>NC_087551.1:363452-726905 GCF_036250125.1 Pseudopipra pipra | reverse complement strand
AGGAGCCCGGGCGCTGCAGCATCTCGGACGGGGCGGCGGGACCCCGCGCACCCCCGCGGCCGCAGCCGGCCCCACACCCCTGCCCCCTGGGGATGAGGCGCCGGGGGAGGCTTTTCCAAGGAAAATATCCCCCCGGGAAGCGATTCCCCCCGGGGCGGCCCCTCCACCTGCTCCCCGCGTCCCCCCGCAGCTCTGCCGGGAGCTGCCGGGCAGGACGAGGGGCTGGGATGGCCGAGATCCGGCCCCTGCGGGAATGTGTCCCTGGCCATAGCGGGGATGGAAAGGCGGGAGAGGAAAACGGGAAGGAAACAAAAAAAAAGGAAAAGAATGAGGAAAAGAAAACGAAGGAAGAAAAGTAGAAGGAGGAGGAAAATGAGAAGAAAAAGAAAACGAAGAAGGGGGGGGAAAAGAAGGAAAAAGAGGTAGAAGATTGAGGAAAATAAAGAGGGAAAAGGCAAAAGGAAAAGGAAGATTAAAAAAAAAATGAAATAACTAAGAAAATTAAAAATTAAGAGAAGGAAAAAGAACAAGGACAAAAATAAAGAAAAAAATGGAAGAAATTAAAAGGAAAGGAAAAGGAAAGAGAGGAAAAGAAAAAGAGAAAGGGGGAGCAGAGCGGGCGGGGGGCGGCCGGCTCAGGTGAGAGGCGGACTGGGGGGGATCCCTATTAATAACGCGCTGCAGACGCTCCCCGGGGTGCTCAGCGCCCTGCGGAGCTCCAGGGGCAGCGCCGGGGGCTGCCCGGGCCCCCCAAACCTGCTCCCACCGGCCGAGCCCCCACCGGCCTTCCCCGAGATGGTGTCCGTTCGCTCCGGCTCCTCTCCACCTTCTCCACCTCCTCCTTCCCCGCTCCTCTCACCATCCTCTCCAGCACCAGCACCGCGAGCACGGTCCGACCTGAAAATACATTTAAAACCCAGTTATTTTACCAATTTTTTGCCAAAGCCGCCGGGCGTTTGTGCGCGTTTTTGTACCTCGTGTGACCCAGGTGCGATTCTGCACCGTTCGTTTTGCTGAATAAAAATCCGGATCCGCAGCGGAACGGGAAGCTCCAAAAGCTTTTTTTTCAATTTAAAAAAGAGAAATATCAGGGCTATTTGATAGAAATATCAAGGATATTGGATAGAAATATCGAGGATATTCCTCTACTGCAGCAGCTGGTGATTAGTATAGTTAAAGGTTATAGTTCCCGTGTGTTTCACCAGCATTTATTCTCCATTGTTTATGGTGTCATATTATAATACTGTTACCTTTTAATAGATAATACTGTTATCTAGTAACGCCATGATATATTATATTGTTATATTATTATATGATTCTGGCGTATTATTAACTAATCCTACCATACTAGACTATGATATTATATTATTGGCTGTAATTCATTACCGATTCAGGAATGCTGGGGCTCTTAGAGGAGTTTATGGAGCTTGTTTTCCGACAGCATCAATCCAAATTGGAAAATCCTGTCGCTGTGGGATCAGACACACCGAAAACCGTCCAGCAAGTGCAATATTATCTCAGCGGCTGAGCCTGTGCTTTGTGTGTCAGAGGGAACACGAAATTAATTCCGACAATATTTTTTTTCCCCAGCCTTCTGGCGCGGGCTAAATGCGGGGAGTTGGATGACCCTGCTGCCGTGCCCCCAAAAAAGGCTTTCTATTCGCTGAGGAAGAGGGTTTGACAGCTTAAATAAAATAAAATCCTTTTCCGAAGCTCCTTCTGAGACGTTTTGGGTAATTATCTCTTTCAGGCTGGTAAAGGCCACAGGTCGAGGTAATTAATACTAACTCGGTTTTGTTTGTCAAAAGCAATTTTGCCCTGTAAAATACACCCCTGCCAGAAGGCTCCTCAAATCCACACGGGGGAAAAAAACCACACCAAACTCGCCCAGATTTTTTCGGTTTGGGTTTTTTTTTTCCCTAAACACTACGGTTTTTTGATCACAGACTCATAACGGGAAAACGAGAGTGGGATCCTGGATCATTAGCGTAAAAAAATCCTTGCGTGAAACATTGCAGATCTGGGGGCAACTCAGAGCATAGAATCCCGCTCTTCTTTTTATCCTGGTTTTCTGCCTCGGAACCATTTCAGATCACTCGAAAGTCTCTCTGCGTGGATTTCAAATCTCCGTTCGTGCCCCGAGCAGCGCGCAAGGAGTGGGAGGGTGTTCAGCCCAGCCCGGACCCGCCTGTGTCCCTCCAGCTCTGGAGGTGCCCGGTCACAGACCATCCCCTTTCCTCTCCAGGTACTGAAATCTTAAAACTACCAAGTCTTTCGGGAGGGATAGGAAGCAATGTCAGCTTTAAGGGCGCGCAGGGGGCTGGAGGCAGGGACTGCGCGCCCCGGCTGCCGGGGGCTCGAGGGAGGGGGACAGCTGAGAGTTGTTCCTTGCAAAGTCTCGACCCCGCTCGCCGACATCTGCGAGCCGCGTGCGAGGCACCGGCCGGCAGGAGCAGCCCCTGGATTTGGCAGGGCTTGGGGTCAAACGCCGCGGAAGCCACGATCCCGCACCCAACGTGGCAAAAAGACGCGGCTCAGCCTCTGCCCTCAGGGTCTTCCTCTCCCTCCCCTCCCCTCAGGACACACGGTAGGGGTGTCCTGCACGGCATTCCCTGAGGGAATGGCCACCTCTCTCCTGCAAACACTCAGCCAGCCCCGGTTCCGGCGGTGCTGAGAACCCGCAGCCCTCGTGACTCTGGTGGTGCTGTGAGGGACAACCAGACCCTTCTCAGGTGGAGTCCGTGTCTCCTCCCCGGCCGGCTGCCCTCGATACCACCGGGGTCACAGGATCGTGGCATCATTTAGGTGGGAAGAGACCCCCAAGGCCGTCGAGCCCAACCTGACAGACAGCGACCTCTCTCTTCGGTGAACGTTTCACAGGTCCTACAGAGCTCTGAAAGAGAAACAAAACTCCCTCCAAATATTTTCCTTTAGATTAAGGTCTCGCTTAACGCTAAGCCCACATGGAAACCCCGGCCTAGGTGTAAATCTTTGCGGGATCAGCTTATTAACCTCTGCCCAGCTTTGCAAACAAACGCCGCACGTGCTCGCCCGGCAGCGGGGCCGAAGGGCTGCTAAACCTATTCCCTTTGTTTTCTTACTGAAATGGGTTTCTCCCGGCCGCAGCCGAGCGGGAAGGCCGCAGGCTTGGCAAAGGACGGGATGCTGGGTTGCGCTGGTGGAAAAACACATCAGGCAGGCTGGAATAGCACCGGGAGGCTTGTTGGGCTTGGCACGGGGTGGCCGGAGAGCGGCCGCACGCAGGTGGCCCCGGGGAAGAGCAGGGAGGCTCCCCTCCTCCTCCCGGAAAATATTTCGGGTGAGATTTGGGTACATTTGCTCACACTTCAGCCAGCCGGGCTCTGTGGCACGGATCCATCCAGCACATCACCCCCTGCTCCTGAGGACGGTCCTCTGAGGGATTTCTGTGGGATCTTCTCGTCGCAAGGGAGTCATGGAGAAGGACTGTGGGGGGAAAGGAGGGGATGTACATCAGGATAAGTAACCCATTATCTCAGAGAAACACCCTGCCCTGCTGGCCAGCTCCATCAACCTGCTGCCGAGGTCTCACCTGAGCCAGGAGCTGATGCCAACACCAGTTTTGGGGGAAGGCAACGCTGCCTCCCCCCTTCATTTGTCCCCCCCAGGCAGGCAGGACACATCTCACACAGCACAGACCTTCCCCATCGGGTTTGCTCGACGTCGGGCTGGGCGCTGACGGCGCCGAGGGACACAAGGGGTTAAACGTTCTGCTGCGGGATGCTCGGTGCCGGATTCAGCCCTAGGAATCACGGTGCCGAGCATCACGTCTCCTCCTCGGCAGCCCTTCCCGGCCGGTGCCACGCTCCAGAGCCCCCGGGGAGGGCACGGCTCGGGGCTGTGCTCAGCGGGTCGCTCCAGCCAGCCGGGAGCTTTTCACGGAGCGGCTCCGCAGCGTTTCAGCGGGGTTCGGAGCCATTTAGCGGCAGGTAAACTCTTTTCAGGGATCATTTCCCAGCAGAAACTCGTAGCAGCGTGAAAAGGCGTGGAGGCAGCAGGGCCGGGGCGAGGCGGGCGGCAGAGAACGTCCTAACCACCATCGAGGCTCTGAGTGATGGTCGCAAAGCTCTGTTTGCTTCTCCCCGTGTGGGACACGGGGGATATAAAATGGGATTTACAGCAGGCAAAGCTGTGAAGAGCTGCCTTGTCCGCTCTGCCCGGCTCCTTCAGCCCCGAATCCCTTCTCCAGGCACCGCTCCAGTGATGCTCCCTTGGCTTCCCACTCCTGCCTGCACGTGCTGGCAGCTCCTCCTCGCACAAGGCCCTGGAAAATTCAAGATGAGAGGAGCCAAAAAATACCTTCTCTTCACTATTCTGCCTCCCCGAATCTGCAGGGCTGGCAGGAGACAATGAAAATAAACCAAGAGATAGTTATTTATGTTCCTATAAATTGTTTTCACCAAAAAGTCTTTCTCCAGGACAAAAAAAAAAGTCCTTCGAGCAAAATGGGTCCTTTTTTTTCCTTTTTTTTCTTTTTCTTTTTTTTTTTTTTCAGGTGTGTGGAGTTAAAATGTTTTGAGATGCAAAAGATTTTGCTTTTCAGACTCACAGATAAGAGCAAGTGGCTGGAAAAGCTTCATTTCAGGGAAAAGCCAAAGTGGGTTTTGATCTTTCTGGTCCAGGTTTGGTGGGAAGTGCTCCACTAGTTTGCTTTGAAAGAGGAAAAAAAATACCCTCCAGCTTCTTTCTTTTTGAACATTTCCCAGAAAACAGGCCCGACACTTTGCTCCTGTGAGAAAATCCATTCATGGCACCGACCTGCAGCTCTGGGGGCAGATGGAGTGGGAGATTCCATCGTGTGGGAAGCCGGGCATCTCCCGGGGAGCCTGCATGGATCTGGGGGCTCCCTGTGGGACCCACATCCGTGAGATCAGCTCCAAAGGACTTTCAGTAAGGCATGAAACAGTCTAGGTGCTTCTGCTGCTTACCTGGAAGAGCAGCGAGCCCTTGGAACGGGAACATCCGGGATGGGGGCGCTGCAAACGCAGCTCTCCCTGCTGGAATTCTCCCTTCTCCACCCAGCGCCGCCCCTGCAGGGAAAGGAGGTTTGTTTGAGTTATTGTGTGTTATCGGAAGCGTGCCACGCCAGGAGCCCTCGTGGATGGCCGGGCCAGTAATTGGGATAAAATGGGAACGAAATTTCACATCTTGTACTGGCTAGGGGCACATGGAAGTTCAATTTGGAAGGGCTGCTCGCAAACAATGCTCCTGCCAATCATTCAGTGGCACCGCCAGCCGAGCGCTCTCGGGGCACAGGATCCATTCTGGTTCCCATTTGCTTGCTGGAATTGTGGGAGATGTCAGGAGGATTTAATGCACATCATGCAGGCACATGAATAAGCTGGATCCTTTTTCTGGGAACGAGCACTCACGAGGCTCCATGTGGTTCCCCCATCTACGGGGCCGGGGGTATTTATTTCAGGAGATCTGGACTCCATTTGGGGCAGGGAAAATCCCACTGAAGCCGGCGGAGGAGCCTCCTGCTCACGTCAGCGGATCTCAGAGAGCCCCCCCCTCAGGAATGCACTTAAAACACATGCTTAACTTTAAAGCCAGGCTTAAGTCTCGCTTTTGCTGAAAGATGAGGAATTTAAAGAAGCGTTTCTGTGCTCACCTGCTCCCAGCCTGGCGGGTGCTCACAGCGGAGCGAGGCCAGGCTTGTAAAAGGAGACTGCAGGAACGGCCCACGCTGGAAGTTTTATGGATCCAGGTTGTCTGTCGGTGTTATCTGGCTGCAGATGGAGGCAGAGCCCTGATTTCCCAGCACTGCCTGGATAAACCCCCCAGGTATGCCCAGCCAGCAGCTCAGGTGGCTTTGGGGACCCTGCCCTGCCTGTCCCCTCTCAGTCCTCTTTTCCACCACACGAGGTGAGCATTTTCAATGCTCTCATGCCCCCTTCCACCTCTGCCTCCCCAACTTGGCTCCTTGCTGCCATCAAAGCACCAATTCCACCCCAAATCCTTCCTCCAAAGGCCTGGCCTGGCCCAGGGGGTGGAGGAAGACCCCAAGGGAGTGACCCAGTGTGGGTCCTACAGGAGCCTGATGGCCCCACATTCCCCCCCAGGGACCAGCTGCTGGCAGCCAGGAGGCAGGAACAGGGAGCACCATCCCCAGGGAACAGCACTGACAGCTCCAAAACCCCGGCCTGCAGCTCAGGCTGGGAGCAGACGGGCTTCCCTGGGATGACTGGGGGTGGGATGGAGGGACTGGGAGAGCACAGGAGCAGGAAACCCTCCGAAGGGATGGACGACATCACCTTGGCCATTTCTCCCAGGGATTCATTTTCCCCCTCCCAAACCTTCCTGCCGGTTAAAGGAGCGACCTGCAACAAGATCCAACATCTGCAGTGATTAATTTCCTCAGGATTAAGTCCCTCTTACTTAAAACAACAGATAAGGGCTAATAAGGGGAAACATCCCTATCATAAACACGGCTCTGGCATTTACCATTTGAAATAATTTATATTCTCTGGTCTGGTGGGTTTGTATCACCAGACTTAATGACTGTTTCTGTTTAATTTTCAGATGCTTAATTGCAGTAGAACACTTCAACACCATTAAATTAAAACAAGCTACCAGCTTTTCCTTGCCTGTGCTGCTGGCCTGGCTCCAAGGGACATTTAAAGCAACCTCAGATGTTTTATTCCTGCCACACAGGCTGCTCCCTTCCCAAAAAGGAGCGTGTGTGTGCGTTGGGGCAGGGGGGCTGCCTAAACCCACTGACATGGGAGCATGAAAAACAGCTCCCAGGCAGGAGACTCTTGGGCTGAGACTGTTTTCCCTCCTCAGGAGCAGCTCTGAGGTACCCAGCCAGCCCCACGCTACCAGGGAGAGGGTTGGGGGCCAGAAGGACCCCAAAATGGGAACAGACCCCAGAGAGAAGCATTCACCCCCCCAGCCTTCACAATCTCCCTCTCTTCAGCCCCGGCTCTGGTGGAAAAGCTCCTGTTGAGGGGCTTATCTTGGGCCATTTCCCATCTCTGGGCAAATTTTCCAATGTGGAAGTACTTTGGGTATCAGGTACCTATTAAAAAGGAGTAAGAGGAAATGGAGCTCCTCTATAAGTTAATATTCCCGGGTAATGGATGTTTAGAGTTAGTATGTGTCTTTACAACATCATTCATTGGGGTATTGTTTGCCCCTGACAGATTTTCTTTCAAGATTAATGTGCTTATGAAAACCTCGTGCCCCGCTCCATGAGCGGAGCTGGAAATCCATCAGCCATCCCACGGCCACGACACACAGAGCAAATGACAAACAGAATCTGGTTTTTCAGAGACCTGGGGGGGGGGAGAAATGATGTGAGGCCAAAGCTGGCCCCTCTCCAGCCACCCTTCCCCGTCCCGCCGCTGGCACCGCCGGCGAGAGGGAGAGAGCGAAAATACACGCGAGGGAGCGAGAGAAAACACCATTAACTGGGGGGTAAAAATAACCCCAACCTGCCAGAGCCGGGGCTCTTTTTTAGCAAACGAGCACATGGAAAAACTCATATAAAGTTTAAAGACTCTGGAAGCCAAACAGGCTTGTTGTACACATAAATAATTTCGCCGGAGATCAGCGGAAACAATGCAATTAGGGGCGAGCCGCGCTCGGCGCGGTGGGATCGCGGCCAGTTGACGTGCATCCCTGGGAAAATTCAAACATCATGGAGCACGCCCCGAGCTCCTCTCAGCTGCCAAAGCTGCGGGGATTTTGGGGGGTTTTGATGGGTTTTCAGTGTTCGCTCGCCTGATCCTAATTAGACAAGACAAGGCTCCGGTCTCGCTGCCGCGGGAGGCAGAGCAGCCCAGGGAGGGAGCACGCTGGGTTAAGTGGTACATGATGGGCTGGGGGGCAGGGCAGCCTCGCAGGAGGGACAGAAACCAGCCTGGTAGGTGATGGTGGGGCTCAGCCTGCCCGAGGAAGGGGCTGTGGGAGGAGGGGATGCTCCAGTGCCGCTTTGTGGGGCCGTGTCCGTCCTCCCCGCACTCCCAGGGGGTTTGCAGAAAACCAGATGGGTTTTGGGAAGGGGAACAGGGAAATAGGGGACACGTGGAGGGGGGAAAAAGAAACTTAAGTGTTACTCAGGTAAAGGTGGCCTTGTGTTCACACCTGCGTCCTGGGAAACTGTAGGAATGAGGAAACCATCCATGTCCAGCCAGATCAGGGGCCACTGAAGGCAAAACCCTCCACCCACCCCAATCAGGGCCGTGAGAGACCAAAAAAAGCCTTAAAACAACATTTGTGCCAGGTTACCTGATCCCAGTGTGGGGCTGAATGTGAGAACAGCCCGGCTCCAGCCTCTTCTCTCCCGTGCTGATCCTTATCTCAAGAGGAGACACAATGCCCTGTTTTTCTCTCTGTTACAGATGTCTGAAAAATAACACTTAAAATTAATTTCCTCCTCCAGAGTCCTTGAGCAACGAGCAAACAGAGAAGGCACGGGCCCAGTCCTCCACACTCCTCTCACTGGATCTGCTCTGCTCCTGAAAACTCCTCACCCTGGAATTAATAAAGCCTCCCGTAAACCTGAACATGATTCATTTCCCTCAGAAAGCCCAGTGGCTGAAACCCTCTGGGATTCCTTCCCCTCTCCCCGAGGAGCCTGAGTGGCTCTCCCAGCTTTCCAAGGGAATGGTACTGGCAGGGCACATCCATCCACCCACCCATCCATCCTTTGGACCCCCGTTGCTCGGGGCCCACACTTCCACTCTGCCATCCACTGCCAGGCACCAAGAGCAGCCTCAAAAACACCCCTTTCCTACCACTGGAACACAGACCTGGGGGAGACCCCCACGCTGTGCCCCTGCCCCAAGGGAGGGGCTCCCCTGAGCAGGGACGTGGGGAAAGGCCACAGAGCTGCTCATTGTTCCGTTCAGAGTCGTTTTCTCCAGGGTGGGCTCAGCCACCATCGTGCTGCAGGTGCTCCCCACAGCCCTTCCAAAGGCCAGCTCCACACCAAGTCACCAAAAGAGGGGTGATGAGCCCAGGAAGGGTGAGTGAACATCCCAGGATAATGTATTGGGGGGGAAAAAGAACAGAGAGAACATAAGTCCCCTGAGAGGGCCAACTCCCTTTCCACCAGCCCATTTTGTACCTCCATGGGCAGCTGCCACTCCCTTCTCTCTTGTATAGGAGGTTTGAGTCCCAAAAAACCATCTGGTGAAGGCTCAAAGCCTGTTTTCCAGGACAGAGCAGTTCTGTGAGGGCTTTGCTTTCTGCTCTGTCACTTCCCACCATCACCATTGTCACTCCTGGGAGGGATGTTGGCAAAGCTGGGCTGGCAAGGACCTGGAGCCACATCCACCCCTCCGGCTTCTCCTGGAAAATACCAGCAAGCAGAGGCCTGTTGGGCAGGAAAGGGACCCCTGAAGGGGATATCTTTCACCTCTTTGTGACTTCTTCCACAAATACCCCGTCCTTCAACACCTTTTTGTTGACAAAATCTCTGTCAATACAGCCTGAACTTCAAACTTGATACCAATCTCCGCACCGAGGGGAACCGGTTGTGCCAGAAGTGCTGCTGGGAGAGGTGTCTGTGTGGAAACCCAGCCCTGACATGGGGGGGGGGGGGGGCTGGCATGGGGTTTGCTTCCCCTTTAGGTTGGGAAAGACCTCTGGGATCGAGCCCACCCTGTGCCCCATCCCCATGTTGACACCCAGCCCAGAGCACTGAGTGCCATGTCCAGTCATTCCTTGGACACCTCCAGGGATGGGGACTCCACCACCTGCCTGGGCAGCCCCTTGGAGTGCCTGGCAGCCCTTTCTGGGAAAAAATTGTTCCTGAATTCCCTCTGTGGAAAGGCATCTCCCTGCACAGGTGTGCGAGTTCCACCCACCTGGACTCGGGACGTCCGAGGGCCTCAGGAGCTGCAGGTGATGTTGAGCTGCTCCATCAGGGGATTTCTAACACAAAATGCCTTTAAAATGCTCTTTGGTGCAACAGGACACAGAGGCTAAGCTTTGGAAATCCTGCTGCTTTCACAGGGTGCACCGACAGCACCCTCACCTTCATTCCAAAGGGAAAGCAAAGGCAGCAGCAAGTTCAGATGGATCCGTGTAAAGGAGGAGGCAGCAGGAAGCTCATACAGAGAAAAACACACTCCAGCCCCCCCCGGGGACAAGGTCAGAGGGAAATAACCACAGCCTGGTGCCCAGAGCCAAGAAGGGACTGTATGAACTGGCAGAGCCTGGGATTCCTGTGAAGGTTCACCCGGGAAGCACCTCCAAAGAGCCCCAGGAGCTGTTTCTGTCCCTGCTGGTGCTTTGTCACAGGTGACCTCGGGGGCAGAGCACAGGCTGGAGGTGGCCACGCACCTGAGGGGCAGCTTACACCAGCTGAACACCACAGGAGAGCAATTCCGAGGGGAAAATCCACAGAGGATCCCAGACTGGTCTGGGTTGGAAGGAATCTTAAAGCTCATCTCGTTCCAACCCCCTGCCATGGGCAGGGCCACCTTCCACCAGCCCAGGTTGCTCCAAGCCCCGTCCAACTGGGCCTTGAGCATGAGCAGAAAAAGTTGTTTGTTTCTTTAACCCCCTCACTGAAAAAGTCTCTGAAAAAAAAAAGAAAAACAAACCAACAAACATTTAAATGTCAATATTTATGAATGTAAAACTACAGATATTTCCATTAATTTTTTTTTTGCAGTGTTACTGGATTTGAGGGCAAATGGACCAGCAGAGGTGAAGGAGGTGCCTTTATCTTATCAGCCATCGTTTTCGGAAGTGTGAAGGTTTGAAATTTGGGAATGGAGACAAAGTTCACTGGGGTCTCTTAGGTAAAAATTAGAAACATTTAAGGATTGTCAGCATTACCCCCCACATGTGCATTTTTGGCAAGGCTTCAAATATTTAAAATAAGGGGGGGAGGAAAGTAAATTGTTCTCAAAACCCAATTCCTCGGGTGAAAAGAAGGTCGGGGCTGGGGTGGGATTTTTGGGGGGAGAGGCTTTGGGCCGGTTACCAACGTGAGGGAGGTTGTGTCTTCCCCACAGCTCCGGAGCAGGTCAGGGCACAGCGAGCCGGTGTCAGAATCCACCGGAAAGTCTCCTGAAGTGGGAAAAAAGGGGGAAAAAGCTGCCAGGAGGCAGCACTGGGCTGCCAGCCTGGAGGGGCCGCCTGCGGCTCCCTCTAGTGCCGCTTCCCAGAGGTACCAGGGATGCCTTATCCCATATCGTGGGGCGGGAAAACCTCTGGATCGGGGACAGCGGGCAGAGCTCGCCCCGAGGTTCCTGCAGTGCTGTTCCCTGCTCCAGTGAGCTATAGCTGTTCCCTGACCCCAAACCCCCGGAGCAGAGCCTGCAGGGCGGCTCCTCGGGGACCCCGAGCAGGGACAGGCGGCACAGCCTCGCCTGGCACATCCTCCCTGCCGGGACCCTGCCGTGGCAAATCCCGGGAAGCGTTAAAAGCCGTAGGAAGCGGGACGTCTGGTTTTATACCCGTGTCCTTGCCAACACACACAGAAGTGCCCCATGGCAAATATTTGCCCTGGCTGCAGAGAGGAGCGGGAATAAACTCGAGGGGGAGCTCACATGCGCAGGCCACGGGCAGAGTGTTTGTCCTGCAGCTCAGGGGCGGCCCCAGACCCTAAATCTGCGTCCCAGAGAGGAGAGGCCTCCTCCCGTTGTGCCCTGGGTGGCGTTCGCCCGCCGGGAGCTTCCCAAAGCTCCGTTTCAGGGAGTCACACACGGTGCCACCTCCACCCTCCGCCTGCACAGCCCCGACCACATGTGACAGGCGGGGGAAAAAAACACGGCAGAGGGACCCCGAGGCCTCCCAGAGCACGGAGGGATGGGAAGCCGGTGCTCCTGTGGCCCTGCAAGGACGCTGCTCCCGCCAGCGCTGCTGCAGCATCGCGGCGTGCCAGGAGATGGCAATCTCCATCTTCCCGTCCCTCCGCCGGCGAGGAGCTGCGGGGGGAGCTGCCCAATAAAGCCTCTACACCCAGGAGCCCCCGGATAAGTCCCGCGCGGGGAAACACCTCCCCGGCGTTTCTAAATGAGCGGGGATTTATTTTTGTGTTTAAAAGCAATAACGCGTATTTGCCCTGCGGTGCATTATCTCCCTCTGTCTCCTCGAATAAACTACAGAAAATTAGAGTGTCCCTGTTATCTGTTTGCTATCTGCCGCGGGATTAGAGGCTTCATGAACTAAGCTTTGAATCAACAACGTTTTATTGGTTCATGTCACTGAAGGCTGGTTACGACCGAGCTAAATAAGACATCAAGCCTCTCTCCTTCCTTCCCTCCCTCCCTCTGCTGGGCTCGAGCACCGGGGATGCTCACACAGCTCCTGGGTTTTGGGGAGCGGAGAGGAGAGGGGGGATTGCACTGAGATTTCCAGCATTCCCCCCTTTCTGTGGGGACTGGAAGGTCAGAGGGCACTTCCCCTCCCGGTTAAGGAGAAGGGGGTGACCACAGTGCACTCGCAGCTCTTGCTCCATCCCTGCTCCTCAATCACGTTTTTAGAAACAGACTTAAGCATGGAATAAAAAAACCAACCTGGGAATCTGCATCCTGTGTTCCAGAGATCCCTGTCACAACTGGGAGGTGGAGGTGAGGGATGTGCTGCAGGCACAACCACAGTAGGATGGGAGGGCAAAGGGATGGGCTTTGTGACCTCTGGATGTTTCCCTGACCACCAGGATGGGCAGGAAGGGGGTTGCCAAAGCCCAGGGACACGTGGCCAACCAGTCTCCTCGCCCTGCCCGATTCTGAGCAAGTCTGGGCTGTTTTTAAAAACGATGGTGAAAAGGCCATACCTGGGGAGGCACCAGCCCCAGCCTACCTTCAGCAAGCTCATCCCAGGGGCAGGTGCCTTTCTGCAGGTGACAGAGCCATGTTTGGGGTTAAGTGACCTTTCCCAGCCCTTGGGAGATGGCCCAAAATCAGGCAGCCAGGTCTGAAGCCGTGATGGATCTCGGGCTCCGTGACTCCACCGGTCCCACACAGCCCAGGAGCTGAGAAGTGATGGAGAAGCACGTTTGCTTTATCCCCCCCTGTTCCAGCCACAGGGAGCCTCGGCTGCCTCTCCCAAGTTTCTGGGGAGAAAAGAAATGTGGAGATTTGATTTTCCATATTTATGAGGCAAAAGCCACAAGTTTCTTAAAGAGGAAACAACATCACTACCGGGGATCCCACATCATCTCCCTTGCCTGGCTGGGGAGGAACAAGGAGACACTTATTCCCAAAAAGCCTTGCAAACACCGGTGGGATTCTTCTTTCCTCCTTCCTACTCTTTTTTTTTCCCCTTTTACCTGTACAAGTGCCATTCCATCGCCCCAAAAGTCAACTGAGGTGCACGAGGTGTGCAGTGTTGCCACTGGGAATTTGTGCTCGGAGTGTGGCTCCAGTTGGAGCAGCAAACTCCTCCTCACACGAAATAACCTTTGGATCTGTGCACATAAGACGTGCAGCCGGGCTGTTCCCTCAATAAAATGTCCTTACTTAGTTTTTCTATTACTGTTATCAGAGAGGATCAAACCAGACAGATGCATTTACTGTTTTCCATCAAAAGATAATAAAAAGAAACAGTTTATAAAATCAGATTATATGAAAAATTGCCTAATGATTATAATTTCTAAACCCGCAGCTGAATAATGATGTATTCAAGAGTTGTCATCGAGTGATGAAAGAAACCTAATATGAAAGATTTTGCCTCTGAAGAATGACTACAGATGAATTGCACAGAGATACAATCCTCCGATAAAGGACAATAAGAGCCTCGAGAACACTTAATAATAGACTACTCAGGATGAATTGAGTATTGCAATAAAAGCCCATAAATTAAAAAGTTTCAAAATGATTTCTGATAAAAGACATGCCAAGGTGAAATGAAAAAAAGGGAGGAATCCTTTAAATCAACAGATGCACTGGCTACGGCACACCAGGTAATGGAAAACAGAAACCCTATAAACTCCAAATAATTGATTTTTAAAGAGAATGCTGTCACACCTTATACACAGCAGGCTTTTCCTTGGAAAACCTCTTCTGTGAGTCAGACTGGGGTGTGGATGGACGTGCTCTGGGTGATGGGGGGGTCAGCTGCTCCCATGGGTGCTGTTCTGCTGAGTCCCTGCATGGAAGAGCCCGGGGGTGAAGGACAGACCTGCAAACACAGAGCACAGTGTGGATTAGGCTTCCACCAGCCCCTTCTCAGCCCAGGACCCCCAGACCCTCCAGCTTCAACCTCCCCTGAAGGCAAGGAAAGGCAAAGGATGGGACTGAAGAGTCCCCCTTCCCTTGGGCATCTCCTGGATTCACCTGACTCACACACTGAGCCAGTGATCCTGCCAGGAGGGAGGTAGAAGGTGGTTTTTCCATGGTCTCAAATGGAGATGTCTGTCCCTAAACCAGCCCTGCTCCCTCTCCGTGGCACAGGGAACAGAGATGATTTATTAGGAGCTGCACCAGCACATATTATTCGTGTTGGAAGTAAGGGAAGGTCTTTGATAAGTATCTGAAAAAAGCTTCAAATCCATAAAAGAGATAAACTTGTATGAACAGTGTCACCCAGAGCAGAGATGAAACTCTCAGGCACATCTTCCTATCACACAACACAGCATAGGACAACCACACTTAAACAATCTGGGCACTAATTTCGCTCCAAAGAGAACTCTGCTGTGGGAGCAGAGCTGCTCTGGGGGTGCTGCCAGGGCTTTGTTTGCTGTGGGTGCCCACACGGGTGTGCCCATCCTGCCAGCCCTGCTCAGAGCAGGTTTCCCTCTCCAGGTCACTGGTCTTGGCTCCAAAATCCATCAGTGACCCCAAAGGCCACCTCACCTGGGCGGTGAGTGAGGGAGTGGCAGGATCTGCCCAGGAACCTCTCAGTCCAGAGAGAGTTGTTGCAGGTCTGCCAGCACTGGGATTAGACAGTGACTAATTACAGCTTCATTTCCTTCAATAAAGGGACACCCGAGCGTTGGGCACAACTGCAGATGAAAACAATAATCATAAAGCGTCCCACTAAATGTCTGCAATTACAGCATTCACTGTTAATTGCGCTCATTAACCTCACCCACAGAGCAGCTGCCAGGGGAGCAGCTCCAGGGCTGGCAGTATCCTGGAGCATTCCTGGATCATCCCTCTGCCAGGCAGGACCAGCCCCCAGGGAGCAGTGGGAGTGCCCTTCTCCAGATCCCACAAACCCCACGAGTGGGGAAAGGGAAGAAGTGGATTTTGATGCTCACGAGCATCAAAGGTTTTGCCCTCGCTGGTTGTTGGGGAGAACGATCCTTTGGCCGTGACTGCTCAGAGGAATTAAAGGAATTATTAAAGGGTAACTGAAATAAATTATTTTTGGAAACAAACTCAGGCCTACAACACCCAAAACTGGGCTGGAGTCCTCCCAGAAGCTGAGCCAGGCAGCACATTCCCATCCAGCACATTTTCCCCCAGACACCCCTGCATCCAGCTCTCCCTTCCTAGTGCTGCTCTTGCTCGATTTCTGTTTTGGTTGATTGGGTGTTTTTATTTGTTTCTCTCAAATTATTTCTATTTTTAAACTCCCTAAACTCCAGGAAAACCCTCTAACTTTCCTGTAGGCACTCCAATTCTCACAGCTCATTCCCAGAGAACACAACAAAGCCCAGGAGCACAAGCACCTCTCAGTAACAGAGGGAGGGCACAGCCCTGCTCCATCTGGCAGCCAGGGCCAGAATTAGAGGAGAAGGAACCATTTCCTAATTTTTCCTGTCTCCAGAAGGATCTGCCTTTATGTCACCTCGTTATTGCTCCTGCACGAAGCTGTTCCCAGAGCCCAGCTGGGCTGGAGGCAAAACAACACAGAGAGGGAACAGGAGATGCCCTCACACTTCCATCCCAAACTTTCTGCCCTTGCTTGTGCTACCAGGCTGTATCCCCCCACAGCCACGGGATTTGCTCCAGCCAGATCCAGGGGTGCCTGAGATACAGACACCCCCAAAACCTCAGAGGGCACAGCACTGGGCACAGATTTCAGCTTCATCCCCTCTGAGCCCTCAATGCCCTGGAAAATGGGGTGCCCCAGCTCTCCACCCCAAACTAGTCTCAGAACCCTTTCTGGGAGAGGTTCAGTCCCTTTCTGCTGGGCTTTCTTCACCAGAATATTCATATTTTCCCATCTGCGCCCTGTTTTAAAGCCCTTTTTCTCCCTTCCTTCCTTTTTTGACGGCAAGTGTGATGCTTTTGTCCCCGTTCTTTCTCTGGCCCTGATCCTGCGAACAAAAAATAAATGCCAGAGCATCTGAAGTGGCCGTGCAGCGGGTAAAACCCTGGGTAAAACCCTGGCTGCCTTGAAACGGAGAGTCAAACACCCATTCATTCCCCTCCGCCGCCGCCTCACCCCGTGACTTCAATGGGACAAACTCACAGGGCATAAAGTTGTTTGTTGTCCCTTAAATGGCTCCATTGTCTATTGTTGGGGGCTCTTTCCTGAGCTCTAAATCTTCCTTTAGCTCTGCTCTCCGCCTGTCCCGGGCCCGGGGAGCACAGACACCCTCCAAACAGCCCGGGCGCCTTCGCGGGCTCCCGGCGTTGCTCGGGATATTCATCCTAAAGACGTTTTCTGCCCCGTCTGTGAGGGCTGGATAAAGGTTTCCCTCCCTTTATCAACGGGTTTGTGCCACAGCAATAAGGAGTAACCTCATTTTCCCCCCGGGGAAGGGCAAGGGGTGTATTTTGGCAGCAGGCTGGGTGACCCCCTGGCTGTGTCTCTGCCTCCAGCCGCATCCACCTGTACCCCAAGGCTGCAGTTCTGCCCGGCTCCCCCAGCCCCAAAACAGGCAGAGCCGGGCTTTGCTGTGCCAAAAAAATCCCTGCCACTGGCAGGGACTGAGGAGAAAGAGCTTTTTCTGAGAGTGCATGTCGCTGAATACATTAGGCATGGTTCCTCTCCAGAGCCTCGTGCCCGCCGAAACCGGAGAGAAAAGGGCCTTGTCCTCCCAAAATCAGCTGCCTCTGGAGAACAGGGGAAACAAATAGCAGTGATCAAAGCAGGCCTTTCTGGGGAAACATAGAATGCTTTGGGTTGCAAGGGGCCTATAAAACCCACCTCATTCCAACCCCTCTGCCAGGAGCAGGGACACCTTCCACTATCCCAGGTTGCTCCAAGCCCCGTCCAACCTGGCCTTGGACACTCCCAGGGACGGGGCAGCCACAGCTTCTCTGGGCAGCCTGTGCCAGGGCCTCACCGACCCCACAGTAAAGAATTTCTTCCAATATATTTTTTAAATTGACCCTCTTTCACTTTTAAACCAAATTTAGTTTAAGACCATTCAAAAAAAGCCTGGATCCAGCTCCCTGTCAGCCACCACAAATGCCCAAATCCGGCCCATTTTGAGGCACGCAGGGCTCCAGGTGCGAGGCTGGCAGCGCAGTTGGAGAAGGGACATCTGTCCCGCCTCCAGCCCTCCCGCTGTCCCTCGGCTGGGCGACACTCCCCTGCTCCGAGGCGACTCGGGGAGGATCCAGGGCTGGTTCTGTCTCAATCCCCTTCGCCGCGGCGGCCGGGGCGAGATGCGGGGAGCGGCCACACGGTGTCAGCGCAGATCGCGGCATCCGCGGCCCCGCAGCACAGCCCCGCGCCCGGAGCCCCCCCCCCGCACCGAGGGGGTGCTGGGCTTCCCTGCTCCCCACCCCGCGGGGACCCTTCTCCAGGTCCTGTGGCTCCACTCCCCCCGCGCTGGAAAACCCGGGGTGCCACCGGTGTCGGGGCGGGGGGTAAATAAATGCTCCTGGCAGCCTCCCGGCGCCAGGTCCTGCTCTGGGCAGTCCCAGCATGGAAAGGGGAAAGGGCCAGCAAGGCTGACCCAGGCACACCAGTGACACGGGTGGGGCCAACTGGTCCCAAACCAGTGGCAGGCACTGAGCAGTGCACAGATGAGCTGTGCCAGCATTGCCTCTTCTCTGGTGTAGTAGTTCCTTTCTTTCCTTTATTCTGCCCACTTCCTTCTAGTCCTTCCTCTCCCTCATCCTTCTCGTCCCATCCATCTTCTGCTGCCACATCCCCAGCCCTGGCCTTCCCTCCACGAACCAAAAAGCTTCTTATCATAGATTCTCAGAGTGGTTTGAGCAGGGTGGGACCTTAAAACTCACCTCACTGCAGGCCCCTGCCACAGGCAGGGACACCTTTCACTAGACCAGCTTGCTCCAAAGCCCATCCAACCTTCTCCTTCAGTGGGATTTTCAGCAGCCCCGAGTGGCCCCCCAGTTTCATCCCTCACAAGGAATCCCACAGTGACAGCCAGGTCCCTCCTTTCCTGCTCCTCTGCTTCAGGGGGGTGCTCAGAGGACCCTCAGAGCATTTTGCAACCCCCCCTTGCCTTTGTACAGTCACTTTCCAATCCACCGGTGCCCAAACCAGTAACAGAAAATCCTGAGAAACAGCAAGTTCTGCTTCAAACATAACTTGTAAACTGCAATAGATTTCTTTGCACTCCCCTTCGGGTGCCCTTTGAATGCTCCTATTTCAGTTTTTCCACTGCAAACAGCAATTTTTTTTTCCACTTTTCAACCAGACCAGAGATCACACAAGAATCTAACAGCAAAAAAATGCAACAAACGAGGCTCTAAAACTAGGTATGTGTTCTGGGGGTTCCAATAAATGGGATCAATAAGCCTCAAGTACGATTCTATGGCCTCCTGGAATACGAAGCTGCTTTAGCTGAGCCATCTGAGCAGACACTTGGCAGCCATCGAGAGGCAATTACTGGGAACGATTTTGGAGATTAGGTAAAGGCAATCATTCCCCTCGGCCAGAGCTGCCCCAGTGAAGCACAGCCAGGCCCCGGGTCACACCAGCATTCCCAAGCCTGGGCAAACACAGAACCCATCACGGTGGCACAGGGCAGGCAGCAACACAGCCCTGCACTTGGCTCTAACAGAGCAGCACATGGTTACAACACATAGGAGTGTTTCAGGAACTTTGGATGGAAGGAAAAGCCCAAACTTCCAAGACAACTTCCCTTTCCCTGCACTGCAGCAGCTTCTGGAGCCTGGTCTTGGCCAAAACGCTGGTTTCCTGCCAAAGGGGCCCGAACTGCTGAGATCTCCGCCCACACTCCATCAGCCAGGGCACTGATGGCCATTAAGGAGTGATGGACACAAAATGAGACCAGACTCCAGTGCCCCCAGAAAGCCCTCTCCAAATCAAAATTGTTATTGCACCACAAAAGCAACCCCAGGACAAATACCTGTTTATGGGGGGCGAGAATTAAATCCCAGCGCGCAGGAGGCGGCTGGAATCCAACCCAATCTCCCAGGCAGTAAAACACTGCCGTGAGTCATTAAGGAAGAGCAGGGCTTTATAAAGCCTCTGTGGCACCACAGGGCACTGGGGCAGCACAGCATCCCCCCAGAGCTGCTGTGTGTGTGCACCAGAGGGACAAAACCAAACCTGCAGCAGCGAACAGGCAGCGCTGCAGGTTTCCTTCTGCCTCAACGAGCCAGCTCCTGCTTTCACGGCATCCATCCTCTCCTCCCACATCCCAGCCCCCCCCCACTGCCCCTTCCCCACACCAGGGGCTCACAGGGAGCGTGCCAGGGCCCGTTTGGGAGTGCCAGGGCCGGGGAGCCGCTCGGCGCGACGCGTGTGACAACATTACATTCTGATCCCGCTCTCCACGTAACCTTCAATTTATTTCTAAGCCCCTGTGTTTATTTAACCGAATCTGCCTCCCGTCATTTGGAGCAGCAGCACTCAACCTTTAAACAGCCCAAGAGCCACTTCAGCCTGCAGCACACGCAGAGAGCTCCCGAGCCGGGGAGCCACAAAAGAGCCGGCGCTTTGTGCCGTGGGTGCCCCGGGCCCCGTGTGATTCATCCCACCGGCGCCGCGGGAGCAGGAGCGGGGAGCAGCACGCCCTGGCACCGGGGGTGGGAGTGGGTGTGCCAAGGCCGGGTCACCAGTGCCCAGCTGGGCTCCAGCACGGCGGGAGCCAGGCGGGCAGGGGGTGCTGGACGGCTCCGGGATTTGGGCTTTGGTGGAGCGGGTCCCTGGAGGTCTGAGCCGTGGTTTTTTTAGCACACTAAGCCTTCCTTCACATGGAAAAAGCTCCAGTGCCACCAAGGCGGGTGCAGGGGTGACCATCACCACCCTCTGGCCTCTGCCAGCACCAACCCACTGCAGCCTTGCAGTCACCACGTCACCATCTCCCTCTGGCACCAGGGAAGACACTGCCCGTTCAGTTGTTTGGGACCATCATCACCAACCACGACCCCCTTTCCTTCCCCCAAGCCTCTCCTGCTGCCCAGCCCTTCCCAGCTACCCCAGGAATGCCAGTGTTCCGTCAGACTCATCCCCACAGGAGCAGCCACGACGCTGTGCCCTCACCAATGCCCCAACACCCCGCAGCTCCCCCCTTCCCACCGAGGCCTCCATCCCCCTGGCACTGCCCCTCTGTGCCACCCAGGCTGAGCCCATCGGGGTTTCAGTCACCAAGAGGCCCCCAAAAGCTGGGAACCCTCCCCAGGTGCTTCCCAAAGCCAGGGGGGAGGTTTGGGCGCCGGGATCAGCCCTTCCTTTGGCAGGGGCTGGGGAGGGGACAGGAAAACTCGAGCTGTGACAAATCCATCTGCACACTTGTCACCCGGAGAACAAAACCCCGGCAGCTTCCTGTTGCTCCCTGTCTCCATTCTCCGGAGTTTTGTGCTGGCTCCGGGTTCGCCACGAATTGTTTAGAAACCTAAATGCAATTTGTGGGGAGAAAACCTTGGCTTGCTTTTCTGTTTACTCTCCCCGAGCATAATGAAAATGTTAAAATGCCAAGTCACTTGACACCTACCACCCCAGTAATGCACTTACTTTGCTTTTTTTTTTGTAGTTACAAGAGTTGGTGAATATATTTAAAGCTCTTCAATTCACTTAAGTTGAGAAAGACATGCTGCATATTCAATGAGACGCCACAGTTGTGACACGTTCCACATCCTCCGCTGTGTTAAGTCTCTTCATTTATTCTTTTACAGACAGTCACAGAATTTGTTCTGTTATGAATAAAATTATCTCTGATGTCCTTCAGAAAATAATGCAGGGCTTTTGACTGAATACAGAAAGTTCAAGGAAAATATTCCAGGTGTCCAGAACATGAAGAACAAGTCATTGAACCTCTTTCATTGAGCTGTCATTTCTTCCTGCAGCTTGCCTGGTTCCAGACAGGCTCCTGCCTTGGTGAATAATGATTAACAGCCCCAAAGGCTGCAGGGAGCTGAGAGGAGCCCCGTGCACACAGGGGATGGGCTGCTGTTCCTAAAAACCTGCTGCTGACCTGGAGCTCTGCTTTGGGACCTCACCACATAATAGGGCACCTCCCTGCAATGGGGCAGAGGGGTGGGAAGCAAGCAGCCAGGCTCCCCCAGGACTGCAGCCCCCAAAACGGGGATGCTGCAAGACAGAAGAGGCCGATCTGGGACAGCTGTGCCTCAGTCAGCAGCTCTGAGCACTGGAATCCTGAGCACAGGGGACTCAGGGCAAGCCTGGACCCTGCAGAGGGAGGCTGTGCCTCTCCTTGGGTTTGGGGAGGTTTTTTGATTGATTCTTAAAAATAATCGTGTTAATGAGTTTGGTGACAGCCAGGAGGGCAGAGAACCCCCCAAACCAAACAAACACCTGCATCCCACAGGATGCCCCCACCGGAGATACAGCGGGTGGAACTCCACCCAAGCACCCCTGACCACGGATCAGCTTCACAGCCAAGGAAAGCCTCCTTCCACATCCATTGATTCCGATCCCTCCACTCACAAGTTCAGTGGAAGCCACCAGCAGCTCCAGCCTGAAGGAATGGGAGCCAAAGAGCCTGATTTTCAGTCCTGGGCCTCAGGAACCCCGACCATTTTTTGCTACATCCCAAATCACCCCCTTTCCCAGAGCCCCTCTGCTTTGCACCCCCAAAATCACGTGTTTTCCACGGGCTACGAGTCCCTCCGTGCTCCCAGTTATTCAATGGGACCATGTGGTTCTGCCTTTTGTAAAAACCCGAGCAAGAGCAGCCCAAGTGAAAGTTGATCTCTGTATTAATTTGGATTAGGGATACACACACGCTCCCTGAGCAGCAGAATAAAGCTGGGGGTGCGGGCTCGTTTTTCTGTGCCTCGCGATGTAATTTGTTCTCTATTGTCAGCATCAGTGTTGATCCTGAAATTACAGTGTCTGAGGAGTTATTCAACAGGAGATGTTCGACATGAAAAGAGAGTCTCGGAAAATAACTGCAAGGAGAACATTTAAATAAACCCAGAGATTACAGAGGCAAAACACAAAAGGGACTCCAAGCTCGTTTGGTTTCCTTCCACTACATTTGAGTGTTACCTGAGAGTGGGAGGGAAAAAATCCCAAATTGGTTCAGTGTGACGAGAAAAATCCCAGCAATCTCCCTGCCTACACCAGAGCCCTCTAATTTTCAGTGTTCAGCCAAACCCCCAGTGAGAAACTCGATCAGCTCACCTGCACCCCGTGGAAGAGCTGGGATTTTTGGAGAGGACTGGAGCAGAACTCATAGAATCATCCCAGAATGGTTTGGGTTGGAAGGGACCTTAAAGCTCATCTAGTTCCACCCTCTGCCATGGGCAGGGACACCTTCCACCAGACCAACCAGGCCCTGAGCACTCCCAGGGATGGGCATCCCCAAGAGCTGCTCTTGTGCAGCTCAGAGTGCTGCTGGGTCTTGTTCTCCCATTCCTCTCCTCATTTTTAAGGCCTGCCTGCTGCTCTGCTCTGCCTCCATGGCAGTAGAAGCAGGATGTAATTCCCAGTTTCCCCTCTACATCCCCAAGTAGCCACCCCAAATTTTGGTAAGCCCTGAGGGTGGAGCCGGATTTGCCAAAGCCACTCCCCTCCCAGCAGAGGCAGAAACCAGCCCCTCCACACACACCCAGTCAGGGGCATTTTAAAGGCACCCAAGTTCCCGAAAAATCCCAGATCCAGCCGATTTCTACCAACAGCAGTTCAACTCCTCTCTGCCCCTCGCTCAAATCGGGGCTTTCTGAGCCCCCAGCCTGCCACGGGGGAGGAAATCATCCACTGCTGCTGCTGGGAATTATATTTTGTGATAAGGAAATCTTTTAAGTTTACTTCCAATTATTTTTTTAAAACAGCAGGCTTTTATCTTAAAAAAGAATCAACTTTTCCCTGCCTTTGAAGAGCAGAACCCTCCTGATATTCATTACTTGACTCGGCTGTTCGCTCAGGTCTTTCCCTTTGATGGAAAACTTTGGATTAGAGACAGCATTTAGCATCCTGATTAGTACATAATGTGACCTACTATTGCAGTAAACGGGGTGTGCAGCACTATCTCACAAGAAAAAGAGTTTACTTAGTGGTGCTAAGAGGAAAAAACAAACCCTCGAGAGTCACGATCAAACATAAATACTCGCTTTAATTAAAAAAAGGGGGGGAAAGCCCAGCCAAAACGCGCTCATCTTTCTTTCCAACACAGAAAGGACACATCAGCACTCGCCCCCGTGCCCACCCCTGCCAGCCACTGGCTTCTCCTGCTTCTCCCTGGGCTTGACCACCCAGAAATTCCAGTCTCAGTAGGTTAAAAAAGGTGCAAATCACTAAAGGCATCTCAACAGCTACAGAAGTCAGAGTTACACCAAGGAAAAGACCCAACCCACGTGTGTGTTCAACCATCCCCGTGGCAGGGCCCGTGACCAGCAACAGCTGCTGGTGCCAGTGTGTGACAATGGCCACGCAGCACCCCAGGGGAGCAGCACCAGCTCTCCACAGCACTCTCCATCCACCCCAGCAGCTCGGTGCTTGCCATTCCCCCACAAACATCCCCCTGTCCGAGCAGGAAAGGAGCCTCTGTGCAGGCTGCCTTTGGGGCAGGAGCTCCCCGGGGCCGCTCTGTGCCCATGAGGAAGCGTCCGGGGCACCGGGAAGACACGTGTCCACAAAGGTGGAGAACATCAAACACTCTCCCCAGCACACAGCACCTCCCCGAGCCAGCCTAGCTACTGGGACATCCTGGTGGGAAGGAGCAGAATATCTGGGATTACACATTAGCCAGAGCAGCCGCACCAAGGTCCCCGGGAGAGGGCTGGGTAGGGACAGCAGGAAAGAGCAGCCGGTGCCACAGTTAATGTGTAACGGCCCCACCACCTTCCCCCGGCCTTCTGCTCACCTGCTTGGGGCGTCAGCAGCTGCCAGGGACCGAGAGAAACGGGCACCAAAGCAGGAGTGAGGCCCAAGCAGGGCTTTTGTGCCTCTGAGGGGGCAAAGGGGTGGGCAGGGGGTGAGGGGTGGGCAGGCTCCTGTGGCACCTGAAGGCATATGGGAGGGGGCTGTGACGAGGGACACCTGGGGCAGTTTGCTCCCAGGGAAGGTCCCTCAGGTGGTCCTGACTGTGCAAACTCCTGCCCGGAGCCCCCTCGCTCCCTCTTCCCCCGTTTGCCAACTCCCCTGCTCCCTGTCCCTCGTCCAGATCTCCCCCACCAGCCGATGTCCCACTCCCTCAGCAGCAGATACGGCCGTTCTCCTTCATCACCACCGTGCCATGTTTTCCTTTTCCCAGCTGACAGGCTCAGAGCACAGGTGTCAGTGTTGGCTTTCAAGGCACAGAGACCCTGGGAAGGGGCTTTGTCCCTCCTCCCACCAGGACAGGCCCCACAAGAACCGTCCCATTCCACTGGGGACAGAGATCTTCCTACCACCAGGCTTAAATCCCATTCCCACAGAAGTGAAGGAACCTGGGAAATAAGCCCCCTCCCGGCCCAAGCTTGCACAAGCCTTGCAGTGCTCTCTGCACGCTGTCACTTTTGGGTGTGCCAGGTTTTTCCCAGGAATGGCCTTGGAGCACATGGTGGTTGACCTGCTCCAGCCGGGTTCCTCTGCGGGGCATTGCTGTGGCTTCCACCGGCGCCAGGGTTTTCCATATGGAAGCCCAGGTAACGTCATTAGTGATGGGCAAGTCCAGCTGAAAAGTGAGGAAAAGAGATGAAAAATGAGCCAAGCAGCACTTTGCTTCAGCTCCCTGATCTCCCAGAGTATCATGGAATATGCTGAGCTGGAAGGGACCAGTGAGGATCATCCAGTCCAACTCCTGGCCCTGCACAGGACACCCCAACAATCCCACCACGTCCATGAGAGCATTGCCCAAACACTCCTCACCCTGAGGAGCCTGTTCCAGCACCCAACCACCCTATGGGGGAAGAACTTTTTCCCAATGTGCAACTTAAACGTCCCCTGTATCCCTGTCTCCACTGGGGATGCTGCTGGGTCAGATCCCCCCAGTCACCTCCTGGGAGGTCCCTGGCAGGGGCGATGCCACCCCTGTGACCCCCCCTTCGACACCAGCACAGCGTCAGCAGTGTTCCCACCACCAGCCCGGCTGATCCACACTGACAGTGATTCCAGCACCGTGTTCCCACCACCAGCCCGGCTGATCCGTGCTGACAGTGATTCCAGTGCTGTGTTCCCACCACCAGCCTGGCTGATCCGCGCTGACAGTGATTCCAGTGCTGTGTTCCCACCACCAGCCCGGCTGATCCGTGCTGACAGTGATTCCAGCACCACATTCCCACCACCAGCCCGGCTGATCCGTGCTGACAGTGATTCCAGCACCACATTCCCACCACCAGCCCGGCTGATCCGTGCTGACAGTGATTCCAGCACTGTGTTCCCACCACCAGCCCGGCTGATCCGTGCTGACAGTGATTCCAGCACTGTGTTCCCACCACCAGCCCGGCTGATCCGTGCTGACAGTGATTCCAGCGCCGCGTTCCCGCCGGGAGATGGACGTGTGATTGACGTGGCACCCGCGATACGCCGCCGGTGCTCCTTATCTGCGCCGTCCCCGTGGGCTCCACGGCATCACTGTCACCTGCTTTCCCCCGGGTTTCCTTTTTTCCCAACCGGCCTGGCTGTTCCCACGTGCCCCAGGGAACCCCTTTCCCCTGCAGGGTTGGGGAAGTCGGACAAACCATCCTGGGCAAAGCTCCTCGTCCGCAGTTGTGAGTGGAGACGGGTGAGCTGGAGCAGATGGAGGGGACCTGCTTTTGGTGGCAGGGTGCTGAGAGCTAAATCCATCCAGAGGGACTTCCAGGGGGATCCTGAGCCATCATGATGCCAAATGCCACACGAAAAGTTGGGTGCACACGGAAGGACAGAGGTCAGCTGTGGAGAGAGGAGGTGGATGGGCGAGAGGGGAGAAGAAAATCAGTCCGAGTGGGAGTGCTACTGGTGTCACTGGGGCATCCCTCCCTCTCCCCTTGCTTCCTCAGGAACAGGGACCATCACTCGGAAACACCAGGAAACGTCCCCTGCTGTGGCAGGCAGGTGAGAGCAGGACAAGCCCGTGGCATCCCCAGGGTGTCCCCAAAGCTCTGCTGTCACAGAGTCCCTCGGCTCCCCACCAGCCCAGGCAGCCTCCCTTGGGCAAGGGCCGGTGTCCAAGCACTGGCATCGTGGCCCGGGGCTGCTGTGTCCCATCAGCCCCCAGCAGCAGCCTCTGTGCCCCACCAGCTCCCACCAGCGCCTGCTCCTGCTCCTCCGCACTGCAATCCCAGGAAAAGGGAGAGAAAAATTAAATAAAATGAGATTAAATCATGTGTTTTAAAAACAAGGGGCAGATGCCCGCTCCCAAATGAAACCTGGCTGAAAGGGGCAATGCACATCTCCCTCTCCATAGGTTTCATCCTTCCCTTCCCTGTTCCAGCTGCTGGGAACAGGCACAGGAGTGAGCCCCGTCCTGAGCGGGCGTTGCTGCAGCAGATTGTGCTGTGTGCTCAGCCCGGGGACAGCCCAGGGCCATCTGTCACCCCAGGTGTGCACACGCCGGGCTCTGTGGCACCAAAGGTCCCCCAGCTCCTCAAACACACCCGTCACCCCACACAGGCTGTAGGGGGGGTATGAAGTGCGGGGTGGATGTGCCCCACCATCCCCTCATCCCAGCTCCCACCTCCTCCAGCAGTGTCCATCAGATTCCCTGGGGACTGAGGTGGTGGACTGGGCATCATTCTGGAAACCAGACTGGAACAAGGAACCACTCAGTTCAGACTTCACAGTTCCTGCTCTTCCCAAACCCTGACACGTCCCAGTGCCACCTTCCTGAGCTCTCCTCCTCTCCAGGGCAGAAGGTCCTTCTGGTCACTCTGAATTCCTTCACTTTAGTGAAAGAGTTGTGTAGGAAAAGTGGAAATACATCCCTTCAGCCAGGGAACCTCTGCTTTGTCTTGTCCTACCCGAGCATTCCCAGCCCAGAGCTCCCAGTCCCCTCCCGAGCCCGGGACACAAGGAGGTGCCAGCGGGCTCTGCGCGAGGGAAGTCGAGGCTGTGACTGCAGACCCTGGGAAATAACCACCCTGAAATGAGGGGGAGCCCATCCCAACCCCCTCCAGCTGGGGGCCAGGCCGCCCACCTTGCACACCAACGCCTCCAAGAGATTCCACACGGGATGGTTTGGGACTCAGTTCCCAAGCCTGCGTGAGCCAAGGCCACGTCATCTGCTTTGCTCGCTCCCTGGCCTGGTGGGTTTTGTTCAGCAGTTCCAGGGGCTGGTGGCACACGTGGGCCAAAACCTCCTCAAAAAATAAATAACCCATAAAATTTGGTTCATTATAAAATAGGAACTGGGGGTGGAGTGAGGCAACCTGGACACGCACACTGGATTTCTGGTTGTGAGAGCACAGACCTCCCAGATATGTAAGTAAAGATTATTTACATAAACAAACACGTGTGTAAATACAAACTGTTTAATTTGTGTTTTGACGTGGGCAACGGGATTATTTATTCCCACAATTTCACCGCCTCATTCAGCAATCTGGACACTTCCTTATCCAAGCAAAACAAGCTTGGTGAAGTTATTAATTGCTCGGAACAAGATCTTTATTGATCGGTGTGAGGATCAATCACTTTATCTGCGGGCAGCTCTGCTCGAGCTGCCTGTGACCGGGGTATTGCACTAGGAGATATTTGTCCTGGGCCCTGGGACTTTCACACAGGAGTCCAAGGTCTGTCCAGAAACAGGGCAGGTGGTGCAGAGGGTCCAGGTGAGGTGGGATGGAGAAGGACCCCGGCACCTTCCCCCTGGCACCAGCGATGCCCCTTCAATGAGAGTTTGTGCATCATCCTGGAGAGACGAGGGAAAGGGCTCTACAAAGCTCTTTGGGAGGGAGATGGGCTACCAGGCTGGGATGCCCAGGAAGCCCTTCTGGCCAGCTGGAACCTCTCCATACCCTGTAATGACAGTGGGGTCGTACCTTTGGCGAGAGTCTCTTGCGACCAGGTAGTGCCGGGAAGTGGCCACAGCACCGAGCTCAGGAGGTGTTTGTTCAATGCTCTCAGGCACAGGGGGTGATTTTGGGGGTTGTCCTGTGCAGAGACAAGAGCTGGACTTGACGATCCTCGGGAGTCCCTTCCCAGTCAGGATATTCTAGGAGTCGATGACCACTCTTCATCCCTGGCTTCAGGGAAAGACAGCGCCGCTCCTCGTCCCCTGCTCCATCACCTTTTCTTCATCTTCCTTAAATAAAAAAAAAAAATTAAAAATGACGTTAAAAACCAAAAAGACCAAGGAGGGACAGGGGAGGGGGCTGCAGCTGGAGCCGGCTCCGGCAGCGCAGCTCTAATCTCCCGCAAACCCCCGCTATCAGCGCTCGGATCAGCATATCTAATGTAAACGAGCTTTCACACATAAATAACGTGCCACATCTGGCTGTTTGGGCTTACAACGCCTTGGCTACCGAGCGATTCGTGCAGGGCGAGCGGGCTGCGGAGCGGCCGCGCCGGCCCGGGCGGGGGGTGTGAAGGAGCGGGGCGGTGGGCGAGGGGCAGCCCGGGGGGGGCCGGAGCCCCCGCGCCGCAGACAGCGGCTCCTTTGGGGAAGGGGGGCCGGGGGGAGGGCTCTGCCCCCCGGGGGGAGAGAGGGGCCGGCTCAGCCTTAAAAGAGCCACCCAGGAACCGGCGTGTTTGCGCTTATTCCCAATTTATGGCCGCGGAGCATATGGCCGGTGTTCCGCCCCGCGCCAGCCGCCGGGGAGGGGAGCAAACAGCGCGGGGGATGTGAGGCCGGAGGGAGAAGGAGCGGCCCCGGCACACGACGGAGACAATGCGGGAGGCGGGGGGCCGCCGCCGGAACCCCCCCGCCTAGGGACACCCCCCCGCCTCGGGACCCCCACCCAGGTGAGCCTCGGGGGGGAGCGGGGGGCGGCGGGGACACCCTCCCGCGTAGGGACCCCTGCCCAGGTAAGCCCCGAGAGCGGAGCGGGGGGACACCACCCTCTGGGGACCCCCGGCCAGGTGAACCTCGGGTGGGAACGGGGGCACCCCGCCGTGTGGGGACCCCTGGCCAGGTGAGCCCCGGGAGGAAGAGGGGGGACCCCCAGCCTGGAGACCCCGGCCAGGTGAGCCCCGGGGCCGCCGGGGGAAGAGGGATCACCCGGGCATCGGGAGCAGCAGGTGGGAAGGGGCTTTGAGGGGGCTCCGGGGGCACCGGCCGCGCAGGTAGAAGGTGACGCCGAGCGCTGAGGGGGCGCGTCCCCCGGCCCCGACGGCGCGACTCCGACACGGCCACGGCCACGGGTGGGCGCGGGGCCGGGGGTCGGCGCGGGGAGGGGGAGCCCGGGGCTCTTCCCCCCCTGCCCCGGCGGCGGGACACTTCTCGGCTGCGACGGCAGAGTACGCCAGAGGACCGGGAATGACCGGGAATGGACCCGGCCCCGGTGCTGCCCCCTCCTCCTTCACCCCTTCCCTTCTCTGCCCGCGCCACGCGTGTGCTCCTGACTCGGCCCCGACCATCTGAGTGGAGACCCCGCGGGTGGACCCTGACACCCGGACCCTGACACCCCCCCACGCTGCTCAAGGCGTGCGGGCACCGGAGTCTTCCTCGGGTCCTTCCCGCGGGTCCGCCCCCCCACTCGCGACACGCACCCACCGCTACCTGGGCGCCGAGCCCGCCGTGTGCGGCTGGCGGGTGCGGGAAGTGAATCCAGATAAGAGAGTAAATCCCCGCGCTCCCGTCGCCCGCGGGCGAACGGGTCGGGATTTCCTTCCCGAGGAGAAAAACTCCATTTCTGACAAAGCTTAATCTCGTTGGGACACGTTTAATCATTAGAGACGGGGGCGGACAGAGCCGGGGGGCTTCGAAGGGGGGGACCCCCGTTTGTCCGGCAAATAAACCGGTTTATAATAGACTAGAAGGGGAAGAGAGCCCCGGGCCGGGCTTACAGGTTCCCCCGGGACGAAGAGGGGGAATTAAATAAGACAAATACGTGGGTCGGGGGCTGCGGGCTCCCGGCTTTGTGCCCGCCCGCCCGGCCGTACCCCACTGCCTCCATCACTATGGGCAATAATTTCCAAAATCTCATTAAAGTGCATTTATCAAAGCCCTAACATGTGCCCTCCGGCTCTGCCATAACCCCGCCAGGCCCCAGGGAGCGGGGGGGAAAATCCCAATTTCTATGACAATTCGCCACCTCGGGAGGTTGGCTGCGGGGCAGATCCAGATCTGCAGATTTATAAGGAATATCGGTGAATTGGAAGGATTTCTCCGCCTTTGAAGCTTCGGGGGGAAGGAGATAGAGTAATCGTGAGAATAGGGAAGCTCATTTAGATTCCTATGTCCTGGAGAAGAATTAATTGTCTGCTGGAGAAAGGCAGGCCAGCGCCGGGATTTTGGGGGGCGGCGGGGACTTTCCCTGCAGCTTCCACAGGGAAGGCTGATGCTGCTCCCTTTCTGCGTGCAGGGGGATCTTCCACCCTTTTTTCCCTCCTTTTTTCCTCTTTTTTTTTTTTTTTTTTTTCTTTCCCCCCAAAAACACCCTTAACGCCTTTGTTAATGCCATTTTTCCAGCCAGGAAAAGAGACGGGAATTTCACCCCGCAGAAACTCCGTCACAATTAAGTTCCTGAAAGCGCCGGAGGATTCAGGGGGTTCTGGTTCCCCTTGATTTTGGGAATTACGATTCTTTTGCGCTCCCTCCGTCCCCGGCCGTGCTGCCGGTGTGGAAGGCATTCCCGTGGCGTGGGCTCCGTGCCCGCCGCCTTTCCCACGGCCTGGCGTGGCCGGTCCCCTCCGAGCCGGGGCCGCCGCCGAGCCGCAGCATCTCCGCTTCAGCGCTGGAAAATGCGATTTAAACCCCTCCGAGAGGAGCTCTCGGGGCCGGGGGGGGGGGGGGGGGGGGGGGCTGTGGGTTTATTGCACAGCGATCGTTTTACTCCGCTTTTTTAATTTTTATTTTGGTTTTTTTGTCGCCAAGAAAAGCTGTCCCCTCTAATGTCGCGGCTCTGCTTTCCCCCGCCGCACTTTAAAACAAAGAGGGTGTTACTTACAGGGGTTCTCCCGAGGTGAAGCTGCTCAAAACAATTATCGGGACATGGGCTGCTCTTCCCTTTCCCTATTCATTCCAAGTGGATCTCAGGCTAAGAGATAAAAATCAACCTGTCCCCTAACAAAGGCTTTGTGTGGGCTCCGCTAATCCGGGCCGAGCGGCAAGGTGCAGCCCCGCTCGGTTTGTTTGTTTGTGGGCTGGAGGGAAGGAAAAACAATATCTCGCACCTTTGGGCTCATCAAACAATAAATTGATCCACTTCTCGACTGCTGCCGGAGCTGCGGTGCAGGGTCGGTGCGGGCAGGGAGGGGAGGGAGAGCGGCAGGCTCCCGCCAAACACCCTTTCCTTCCTTCGTATATAGATTAGATATGATTATATTTTACAACGCTACATGTTATGTTGTATTACATATAATATACGTGTAGGATGTCGCTCGGCAGGGAAGGAAATGGAGTTGGGGCGTCCGTGGCCAAAAGCAGAGGGGGAGCCCCGGCGCTGGGACAGGAGCGGGACCCTCAGGCCGCGGCCGGGAGGAGAAACGCGACGAAACCGCTTAAAACCACAACCCACGGGCAGCCCGCGGCGTGGCGAGACCCGCTCGCTCGCCCTCTGCCACCCGAGTCTCCTGCGCGCCCTGCGGGTCCGCGGGGAGCGAGCCCACGCGTGTCCGGGGCACGGGGAGCGGCCCGGGAGGCCTCTGTCTCTCTCGCGGCCGCACCGGGGGTCGCTTCCCCTCTCTTAAAAAGTGCACAAATAAGCGCTAACGCCGCTGACCCCACGCGCGCCGCCCGTGGGGCGGGGAGGCCTCTCCCCACGCGGCTCGTGGGGCGAGCGGCGGGTGCTGGAGCGGCCCGGGAGCGCAGGCGGGGGAACAGCCCCCGTGGGCAGAGCCGCTCGGCCCCCAGAGCCGCCGCTCAACCCGTGGGCTGGTGCCACCGGCCCGGCCGGGGCGATCCCCTCGGGAGGGGGTCGGGAGGGCACCCCCGGGCCTCCCCGAGCCAGCCCTGCCCTGCCCCCGCTCTCCCCGGCGCGGGAGCGTCCCCCCCACGCGTGGGAGCGGACGGGCGGGCGCGGGGTGACCGAGGGGGGAGAAGGCACGGAGGGAGGTGGGGGACGCTCCCCCGGCTCTGTCGCGACAGCCGCCGGGCCGCCGTCGGGTTTTCCCCCCGCGCAGCGCGGCTGTGGGTGCGGGGGTCGCGGGGGCTGCGACCCCCCCTGACGTCAAAGGGCTCTTACGTCAGCGCCCCGCCGGTGACGTCACGGTGCCCCGGGACTCTCCCTCGGTGCGCGGAGGTGTTCGCGCGTGGGGATGGGGGGGCCGTGACCCCCGGGGCCGTGTCCGACCTCTCCTCCCGTGGGCATCTCCCGCTCCCGCCGCCCTCGGGCTCTGCGGGACCCTCTGCCAGCGCCTGTCCGGGTTCGGGTGGGGAGCTTTTAATCGCTATTATCGTTATTAATATTATCATCGTTATTTAAAGCCTGGCCCGCGCCGCCCCGGGGATGATCTGCCCGTCCCTCCCCGCGCTCGGCTTCTGTCGGGGTTCTCCGTCCCCCCGCTATCGCGATAGTCACTGTTATCCCTTGCTCTCTTTTCCTCTCGGTGGAATTAAAGCCCATCCTATCCCATTCGAGCCGCCCTCCCCGCTCCGGGGGCCCGAATAAATCCGTCGGTAACCCCGAGATTTGCTGGGAGTTCGCTGGGAGTTCCGCCCGGTGCGAGGGGAAGGGGAAGGAAGCGGGGCGGGGGGGTGGCTCGCCCGAAGGGGTTCCCTCGATATCGAGGAGGACTCCGCAATGGATGAAGAGATAGCCATTGAGCGCGGTTGAATACCATGACAACTAGGAACAACCTCAGATTTATTCCCAACAGTTAGGGCGCGCTGAAAGAGGGCGTCAATCACGTATTATTTCGCCACTGAAATAAATGCAAAAACTGCGCCGAGACAAAGGGTTCCAACAGGAGCCGGACATTTGTCTACATTGCGGACATTGTCCCCAGCTTAGCCGTCGGGTTGTATTTGTGTTTGCGCGGGGCCGACCACCCAGGATGCGCGCAGGGGCTCGCTTAAAAAAAAAAAAAAAAAAAAAAAAGAGGGGGGGGAAAATCCCTGGGCATTGTCAGCCACATCACATACTTTATGGGAGGCAGGCTGGGGGCTGGGGGAGGAAAGATGGGAGCAGCGGCGAGGGAGAGGAGGGGAAGGTGCGAATCCATTGATGGGCGCAGAGGAGGATGACTGAGAGACCGTCTTCCCACCGCGGCCGGCGGCGTTACGGCTCCTTCCCCCTGGAAGAGAGGCTCGGGCAACTTTTCTTTCCCAGAAACGAGGGGAAATTCCCAGATTATAGAAATCCCCCCCCGCGGCCACCCCGCGCCATCTCCATCATCCCCGCGCACAGGCCCGTCCCGGGGCGATCGGGGAAGGGGCAGGGACAGGGACGGGGAAAAGGAAAGGAAAGGAAAAAGGAAAAGGAAAAGGAAAAAGGGAAAGGGAAAGGGAAAGGGAAAGGGAAAGGGAAAGGGAAAGGGAAAGGGAAAGGGAAAGGGAAAGGGAAAGGGAAAGGGAAAGGGAAAGGGAAAGGGAAAGGGAAAGGGATGGAAGGGGAAGGAAGGAGACGGGGAAAAGGAAGGCAGCCCGGGCCGTGCCCGGCGAGGGTGAGCATGGCCAAGGCTCCTCGGCGGGTGCAGGAAAGGAGAGAAGGAAGAAAACGAAAATAAAAGTTGGTGGCAGACAGATAGAAGTTGTGGGAGGGGGCGGGGGAGATCCTGCACCCCTCGCCGGGCAGGGGGAGCCCCCACGGCCCCTCCGCCGCGACCCGCGGCCGGGGATGCTGCGGGGCTCCGCGGGGCCGGAGCCGAGAGCGGACGGGGGTGGGTGCGTGACACCTGGGGGCCCGGCCTTTCTTTGGGGAAGGAACCCCTTCTTTGCCCCCCCTCCTTCCTTCCCGAGGTCCTGAAAAAGAAAGGAAAAATACAGAAAAGAAAAAAAAAATAATTCAGCCATGTATGAGAGTCCATCGGGCTGCAGCCCATCGAATTATCCAAACGGGCTGGATTTATTCCCCTGGAAGAAGGAGGCAAAATCAATGAGACCTCTTCAAATAAACACACACACACACAGCCCCAATAATCACCTCGCGGATCTCGGCGGGTCGCGCCTGACGATCGCGTTTTGCCAGTTCGGTTAATTTCGGAGCAAACTAGAATCAATTACTCGCTGTTTAATTTCCAGCGCTCATCCCTAAGCCCCAACCAAAATATTGACCTAGGCGGGTTAGATAAGTTGGGCTCTTGCCATCTGAGCCGCCTCGGTCCCGCGCGGGGCCGGGAGCGCGTCCCCGCGAAGAAACGCTGCCCGCGGGGGCGCGGGGCGCGCAGGCTGCGCCGGGGAGGGGGGTGGGAACAGCCTCCGGCACCCCCCGAGGAATTATTTTTTCTTTTTTTTTTTTTTTTTTCCTCGCTGGGAGGAAAACATCGGCGGAAAACACACTTTGGAGTGCGCAGAGCGTCGGGCTGGTGCGAAGCTCTTTGTATGTAAATACTGTCCTTAAAAAAAAAAAAAGAAGGGAAGTCGCCCCCTCCTTCCCTCCCTCCCTCCCGCTGCCACACGCGCACACACCCGCGCGAAGGGCCCTCCCCACGCCGGTAATTAACTGACACGTTATACCACTCATCACCAATGGTGGAAGCTCGGAGCTCGCCCAAAACCCGCAATTTCACATCTGCAAACACTGTCTTCATCCACTTGACTTCCAAGACCCGCCCACACGTGGCCAACCTTTCCTGGGTTTAATGTAGGTTTTTTTTCTCCCTCCTCTCGGCAGGTTCATGTGTGGGGACCAGCCTTATATGGACTCCTCGCTCCAGCAATGGCTCGGGATTTTCTAACGGCAGGCGCGGGTTCGGCGCGGCTGAACAAGATCCAGAAGTGATCTTTTTTTTTTCCTTTTTTTTTTTCCCTTTTTTTTTTTTTTTTTTTTTTTTTTGGCGTCTCTTCCCCCTTTCCCCCTGGAGTTACAAACTATTCCCGAAGCCAGCTGCTGCTCCCGCTCTCGGAATTTTCCCCCGTGGCAGAACAACCATCACCGCAGAGACCCGTCGCTGCGGCCGCTTCTCTCGCACAACCCCCTACGCTTATTTTTCTAGAAATCTATATTATTCTATTTTTTTCCCCGTCTCCACGCGTGCCGGCCCCCTCCCTCCCCGTGTCCCTGCGCGCTGTCGTTGCCGCCGCTCCGCGTGTGCGTGCCCACCCGTGACACGGCGGCTCGGCCGAGCTGCGGCTCCAACTTTCCCAGCCGAAATTTGGCCGGAACATGTCTCTGACCAACACAAAGACGGGCTTCTCGGTGAAGGACATTTTGGACCTCCCCGACACCAACGATGAGGACGGCTCGGCGGAGGGCGGCGAGGAAGAGAGCGAGGCGCCCGAGCCGCCCAGGAAAGCGGGAGTTTTGGGACAAACCCCCTTGGACACTGTTCCGACGCTGCCTTTGAAGAGCCCTTTCTATGATAACAGCGATAATCCCTACACGCGCTGGCTGGCGAGCGCCGAGGGCATCCAGTACTCCCGTGAGTGCCGGGGGACGGGGCCGCGGGGGACCGAGGGCCGTGGGGGGCCCTGAGGAGCGCCGGGGGGTGGGTGCGGGGTGGATGCGGGATGGATGGGGGGGTCGGCGCTCGCCCCGGCCGGTTCCTCCGTGTCCCCCCACACGGACGGGGCAGCGCCGCTTCCAGCTGCCCCCGGCGGCGGGGCGGGTGTCGGGGGACGACGAAGGGTGGATGGGGGGGACTCGCCTCTCTCCACGGCTGGCCGAGCCCCGGCCGCTGCCTCAATCCCCGCCCCGGCCGGGAGGGATGCGGGGTGCGGCGGGAGGGATGCGAGGGCGGCGGAGGGATGCGGGGGGGCGGCGGAGGGACCCCCCCGGCCCCTTCCCCGCTGACCGGGCGCTGACCGTCCGCAGTGCACGGGCTGGCGGCCGGCGGCGGCGGCCAGGACCCCTCGGCCAAGTCACCGGAGCCGTCGGCCGACGAGTCGCCCGACAACGAGAAGGAAGCGGCGGGCGGCGGGGACGCGGGGAAGAAGAGGAAGAGGAGGGTGCTCTTCTCCAAGGCGCAGACCTACGAGCTGGAGCGGCGGTTCCGGCAGCAGCGGTACCTGTCGGCGCCCGAGCGGGAGCACCTGGCCAGCCTGATCCGCCTCACCCCCACCCAGGTGAAGATCTGGTTCCAGAACCATCGCTACAAGATGAAGCGGGCCCGGGCCGAGAAAGGTATGGAAGTGACTCCTCTTCCCTCCCCGCGGCGGGTGGCCGTGCCGGTCTTAGTCAGGGACGGCAAGCCCTGCCACACGCTCAAAGCTCAGGACTTGGCAGCCGCGACTTTCCAGACGGGAATCCCCTTCTCCGCCTATAGCGCCCAGTCTCTACAGCATATGCAATACAACGCCCAGTACAGCGCGACCAGCAACCCCCAGTACCCCACAGCACACCATTTGGTACAGGCTCAGCAATGGACTTGGTGAAGGCTGCCGGGGAGCGCGCACACCCGCACACGCTTCCCCCACACGCGCACACACCCAAAAAAAAAAAAAAAAAAAGGAGGAGAAAACAAAAATAATAAAGAGAGAGAGAGGAGGAGACAGACTGATGCTCCAAAAATAAAATCGAAACTGCGGGGGAAGGAATGGAGAGGGAAACGCTATTATTATTATTATTATTGCTATTATTATTATTATTGCTATTATTATTATTATTATGGTTTTTTTCCCTCTGCCGTTTCTTTTCCCCTCCATTTTTTTTGGGGGGGGCTCGGTTTCATTTCGGGGGGAGGCGGGGGGGAAGGGAGGGGAGGTGTTTTTTGTGCGTCATTGTTTACAGAAATTTTTTGCGCCATTCAGAGTGGTCCTGTCTACCTACAACTAAAATAAAAGAGGAAAGGGGGGGGGAGATCGTCAGAATTAAAAAAAAAAAAAAAAATAAAGAATAAAACCCCCCCGCTGCTCCTGTGATTTTGTGAGGAACGGGGGTGCGGCCGCCGAGCGGGGCGCCCCAGAACGGGGAGCTCCATCGCTCCCCTCCGAGCACGATTTGCGGCCCCGACAACTACTAACGGGGCCGTTTTTCCCCCTCGTTGTGATTGTCGCTGCCGTGAGCCGCAGCCGGGGCGGTCGGTTCGCTTTCTCCCATTTGGGGCTTGTCTCAACTGTTCCCGAGCACAGCAAAAAGACCCGCGGACGGCGGAGCCCTCCCCGCCCGCAGAGCGGCTCGTTGGGCGGCAGCCCCGGGCTCCCCGCGATTTAATACCGATTGGAATTTAAAAAAAAAAAAAAAAAAAAGCTGTGTTTCAAGAAAAAAAAAATGATGGAGAAGGAAACGATAACAACGACGGAACGGTTTTGTTCGAATTCTCGTTGCGGCCGCCGCCTCCTCCCTGCATCGCCCGGCTCAGCCCTGCGTGGGGCCAGCCGGGCCCCCACGGGAGACACGGCCGAGCAGGGCCCCACGCAGACCCCTCCACCAGCCCAACTTCTCTCTTTTTTTCTTTCTTTCTTTCTTTTTTTTTTTTTTTTCCTTGGGAGAGCGGCTTTTTTTGGGGGGGTCAGTCGGCTTTAGCCCGCTGGCGAAAAAATGGGAGTGGGAAGAATTTCTATTTTCACATTTTCTGTCCGTGATTGTGCCTTTCTACACGCCAGTGCCACCCCCGGTGCTGCTGAGGTTTGGGTACCAGCGTCACTCGGCGGCCCTTCCCCGGGCTGAGGGCCCTGCGAACGGGAAGGAGCGCGGAAACTTTGGGGTCGGCCCTCGGGGATGCGCCGGCGGCCCAGGCAGGGCGGGGGAAAGGGTTAACGACGGGAGAACCCCCCCAAAAAATCGGAGGAGGGGAGAGGAGAGAGGCGAGGCGGGGCTGGGCAGCTCGGCCGGGATGTAACTGGGACCGGGCAGGCGCAGCCCCGGCTCGGAGCGGGTTGGGGCAGAGCAGTGGCTTCCCCCGCCCTCCCCTGCGGCTTCTAGGCTGGTAAAGATGCTTTAAAAAAGCGAAAACAAAACCAAACAAGCTTTTGTCCGGGGTCCTGGGGCCGGGGCAGAGCCCGCCCCGTCCCGCGGGGCTGAGCCCGGCCAGGACGGGGCAGTTCAGCGCCAGAGAGGCGATCGGTACCGGCCCGCAGCATCCCGCTCCTGCCAAATCCCGGCCCGAGCATCCCGCTCCTGCCAAATCCCGGCCCGAGCATCCCGCTCCTGCCAAATCCCGGCCCACAGCATCCCGGTCCCGCCAAATCCCGGCCCGCAGATCCCGGCCTCGCAGCACTCCCGATCCTGCAACATCCCGGCTATCCAACCCCCCCGGCCCCGCCGTGCCTTCTCTGCCCCGGCGCAGCCTCCGCCGGCCACGGATCCCCCCCGCAGCCTCCGCGCTGCGCTCGGGTTTTTGTCCTTTTCCTCTTTTTTTTTTTTCCTCCCCCTCTTTTCTCGTCCCTCCTTCTCCCGCCTCCCGTCCCCGGCCCACCGAGGCTCCGCGCACCGGCGGAGCAGCCGCGGCCCTTCCCCGGGGCAGCCGCTCCGCAGCCCGGGGATCCCGGACCCGCGGCGGACACACGGACAAGTGCCGGTTTTCCCTTCTCCAACCGAGCCCAGCGCGCGAGCCAAGAGGGGAGAGAAGGAAAATTGTCACATTTTGTTTCTTCCTTATATTTTTTTCATTTTTAATATTTTTTTCCCATTCGTTGTTTTTTTTCTTTCTTCCCCCCCCCCCCCCCCCCCCACTTGTCGTCTTTTTCTTTTTTTTTCTTTTTTTCCCTTCCCTTTCCCCTCGGGCTCTTGCCGAGTCTATCAAACCAGTTGTGTGGCCCTAACCTCCGTGGCCTTATATCTCCCATGCTGCCGGGCCAGTCTATCTTTGCACAATATACAGTAGACTTCAGAGAGCAGCACAATGGGGGAGGCAGGGAGGTGAGCATGTTAGAGGCGTGCATATTAACGAGCCGGAGCCAAAGGAGCCAAAGGAGCCGGGGAAAAACGGGAGAGACGGTACGGGAGGGGGGGGGGACGCCCTCCCTGTGCCTTCCCTCCCTTCGCCTTCCCCCCCACGCCTGTTTTGGGGGCACGGCATTGATGCGGAGCGCGGAGTCAGGGAGCAGTGTCCTCCGCGTTTTGTTCGGGCTGTCACTCGCGCTCATTGTTCGGCATGTTCTACATGTTGTATCCCATATGGCCAGCTGGGCCGGGGACCCCTCACAAAACCCAAATTGTGCCCAGCTTTCAAACCCAGCATTGTTGTCTGTGAAAGGGAGGCGAATTAAAAATTCGTGCTATATCTATTCTGGAAAAAAAAAAGAAGAAGAAGAAGAAGAAAGGGGGGGGGGCGCAAGGAGAAAGAATCCCGCTCTCTTCCCTCCCTCTCTCCTCTCTTTGAAGGCCAACAGAGACTCTCCTCTTCTCCCGGTCCCCGCTGACAAGTTTCTCTCTCATTTCACAGGAAATTAGCCCGCCCCCCCCTCCCCGCCTTCCCCCGACACCGGGCGCATCCCCCCGCGGGAGCCCGCGGAGCTGCGCTGCGCGGCCGCGCTGCTGCGCGGGGGCCGGGGCAGAACAAGGCGGCATTGAGGGAGGGCCGGGCTGCAGCTGCCGCCTCCCTGCGCGGCCCGGCCGTACCGGCTGGCACGTCCCGCTGCCCCCGGAGAAACGGCCCTTTCTTGTCCGAGCTCCTGGTTGTGCAAGGCGGGCCGAGGGAGGGAGAGGGAGAGGGAGGGAGGGAGGAAGAGAGAGGGAGGAAGAGAGAGGGAGGGTGAAATTAAAAAGGAAAAAAAGAGGGGAATAAAGGGAAGAAAAAAAAATTAAAAGGAAAAAAATTACCTGAAAGGAGAAAAAAAAAATAAAAAGGAGGGGGGAAAAATTAGGGAAAAATAAAATAAAAAAAAAAAAAGAAAAACAAGGGGGGGAAAAAGGAAAAAAAAAAGAAAAAGGAAAAAGAAAAAAGAGGAAAAAGCAAGGAGAAGAGGAAAAAAAGAAAAGAAAAAAAAGGAAAGAGAAAGAAGAAAAAGGAAAGAGAAAGAAAAAAATAAAGAAAAAGGAAGGAGAAAAAAGGAAAACAAAAAAAAAGACAAAGAGAGGAAAAAAAAAAACAAAACAACAAAAAAGGAATAACGAAAAAGAGAAGAAGGAAAAAAAATGAAGAGAAAAGAAAAGAGGAAAACGAAAATGAAAACTAAGGGGGCATTCCAAAAGGGAAAAAACGAAGGAAGAAGAAAAGAAAAGATAAAATTAAAAAAAAAAAAAAAAAAAGAAAAAAGAAGAAGAAAAAAGGAAAGATAACGAGGGAAAAGGGAAAATAGGGGGCAAAAAAGAAGAAAAGGGAGGAGGATCCCCCCCAGCTCCGCCACCCTCAGCGTTTCCCGCGCCCCTGGCAGAGGGGGGCCTGGCGATGCCCCGGGGCTGAGCGGGCCCGCGGCGCAGGGATGAGCCTTCACCTGAGGGGGGTCCATCCATCGCCCCCCCCGACACCCCCTGCGAACCCCTTGTCCCCCGGCGGGCCCTTCTCGTCCACAGGGCCGCCCGTCGGGCCGGGGCTGGCGGTTCGGGGCACAGGCGGCCGGGAGAAGCTCAGCCCAGCCCGGGCTCCAGCCCCGCCGCCTTCCCTTTCCTTCCCCCCCAGTGTTCCCGGTTTTCTCCTCCCGCCGCCCCGAGCAGGGCCGGAACTGCGGGGCGCCCCGACAGCCCGGCGATGGGCGGGAAGCCCCTTAAGCCCGGCAATAACTTCCTCTCGTCACCTATTGACTGTTGGGCTTAGCCGCGGACCGGTGTGGATTTTTCGGGGCCGTTCAAGGAGCCGGTCAATGGGAAGCTAAGCCAATATTTACCGACTACGAGGGCAATTCTCGGCGGTGTTTATTAAGGAGCCGGGGGGAGGGCGAAAGGGCTGCGGGGTGACGGACGGGGGGACCGCCCCCGCGAGACGCGACCCCCGGGCCGTGTTTGGGGGTATTCGCGCGCTGCTCCCCCGCGTTACCCCCGCGAACATCACCCCCGTCCCTGCCCCGGTCTCCCCGAAAAGGCGCCGCTCGAGGGGTTTCTCGCTCTGAAGGGAGGGCCGCGGTTTGTTTTTTCGCCGGGTTTCCCATGCCCCCCGTGCCCGCGGGGAGGCAGCAGAGCCCCGCGCAGCCCGGCGGAGGACGGGGCGGAGGCTCCGCTGCCCCTCCGCGCCCCCCGGGGACCGGCGAGGGGGGGAACCCCGGGGGAGCCGAGGCGGTGGGCGGTGGGTACCGACCCCCGGCGTCGCCCCCCTCCCGCCGGGATGGCCGCGCGGCGGCGCTGCTGGATAAGGGACGCGCCGTCGGGAATCGTCCCCCCCGTCCCCCGGCTCACCCTCGCACCCGCCCGGCGACACGGACGGGAGGGATGGACCGGGGGGCGGCGGACAGCCCCCCGCCTCACCCCGCCGCGGGGGGAGCGGCGTTAGCCCCGCACCGACGGGGCCCGAGATGCCTCTTTGAAACCAGGCCCCGAGGTCACGGCGCGGAGATGTCTGTCCCCCGAGCCTCGTGTGGGGCACGGCACCGCGGGACAGGGACTCCTGCTGCCCGCGCTGGTGGCACTGGCACCCCTCCTGCCCCCAGCAGCCCCCCGGAACCCATCTGGTGGGCAAGCAGTGCACCTCCTGTCCCTGGCGGGGTTTGGGGACGAGCGGTCACCTCTTTCACACCGTTACCGGGATCGGCCACATCAGAAGAGCAAACAAACCGGCCAGAGGATGGCATTGAACTTCAGAGAGCCGGAGGTGATGAGGCAGCGCGTCCGCTGCTTCCTCCCAGCGTTCCGTCTCCTCCCACCCCCTCCCAAAGCCAGTGCCGGCAGCTGGGGACAGTGACAGCCGCCTCCCTGCTGCTGGTGGCACGGGGGGACACCGACAGCCCACGTGGTCAGAGGGGACGAGACACCTGAGCACGACAGGTAGGTGCCTCAGCACGGCCCTTTTTTTGGAATGCTCCAGCTCCAGAGTGCTTTGGGAAAGGCCAAAGGTCGCCTCTGGCTGCCCTTGGCAGGTCCCCCCCACACCAGAGCCACAGCGATGCTCAGCTGAGCTTTTCCTCTCTCCGTGATTGCCTTGTTACCCAAAACGAGCTTTGAAAGAACGTCAGTACTCACATTTTGTGTCAGAGCAGCCCGTGGGACCCAGCTGGAGAACTGCCATTCTCTGCGTGCAGCACGATGAGCACCTTCCAAACTCAGTGTTGTATCCCAGGACAGGGATCCCCACTTCTTCCCCAGGAAAAAAACAAACAAACAAACAAAAGAAACAAAACCATTTCCAGCCCCAGAAAGATCTGGTTTTCCTCACAGGCTTTGTGCCTATCTCTCACCAAGTGCTGCCCCCCTGAATTTTGTGTTTAATTCAGTAATCAATATGACTTTCATCCACCATCCAGTGCTGGCGAACTTACTGCATTTTGCACGGTGCCATTAATTAATGATACTTCTGTGGAGAGACACAAAATGGTTTGGGTTGGAAGGGACCTCAAAGACCATCCAGTGGCACAGAGGATTCTTTGTGCTGCCCACCCCAGGGGGGCTCACAGGAGAGACCCCCCCATCTCCAGCTCCCCCAGAGCCCTCTGAAGCAGCAGCCCCTTCCTCCCTCCCTCCCATGGCTGGCACAGGTTGCTCCCACCCCCTGCTCCTCCCCAGTGCTTGAGTGACCAGCAGGCTCAGAGCACCTGGGATGCTCCAGGTGCAGAGAACAAGCATTTAGTTGGAAAAACAACAAAAAAAAGAATTTAAGCCTTCAGAGTGGGTTATAGTTTGGGTGCAGCACCCATCCCTCCCACAGGCTCCACAAGTCTCACCAGCCACAAAAATCAGACTCTGTCTTAACATATTTTATTGGTCCATACAAAGGTTTGAGCAGCTGGAGGGGGGGGGTGTGATGGTCCCTTGTTCCACTGATGTATTTGGGATTTAACCATGAGGAATCACGTCCACACTCTCAACAGAAAACATCCAAGAGCTCAGACAAACCTGCCTGGAATTGTTAGAGATTCACTTAAACAAACAGAGTCCCTTGATCCTGCATAGGGATCTGCTGTTTTTCATGGGATTTAGCACCATTTCAGGGAGAAAGTTATCCCTGAGATAAAAACTGCAAGCAAAGCTTGCTCAGAATAAATTGTGTCAAATCATGCTGTCACTGCCTCAGCCTGGGTCTGGCTGAACAGGCTCAACTATTTCAACTATTTCAGGAGGAAAAAAAACAAGCAAACCAGTTTTAAAAAGTGATTGTGTCTTCTGATGTGCAGGGATGGAGCAGTTCTCTCCCCCCAGCCCGTGGGATGTGTCACAAATGTTTTACTGGAAAGAGGTGTCTGAAGGAAAATAGTTCATCTCCAGTTGTTCAGGATTCTAAAAATAAATCTCTGGAAGTCTTCCCCAGTCATGAAGCTTCTCAGCTGTTTTCTTACTCAAGACGTTATTTCCCCCCTCTTCAGTTAAAGTTGTCCCATAAAAGCTTGAAAGTCACTGACTCCTGAAAAAGACAAACCCACACATGGTTCTTTACCCAAGATCAGACCAGGTGATTCAGCCTCAATACATTTTTTATAAAAATGGCCTTAAATCCTTCATATTCTCGTGTCAGTCCTGTCCCTGTCCCCTGCCACACCACAGGGGAGGGTTTGGCACCACATCTCCCAGGGTAAAGCAAGTTCCCAGCCCTGTTTGGGGCAGCCCCCTCCAGGCAGAGCCGTGGGGTTGGGGCAGGGGGTTCCCTGCTGCAGGAACAGCTCATGTCAGGTGTGGCTGACGGGTTTGCTTATTCCTCCTCCTCCCCTTTACACTCCCACAATCGCTCCAGTGGTTCAGGAAGTCCAGTCTGTGCTGCAGCTTTCCTTCCACAGCCTACAGAGGAGCAGGAACGTGATTAATTCAGAGAACGTGGCAGGAATCAGCCTGAAACCTGTGCTTTCAGGGGAGCAACCCTTGAGGTTCCTTGCCCAGGTATACTCTCAAAATCCCACAGTGGCCCTGAGAACCGAGCCAGGTGTAAGGCACAGCTTGTGGGGTGATCCCAGGGGACTCATTTTATCCCAAACAAGTGGCTCCTCTCCCGGCCTCGCTCTGCCCCGGGGGTGAAACGAGGTGTCACTTTTGCTGAGGTGTCGAAGAGCTCAGCACTCACCACGGGTATCCAAGGGGGTTGGAATTCCCACCCTGCCTTTTCCCAGGTGGAGAGAGGCAGTGGCTGCCCATCGGACCAGTCACCACCACGCTGATGGGTGAGGAAGGGAATCGCTGGTGAGGAGGGAAAGGGAAAGGGAAAGGGAAAGGGAAAGGGAAAGGGAAAGGGAAAGGGAAAGGGAAAGGGAAAGGGAAAGGGAAAGGGAAGGGAAGGGAAGGTTTGGGAAGGTTTGGAAAGGTTTGGGAAGGGAAGGGGTGCTGGCAGTGCCAGGCACCTCATCAATCTAGGATGGATTCCAGCTCGTTCCATCCTCACCACTGATTTCCAGAGACAAAGGCTTTGAAGGGCAAAAGAAAAACTCACTCATGGCTTTGTAAGTGATGGATAAACATAGAACCTGCCTTTGATGGTCCCTTTCAGAGTTAGGGAACAGCTGGATGAAAACCCACGACAAAGGAGGATTCAGTGTTGTCATTAGTGGTGACTTGGGGTGGCAGCTGTTTGCTGAGCTTCTCAGGCGGAGACTTGATTGGTCCCTCTCGAGTGAGGCCACTTAAAACTCCATATTATGGGGGGAAAAGGCAATGGAAGCATCCTCAGCTTTTTGTGTTTTGGTTCTCTTAAGGGAAGTGTTTCTGAACGAGGCAAAAATCAAACTCAAGCCAGAGCCAACACTGAGCAAATGGAGCTGATGGGGGTGAGGAGGGAAGGAGAAGAGAAGGAGGAATGATCACTCACTCTGTACCCAATCCCCTCCTGGGGCATCCTGTGCTGGGCACTGCCCAAACACAGCAGCTACAACCCCCCTTCTGATATAAAGTCCTGGGGAAAATAAATCAGTAAAGACAGATGGATTACAGAATGGACCTAAAAAGACAGAGAAATGGTAATATTGAAAGTAACCAGGACATTTTGCCTTATTTCAGTCCAGGACATTCAGGATCATTTTTTCTTCTTCTCCCTTCATCTTGAACCAAGTGCTTCTGTGTTTGCAACCTGTAAACAATAAAAACCTGATTATTAAACAGCAGCCCCAGTGCTGTGTGCTCCTGTCTGACAGAAACTTGGCCAAAATTTGGGCTGCCCAAGCTCACTGGGGACCACACTGGTACCAAATCCGTGACTGCCAGCTGGTCCACACGATCACAACACCGTGGGAGTGGTGTCTTCAGTGCAAGCATCAATTTTCAGAAGGGATTTGATGAAGAGAAGCGTTATGGCAGTGGGACATCAACTCTGAGAAAACACCTGTGAACATCCAGCTGCTTCTACACTGGTATGTATGAGCCCACCCCCAGTTTATCTCAACCCCACCAGAGCCCAGAGCCACCAGTTAACCTCAGTAAAGAACCCTTTTGCTTTTGGAATGCTTTGAAAATCTTTTGGATTTTTTTTTTTTCCTGGCTACCCCAGCATCTGCAAAGGAATAAATCAACTCAGTGGCCTGTTTTCAGCCATCTGGCCTAACACACAATAATTTTTTTGCCACTCTCATAAAAACAGCCTAAATTAGTCCAGACTTTCCATTTGGCTGTTATGCCATTGTGGAAGTATCCAAATAGGAACCCAAGAGTAATCACTGCTAACCTCTCTCCTCCTTTGGCTGGAGCAAAGCAGTGAACAAGGCCAGGCTGTTTTCCCACATCTAGTCCATTTGTTTGGTTTCTGACTGAGATCCTCGGGCTGCTGTTTCATTTCTACCTGTGCTTTGCACCTGGGTTAAGAAGTTTAAAGTATTCTAAAGACAGGCTTTTGTTCCCCCCCTTGCTCAGGTCTCCCTGGGATGCAGCTGAGGTCGGATCTCGGGGGTGTGGGTGCTGGAACGTCTCCATGAGAGCCCGTGGGGTTTAACACTCACCTCAGCTGAGAGCAGCTTATCCCCTTCTCCACACAGGTCACACCTCTGGAACAACACTCTGCACAGCTCCCCTCAGCTTCCTGAAGCAACCAAAGCTTTCTCCCTCCCCTCCTGCCTTGGGCTGTTTTCTCCTTCCAACGCTCAGAATAAATCCAAGTTTTATGATCATTTTGTTTTAAGGATGTTTACCCGTCATCCCTCTTCTACCTTTATCTCCATGCAGCAGCAAGGACTCCCTGCCAGGTAACCCCTGGCACTGCAGCCCCCTCCGTGGTGAGTGAGGATGTGGAGCACCTGGACAACCTGTGCCAACGCCTCACCAGCCCCACGGCCGAGAACCTCCTCCTAAAATCTAGCCCAGGGCTGCCTCTGCCAGCTGGAATGAAGTGGGAAGGACCCAGGTTTCAGTGGCACCACCAGCAAAGTTCAGGTCGTTGCATCTTCTGGAGAGACACTAGGAGCTGCAGAGCACGAGGAGTTGGACTTGGTGATCTTGGGGGTCTCTTCCAACCTTAAGTTTAGTCCCAGCAGCAGGTTCTGCTCCCACTCTGCACCAGGTGAAGGCAGAAAACAGCACCTACCAAGTTTCAGGAGGTTCCTGCTCCAGCTCAGCCCCAGAGGAGCTGAAGAACTTTGCTGTTCCTCCTCCTCGCTCAATTGATGCTAAATCACTAATGCAGCCACACAGGGAGAATTCCACATTTGCCCTTCCATCAGCTCCCGCTGCTGGTCACCACCAGGGACAGCGGGGACCCCTCATGTGACCCATGCAAACAGTAATTATGCTCCTAAACACTCAGCTCCTACTTTCTTCAGCTTGATTTTAAAGGCAAACAGCAGCTTTTCTAGTTTTCATCAATTATTCATGGCCCACTCCAGATAGCCATCAAACATATAATCAAATTAAATTCACATATCTTGAGTTTTGTAACCCAAGATTTCCTGTTTCAGCCCACAGGACGCCTGCTTCTGTTTGGGTTGCCACTTAATCATTGCATAATATTTGTTTTGGCTTGGTTGTGTGTAAGAAGAGATTTATTCCATTCCATCTGGCTGCAGCGTGTTAGTCAGCAGAGGATAAAAGCCACCCTTAGCTGCCCCACTGGCTGTGTTAGTGCTGCTCTGGGAACCTTTGGGAGCAAACACCACAGTGGAGGAACTAAAAATATTTCAACTACCCGGTTTGCCACCAAGTTTATCAATATTCTCAGCCTTTAAGAAACCATACGCACCACTCCAGCCTTTTCCACCTCCTAAACTGCCTGCACAAAGCACAGAGCTCTCAGAGACAATTGCAGTCACAGCAATCCAGGTTTTGTCTGCTCCCCTTCAAACCCAAAATATAATGGGTTTCATCTGAATTTATTTGGGATGAGTTCACCATCGCTGCTAGGAGAGCTCTCGGGGGACTTGAGATGAAGAAGGATCCCCTCGTGCTCCGTGTACAGCACTCAAAGCCCATTCAGAGCCGGCGCCTGCCATCTCAGCCTAAACAAGAGCTGGACTTGACACCCACTGGAAACGGTGGAAAGACTCACATTGACTCCGGGAGACACTGAGCCAGGTTCTCTGAGGAAGATGAGCCACGCTGGTGGAGATTGGCTTCGTGTTTATTGGCATCTGGAGAAGCAACGAGGAGTTCTGAGAAGCCACAGTTCTAATAAAAAGTAAAATATCGACAAGGAACCTCGACAGCGTCGTCTGGAATCGAGTGTGCAGCGAGTGGGGAGAGCAGCAGGCACAGCACCGAGCACTGCCCCAGCACGGGTCTGCTGGGGACAGGCTGGGGTTGCAGAGGGTGAGGGCAGAGACACACACAGAGCTGGGGCTGGGGCAGTTCCGGCACAGAACAGCTCCCCCGGCAGGCACAGAACAGCTCCCCCGGCAGGGAAAAGCCGGAGCGGGGAGAGCATCGACCCATCCCCACCCACATCCACCCGCGGGGGGAAGCGCAGAGGAGGAACCAGCCCCAGAACGCCAGAACCAGCGGGGCAGGTGTGGGGTGAAGTCACAGCCCCACAACTGAAGTTTGAGGGGTTTGGAATGTTACAAAGTGTTGGGCCGTTTCCCATGGGAGCAGTGGAACTAATTAGATAGTTCCCGTGGACACAGCCTGGAGTTATAAGGAGTACGGGGTTGAATCTGTTTGGCTGAAGTGCAGGTGCCGCATTCCTCAGTGGTTGTGTGGGAATATGTTTGTGTTGTGTGTGGGGGAAAGTAGAAGTGGGGAGACCTGAATCAAAAGCTGCCTGCTGCGCTGAGCAGGCAGACATCTCTCTGGCTCTTCATCCTAGTGTGTGTCTCTTCATCCCAGTGTGTGTCTCTTCATCCCAGTGTGTGTGTGTCGCGTGTCTTTCTTCCCCCACAGGACCAGGGCCTCCGACAGACACCCCACGACAGGCAGGTGCCCCAGGACGTCCTGTGGGAGCAGCACCTTCCTCGGGGCCTTTGCATCTCCTCTCCGGGCCGGGGGTTGCATCTGTGCGCGGCCAGAACTCCGCCTGGGAAGCCTCTTATCCTTGGAATGCTTGCAGGGGTCCTTCGGCCAGCGCCTCATTTCCTGGGGGAGGAGAAGGAGACAATTTGCACTGTTATTTTAAAGAAGGGAAAGCAGGAGCCGGCTCACAGAGTAACGATTGCACGGGAGGGGCAGTTTCACTCCTCGAGTGGCAGTTCAGGCACAACGGCTCGCGTCTGTGATAATTCAGTGTACCAATTGTGCAACAAAAAGTCACTCAGCGACACCGTTCCCAGCCCCTGAGCAGCACGGGGCTTAATTGCCAAAGGGACATTTTCCTTCCTATCTCTGGATCTGTACTTTGTGATTTCTGTCCTCGGAGCCTCAGAAAATTGCAGCTCTCTCCTGATTAAGTGCTTAATTGTGGCCAGTGCTTTTCAAAGTGTTTTCAGCCGTGAGCTTAAGTTCCACTTCAGACTCGCACCCTTATTGACTTCCCTGCCGACTCACACGATCTCCTCACGTCCAGCATGCTCCGTGGGATCCTCGGGGGCCTCGATCCCAGCCCTGCTCCACAGGGATGCCCGTGGAGAACCCCGAGCCCTGAGAGCCGGGCAGCACCCGCCAGTTCAGGCTCCAGCAAGGTGCCTTCCTTCAAGGCCCCTTCCCAGGTGAAACCAAAGGGATTTCGCCATCATTCCAAGCAGATGTCCGTCCAGGCCATCAGTTCCTGAGCCAGGATCGCCCACAGCTCCCCAGGAAGTTTCCAGCTGTGGGAAAACCTGTGAGGTGAAAGCCCATGGAGGCAGCGGGTGGGATCCCCAGCGGTGCCACCGGTCGGTGTTCAGGCAATAGAGCTGCTTAATGGTTAATAGAATAACATTTCCATTCGTTGTAGATGAGAAAAGATAATTACTTTCGGGGTTTAAGAACCAAATGTGTTGATCCAAATGTAATCTCTGTGTTTTAGCATTTGATTATTACATCAGAAACACAAATGTCAATGGGCTGCAGCAGCCGAGTTGTCAGGAGGGAAACAGAGAGATGTGTGACTTAAATTACAGACCGGGGGAAGAGCAGACCCACCAAGGGACTTTTAAACTTTAGTTGATTAAAAAGATATTACTTTCCGAAAGCATTTTGGGAGAGAGCTCGTGTTTTTCCTGAGTGATCCCTTTGCTGTGCCCAGAATACCCGACAGGCAGGGCAGTGCCAGCAGAGAGGAGAACTGCAGGTCACTGCCACTGCCTGCTCGCCCAAACCAGAGCTGCAGCCCCCAGACGGCTCATTTTCCACCCTGAGGAATGGCTATAGGTGCCTTATAGACTGAGGATGCTTTGGTGCTTCCATTTCCCATCTTTTTTTTTCCACAGTCCAGTTGGCATCTTGCTCTGGCGCCTTCTCTCACCTTCCCAGGCCCAGCCAGGCTTGTTTGTCCCTCCTGTCCTAAACCTGCTCTGATGAATCTGGCACGGGAAAGATTTCCTTTCCAACCCAGCCCAATTCGATGCCAGCCCAACACACAGCTTGTCCCAGCATCCCCAGCTCGTGCTGGCTGAGGAAGGCAGCCCTGTCCCAGCCTCCTGGCTGAGGGCACTGAGCCCGAGCTGGAATGCAGGAGCTGGAATGCAGGAGCTGGAATGCAGGAGCTGGAATGCAGGAGCTGGAATGCAGCGTGGAACGGCCGCCACGAGCTCGCTGGCAGGAACCGATTCAAATCGCTGGGATTTGCTGCCGAACAAAGCCATTGCCTTGATTTCTCAGCAGAGTTCAAGTTTGCAGCAGGCTGATTATCCCACCAGCATTCCTGAAGCACCTCCTGTTGTATGAAATTTTATTAAATTGCCAGCACGGGCGGCTGCTCGAAGTTTGTGGCTCGACGCGATCAATGACAGCGAAACACAGAACCAAAGGAAGGGGGGAGGGAGGAAAGCCCTGTTTGTTAAGGCTTTTTCTTTTCCCTTTTGAATAAAATGTCAACTCCATTATATAGATGTCAACTCCATTACTGTAATGCTCCTGTGGCAACCTCAACATGGAACTACCTGCTAATAAAACAAGTTCCTTGCTGGGGGAGTGGAGGGCGAGAGACCTGCCGGAGGTTCCAATCTGGTTAAGGAAATGCCTGTTTATCCCTGCAGGCACAAATACCATTATCATTATCCCGTTTTCCTCATTGCCTTTGTCGTCCCAAAATAAAAAACCTGCTCCTTGTCCCGAGGAGCCCGCGGCGGTCGCGGGCCTGTCCTTGTTACAGGAGCCAGAAAATGGGGAGAGCGGTGCCTGGAGTGACAGTGGGGATGGAAAACCTGTGAGAGAGTCATGGAATGGTTTGGGTTTGAAGGGACCTGAGAGATCATCTCGTCCAAACAGCAGCAAAGATGGGAAAAGCAGAGAAGCAGCTGCCCCAGGGTCCTGCTCCAGGTGGATGTGCTGCCAAACCCTCTGAGGGGTTGGGGGTTTTTTTGGTGCAAATGCCCCCCAAAAGCAGCAAGAACTGAAGACCAAGCAACCCCACAGGCAGGAGGCACCACAGGCACCACCCCAAGAGCACTTTCAGTGGTGCCACCGAGTCCCTCGAGGGGTCTGACGGGCTGGTGTGTCCCTGCAATCCACACACATTTGGGAAGAGAATTTGGGTGTGTAAAACTGGGGGTTTCCATCCCCCCCCCCAGCTCCTTTTTCAATATAAATTGTGGTTTTAAACAGACAAAAGGCTGGGGAAGCCCCTCACCCTCCCCAGGCAAGAGCTGAGAGAATCCCAGGGAGGACAGAGCTGCTGCCACGGTCTCGGGTTTGCTGGCTGCACACATCAATAGGCACACAAAGATGAGTACATATTTAGAGAAGAATAAAGAAATCCATTCCAGAACGGGAGTTGTTTAGATAATTGATTTCCCTTGGACTTACAACCACTAAATAACACCCACCGAGCCACATCTCCAAGATAACCTTTTCCTTCAAATCTCTCTTCCAAAGGATTGGCCTTTGACAGAGGCATCTTTCAAAGTGCAAATCCTGCAAGCTCTAAGCCAGCTCGTAGGTAAGACCTTTCTGAAAGAACACCGCGATGATTCCTCAAGCAATTATTTTTTCCTTAGTATCCTTTGCATAGAGAGAGCTAATTAACTGCCTGCCAGGTTCTGCGGATTCACAGTGAAAAATGAAGTAGCACAAATGTCATAATTAATTAGCAGTTTAATGCTGGAATGAACACAGCAAAGGTGCCATAAATATTCAAGCCACGGGACCTCCACACCAGCTCCCACCAGCTCCTGCCCGGGGAGTGGGGGGCATTCCCTGGGCCTGGGGAGGGGCAGCTTGGGCAGCAGGAGGAATTTCTCCATGGAAGGGGTGGTCAGGCACTGGAAGGGGCTGCCCAGGGAGGTGGTGGAGTGCCCACCCCTGGAGGTGCCCAAGGAACGAGCACGACCCAGCAGTGACCATCAGCCGGGTCCCAGCCCCTCTCCCACAGCTCCCACCCTGCAGGGGGTGGATGTGAGGGCAGGGGGACGCTTGGCACACGGACCTGAAGCTGTCCCACACCTCCCACGGGCAGCAATTCCATCCCAGAGATGGAAAAGGAGCTCAGCAGCACGGAGAGTTACCAGCTTCCCCAGGGACCAAGGCAGGCAGAGGGGGGGGTTAGACCCGAGGCAAACCCAGCACCAGACATGCAACACAAACGTAAAAATAAATCAAAACTCACCAAGATTGCCTCTTGGCAAGTGCAAAACCCCCCAAACACCCCTGAGAAGACTCTCAGCCCTCCCCTTGCCCCTGAGCAGATGTGCCCTCTGGGCACTGGGGAGTGCATCCCCCACACCTGGAGCCCTGCCCGGGACAGCTCTGCATGGGACACCTCCACCCTGCCCTCATGAGCCTGCACAGCACGATGGAACAGCCCAGGCACCGTTCCTGCCCTAAAATAAATAACCCCAGGGCTCAGGCACGATTCCCTCCCCGAACAGCCCAAGGGCTCCGGAGCAGGGCAGACCCCTGCAAGGAAAGAAGAAGGGGGGACTTACAGGCGTCCGTGTCTCTTCCCACACCCGGCTCCCTCAGCTCCACTCCCTTCCCCGGCCACCTGCAGGGGATCTTCGGGGCAAAAGAGCACAGAGGGGAAGAAAGCCACCCTGCCAGGCGTCCACCCGGCAGCACCCCGGGCACTGGTGCCACCCGCGCCACCCGCTCGGCTCTGCCAGTTAGGGAGGGCAGTGCTGCCTTCCAGGGGTGGCCTGTGTGATTTAAATGCCACCATCGCCTCGCAGAGACGACTCCATGGTGACAAACAGCTCGGGGGAAGCCGTGACACCGCCGGGTCAGAGCCTGCACGGCACAGCAGCACGGCAGGGGAACAATGAGCCGGAGCAGGAACCCGGGCCGGGGAAAAAAGGACGGCCTTGAGGAGGAGAAAGCACACAGCACGGAGGAGAAGGTCCTTAACTTAAGTTTCCTCTTTTTTAACCCGATGAAATCTTTTATTAACACCATCTGGAAGAGGCCAACACCTCTCAAACATCTGCCTGGGTGCTTTGTTCAAGTACGAAACTTCTCTTTCCTCCTGCTCTGCTGTTTTTCCAAGCACAGCGTGCTCCAGCACTCCAGCAACGTGACATTTCCAGGGGTTTTCCCCCCGAAGTGCTGACTCCTGCAGGTGAGAGCCCCAAAATAATGGCTCGGTTTTGTTCACCAGACGTGAGGGTACCACACAGCACGGAGCTGAGCCTGGGAACACCACTCCTCGGGAGGCAGCAGCCTATTCCCAAAGCTGGGAAGGCGTCAGCGAGGCATTCATCCTGCTGCAGCCTCACACAGCCCAAAGGGGAGTTCCCTGTGCAGCTGCTTTGGATCCAGGTGGAGGTGGCTACAGCAGTGGGGGTTTCTGTGGAGGGAACCTGGGACACACCTCCCACCACCATGTGCCCATTTGAGAGCAGAACTCATCTTCTTTGGGTTCACATCCTTCACAAATCCAGTGTAACCAGCTCCTGCTGACTCAGCCTTGCCCTGCCCTGTCATTCCCAGCTCTGGCCATCCAGCACTTGGCTCTCCGGGGTCCTGATCACCTCCACACCAGGCTGTCCCACAGACCAAGAGCCACCAGATGTTTCACTGCAGCCTCCCTGGGTACATAAACCAGATTTAAAGGGCACCTGTGTGGCGTTTGCCAGCCCTGCTGACGGGCACCAGCAGGGCCCAGGGGAGTCAGTGCCCGACTGCCGAGCACACGGATGCTCTGGGGGCACTGGAGTGGTCCAGCAGCACGAGGTGCCAGCCTGAAGGGCCTGATGGCCTTGCAGAAACTACCTCCTAGGAGTGACTAACGAAATATTCCATGCAGCACTGGAATATTTTCTGTTGCATCAATAACTGGAAGCAGGCCCGGGACATTTCACGTGAGCAGCGGGAGCGATGCTGCCCACACCGCAGCCTGCCCCCTTCCCGTCCACACACCTTTCTCTGGCCAGAGGCTTTCCCCAGCCGGATCTGAGGACATGAGGCATTTACCTGGGCTCTCAGCAGCTGGAAATGTCCCCTCCAGCAGGCAGGAGGAAAGCTGGCTTGTCCTCCCTCGGCTGCAGGAGCTGCCACCCGAGGCCAGAGGGAGCACCCGTGTGCCCGAGCTTTTCAGGGATGGACCTTCCCAGGCACAGCCAGACCCACCCCGGTGGTGGGGGAGGCACTGCCCCAGGCTGCCAGGAGGAGGGGGCAGGCACAGCCAGCCAGAGGAAAGTGTCCTTGCTCTGCAAGGTGGTGGGATGAATAACCAGGGGATTGGGGTGTGATTTCAGCCTAACACAAAACATTTGCATCCTGCCTGCTGAGGGTGCTGGGAAAAGGGCCAGAAGGGCTCTTCAGGGAAAGAGCCCCAAGGGATAAAAGTCCATTTGGCAAGCAGGACTTTCAGGGAAGGATTTGAGGATACCAATATATTTATTGTGGGGGTTTTATCCCAAAAGGGAAAAACTACAGGACAAGGGAACACTGGTAATAACTGGTAATAACTGCCTGGTAATAACTGTCATGGAATAAAGAGGGGCACGGGGGAGGGAACCCTGGGGCCGGACAGATGTTGGGTGCAGGGAGAACAACATCCCCCTAAACCTGGCCTTGGTGTAAGTGACCCTCCAAACCTGCAACAAGATCTCCTGGCGCGGCCGTGCCCTGCGGTGGCACTGCCGGGCATTCCTGCTGGGCATTCCTGCCGGGCATTCCTGCTGGTCATTCCTGCCGGGCATTCCTGCCGGGCATTCCTGCATGTCATTCCTGCCGGGCATTCCTGCCGCAAGCACCGACCCCGGGAGCAACAGTTCCCGTGCACAGCTACTTGCGAGGTGCTTGATGTCCCTGGAAAGGGAGAGTTGGCCCTGCAGGAGGCCCGGCCGGCGCCGCGGCGGGAGCGGAGCTGTCCCCGCGCTCGGTCCCCCCGTCCCTTCCCTGCCAACAGCCCCTTTAGCGACACTCCGGGCTCCTGATTCCGGGCTTTGCGTGGACATGATTTTAGAGTGGGCTGGAAACCCCGGGTCCCTTTTCCAGTCTCGCGACGCCTTCGGAAAGCAATTCCTTAAGCCTCCGTTTCCAAGACCCTTTTAATCTCTGCAAATTATCGGTAAGAGCCGAATCAAGGCGAAACCGCCCTCGGCTGAGATCACAGCGCGGGGAGAGGCTGGCGCTGATTATTTGGGAGAAACCATCGCTTTCGGTGGAAGCTGCCGTGGAGATAAATTAGCATTTATACTGGATTATTGAAAAACGCCCCGCCAAAAATCAGCCTCCATCTCCGTGTCAATTGTGCCTCTCCAAGGTCAACACCTTCGCCGCGACAGGCACGGGCTCAAATAGCAGGAACAACTTAACGTGTGGAAATGAGCCCAAATATGTCATTATTATCAGGGAGACGAGCCGGGCTCTGAAATAACATCTGCACTCGGCAGCCTGGAATCCGAGCGACCTTCTGCGGAACGGGGGTAATCAGGGAGCAGGGAAAAAATCACTCACAAAAATAAAACCCCGTAGTTTGGCTTCTTGGTGGTTGCTTTCCTGTTGCTGACAGCCTCCTTGCATTTCCTACCTTTTTTTCTTTTTTTTTTCTTTTTTTTTTTTTTTTTTTTAAATTTGCTTTCAAACTGCTTAGCTTGGAATCCACAGTTTGATCTTCCCAGGATAGGGAAGGATGTGGTCCAGTTTTGTGTGGCACCTCCAGGTGACGGTGGATTAGGTTGGAAAAACGTGCATTCTGTAAGCAAGGAGGATTTTAAGGTTGGGGTTTTCTCGTGGGGCGTTTGCCACGTCGGTGGGATTTTCTTTACACACGCTCCTAAGGAAATGGAACATCTTTCCCTCAGAAAACCCAGTCCCTGAAGTTGAACTGGAACAAAGGAGTTCCTTGGGTTTCTGCCACAGCCAAACAGAAAAAGGAAAAACCTGCTCGGTCCGTCACTTCAGCGGGGAACAAGTGTTTGACCCCGACCCTGCCAAAAGGCTCCATCCCAGGGAAGTTTGGGAATTGGTGAAAGCCTTCACTGCACTGTTACACTTTCTATCCAAAACACCATATTACTGATGTGGGAAAAATTCCGGGGTGTTTTCAGTGCAAAGCAGCAGTGAGGGGTTTTTTTGGCTGCACTCCTACCAGCTCACCCCGGGCTGTGCTTCCCCTTGGGCCCCGGGAGGGGGATGAGCGGCCTCTGCCCCCGGGATGGGGGTGTCCTGGGGTCTCAGTGCCACAGCCCCGTCCCTGAGGACGTCCTGCATGGCTCCTCATCCCAGCTGCACTCACAGGAGTTTGGCCATCATGGGCAGGGTCCTTTTCCTGCTGGCTCCCCCTTCCTGGGCTGCTGTCCCAGGGCAGGCCCTTGGATTTCACTCCCTGTGCACAAGGTCCCCGGTTCCAAAAGCAGAGGCCACAGGCACGGGCACCGTGCCCACACCTGAGCCCTCACGAGCCACCTCGCCCGTGCCAGATCCCCAAATCCCAGGTTAGGGGGGCAGTCTGACGTAAACGGGGCCAGTCCCACTCAGCCTTCCGCCTTATTTCCGTCTGGCTTGTCACCAGAGCAGCACTGAGGCCACGGGGAGATCCCAAACTTCCTCCCTGCCCCAGTGGCTCGCAGGGAATCATCCCCACACCGCCAGGAGCAGCCTCCCTCCTCCCAGAGAGAAGCAGGGACACCACATTCTGCTTCTTCAGCTTCTGCATCCATCCATCCATCCACCCATCCATCCATCCACCCATCCATCCATCCATCCATCCATCCATCCATCCATCCGTCCGTCCGTCCATCCATCCATCCATCCACCCACCCATCCATCCATCCACCCACCCACCCACCCACCCATCCAGCTCCCGGGGGTCTCAGCTGCTCAGGGCTGGGGGTGCTCCAGGGTCCCTGGTTTGCCAAGCTGCAGGTTGACCCCAGAGCTCTCTCCCTGCAGGGCTGAGTGGGGTCCCCCCTCTCCTCCTGTCAGGCCAGGGGGGGCTCGAGCCTGATCCCCATCTAGGGGGCAATGCTACCTACCCTGACAACAAAAGGGCACTGCTGTGCCCGGGGAGGATGGAGATTTCAGCAGCTCCTTCCTGGAGTGTGAGTTCTATCCAGGAGGAGACCTGCTCTAAAAGGGATAGAAAACTCCAGGGAAAAAAAAAAAAAAAGAAATAAAATAGGAGTACAACCATCAGCCTTCTGAGGAAGACTCTGGGGAAGTAAGAGCTGGGCTCAGACACTGCTCAGCAGCCCAGAGAGCAGCTGGTGACAGAAGTGCCTGGGCTGGTGGGCACTGGGGGCTCTGCTGTGGGCCCCAACCCCAGGGACAGCAGCCAGAGCTGTGTCCCCTCCCCATGGATGCCCATCAGTGGGTCACCTTCGGGGCAGGGGTGGCAGCAGCCCCTGCACTGCTCCCACAGCAACGTCGAGGGGGTTACATTTTTGAATTAACAATTTTGAGGTAACGGGAAAACGGGCTCAGGGAAAAAGGATGTAGGTGCCAGGAATTCTGCCCGAACTGTGGGAAAATTGCAGCTGGATAAAACTGGCGGGAGCAGGGGATTTGGGCAGCAGCACACGGAGACTGGGGACATGTTCAACTCCTGCCCCTCACCGGGATCGATCTCAGGGTCTGAGGGAGGAGCACAAACTTCGAGAAGCAGAGCTGTCCTCGCTCTGATCTTCTGTCTTTCATTTTTCATAATCACGCCAGATCTGCAGGTGCTTTGCCTCCAGAGGGATCAGGGAAAGGGTCGGGTTTGAGAGGGGAAGGGAAGGGTCTGGTCCGGAGGTGCGGGATAGCCCCGGCTCCCAAACGGAGCAGAGGGGGACGAGGGAGGTGGCCGGAGGGACAAACCCCGGGATCGGCCCGGGAGCGGGTGCCCACCCGGGAGGGAGGTGTAGGTGCTGCTGCTGGCACACACCGAGTTTGATCCATTTGCCGATAAAGCGCAGCCCCGCGGTCCCCCCGCCCGGGCCGGGCGCGGCGGGAGCGCGCACACAGCGCATCTGCCCGCGCACGGACGCGCGGGCTCGGGCCGACCCGTCGCGGCGGTGCCCGGGCCGGGGGGCCAGGGGAAGGTTTGGCCTCGGAGTCTGATTGCGCCGCGTCCTCTCAGCCTGTCATAGACCCCACTCAGCCTCCCCTGCCCGCCGGGAGCGGCGGGGACGGGCAGGAGCCCCCGCAGCCGCTGCCCCTCGACGGGCGCGGGGTCCCGCCGCGGGAGCCCCCGCAGCCGCCCCTCGGGGCGGGAGAGGCGCGTCCCGCACCCGGCCCGACCCCCGCCCGCGGGCTCGGGCTGACCCTGGGGAGCGTTTCGTTGTCGCAAAACCAACGAACGAACGAACAACGACCGAAAAAAACCCCAACCCACAGATGCAAACGAAGCGCCAGCCCTAAAGGGGCCCCGGCGCCGCGGGGGTCCCCGCCGGCTCCGCACCCGAGGCAGCGCTGCCGAGGGGCGGGGGCCGGGCGGGAGCCGCGCACCCCCGGGGCACCGGCCCGGGAAGAGGGGAGAGGGTGTCCCGGCTCCTGCCGTCGGGGCCGGGGCCGCGGCCGTCGCGCTGCTCCGGGACGGTTTGCCCGGGGGTCGCCGCGCACCGCGGGACGGGGTCGGGACGAGGGGCCGCGGGAACGGGCGGGTACTTACGGGCGAGGGCGGCGGGGCCGCTCGGAGCCGCTCCGGCGCTGCCCCGGGGCGGCCGGGCTTAAGAGCCGTCGGGCGGGCGCAGGACAATGGCCGGGAGGAGGGGGCCGGGGCCGGGGGGCGGCGGGAGGCGGGGAGGGGCCGGGGCCGCCCGCCGCCGCTCCGCCCCCCCGCGTCTGGCGTAAACCCGGCTCCGGGCTAAAAGAACCGGCGAGCTACCGGCGCCCGGGGCTGGTGGCCGCCGCGGACGGCTCGCCGGTGCCGGCGGCAGCGCCCGGCCCGGCCAGGCCCGCCCCGTCGCGTCCCGCCCCGCCGCGCCATGTCGCTGAGCCCCAAGCACACGACGCCCTTCTCGGTCACCGACATCCTGAGCCCGATGGAGGAGAGCTACAAGAAGTTCGGCGGCATGGACGGGGCGGGCGGGCTGGGCGCGCCCCTCGGGCCCTACCGCCAGGCGCCCGTGCCCCCCGCGCCCGCCGCCGTCCCGCAGCACGTCCCCGCGGGGGCGGCCGCCTACCACATGCCCCACGGCGTCTCGCAGTTCCCGCACGGCGCCGTCGGGGGCTACTGCAACGGCGGGCTGGGCAACGTGGGCGAGCTGCCCGCCTACCCCGAGGGGATGCGGGGCGGCGCGGCGGCGGGCGGCGGCTGGTACGGGGCCGGCGGCGACCCCCGCTACTCCAGCAGTAAGTGCGGGCGCGGGGCGGCGCGGGGGGGGCGGCGGCGGCGGGGGGCGGGCGGGGGAAGCCGCGGCCCCGACGGGGCGGCCGCCGGCGCTGAGCCGCCTCTCCCGCTCAGTCTCCAGGTTCATGGGCCCGTCGGCCGGGATGAACGTGGCCGGGATGGGCGGCCTGAGCGGCATCGCCGAGGGCGCCAAGGCCATCGTGCCGCTCCACGCGGCCCCGCGGAGGAAGAGGAGGGTGCTCTTCTCCCAGGCGCAGGTCTACGAGCTGGAGCGGCGCTTCAAGCAGCAGAAGTACCTGTCGGCGCCCGAGCGGGAGCACCTGGCCAGCCTGATCCACCTCACCCCGACCCAGGTGAAGATCTGGTTCCAGAACCATCGCTACAAGATGAAGCGCCAGGCCAAGGACAAGGCGGCCGCCCAGCAGTTGCACCCCGACGGCGGCGGCCTCTGCCAGCAGCCCTCGCCGCGCCGCGTGGCCGTGCCGGTGCTGGTGAAGGACGGCAAACCCTGCCCGCCGCCGGGCAGCGGCACCCCGGGCCCCGGGCAGGCCGCCCCCGCGCCCCCCGCCGCCGCCCCCGCCGCCCCCGCCGCGCACCCGCACCCCGGCTCGCTGGGGCAGGCGGCCGACCTGGAGGAGCTGTCGCCCAGCCCGCCGGCGCTGCACGGCCCCGTGCCCCCCCTCGCCCCCCTGGACTCGGCCGGCGCCGACTACAACGGCGGCATGGTCAGCCCCAACCTGCTCTACGGCAGGACGTGGTAATCGGTGTGTCCCGTGTGTCCCCCCCGCGACCCCCCGGCCCTCCGAGACCGGACCCGCCGGCCCAGCGCCTGCGGGGACCCCGACGGACGCCCGTGGGCCCCCGCGCTCCCCTCTCTCCGGCCCCTTCCCGTCCTTCCTTCTGTTTTGTTTTTATTTTTAAAGCCTCTCCGGTTTTTTGGATGAACGATCCCGACGGCAGCCCCGCGGCGGGGCCGAGTGCGCGTCCACGCGTGGGCTGCGGGCGTGACCGCGGCGCTCCCCGCGCGCGTGTGTGTGAGTGTGTGAGTGCGCCGAGGGTGTGCGTGTGCGCGTGTGTGCGTGGAGGGTCTGTGTGCACGCGTGGGCCTGGATCCGCGTCCCGCCCGTGCCGCCGCATCCCGCCCGGGAGCGCCCCTGACGGGGCGGGGGGAGCCGGGGGACCGCGGGGCTCCACTCCCGGCCCGGCCCCGCTCTCCTGCGGCAGCCCCGGGGCACCCGGAGCCCCGGCGTGTCCCGTCACAGCCCCGCTGAGCGCCACAATAAACCTTCTGAAGTGCAACTTATCTCGGCAGAATTAATTTCGCGGGGGTGCCCCGAAGTGCGATTCCGCTCTTGTCCCCATCGGAAGGTAAATTGAGTCGCGACTCGAGAGGCGGCGGCGGGAGCCGTGGCAGAAGAGCCCTGGAAGGCCGGCGCTCAGATTTAAGGGGAAAAAACCGTTTTTCTCGTTGTTGTTGTTAAATATCGCTCAGTAAATGAATGACCGCGCGTGGACGGGGCGCGCGTCCCGCGGAACCGCCACAACCGCCGGCCCTTCGCTCCGCTCCCGACGAGCTCAGGGACCCGCGGAGATGACGGAGAGCCCGGGGATTCCCGGGGCTGGACCCCGCTTCCCGCCGGGATGGAGGGCGGGGATCGGGCCCCGCAGCGCCGGGGCCGCCGGGCCGGAGGATGCTCCTCGGCACAGCGGGGTTTATCCCCGCGCCTCTTCCCGGGGAAACCCCGCGCGTCGGGAAACACTCCTCGGGAGTTTCCGGCAATTTTTTCTTTCTTTTATTTTAATTTTTAATTTTATTTTATTTTTAACAATAAAAGGAAGCCTTGTTCTCACGAGTCGGCTGCTTCGTTCTCGGTGTACGGACTGATGGACAACACCAAAAGCTCCTTCCTTCCGCCTCCCTCTCAGTCTCCAAGGATTTAATTCCGTGCCCCCCGTGCCCGGCTCCCCCATCCTCGGGGGACCCGCTGGACCCCGGCCCGGGCAGGGGCTCCCCAGCCCCGGGCAGAGCCAGAGCCCGCGCCGCTCCCGGCTCTGCCGTGAGGGAACGATTCTGGGGTGGAAAACAGGGATTTCAGCCTCTGCCAGACCACGGACCGGCTCCCAGAACCCTTCCCAAGGCCCATGCGGGAGCCGGGAGGGGAAGTGGGGCGTTCTCCCGGGTGGGGAACGGCAGGGACCCCCCTTCCCTTCATGGCAGATGCCACATGGGGACCACCAGGGCTCCCTCCCTTTCCATAGGGGAGTGCTTCTCCCCACTGGCTCCCACGGGGGACAGCTCAGAGCATCTGGGGTGTGAGTGATTTCCCCCTCCAACTCTGTCAAATCCAAGGGGACGTGCCAGGCTCAGCTCCAGCTCGGAAAAAACATTCTCTCTCTAGGTAGAGCAGCTTCAGGAGCTCCACGGGGATGCTGTCCCAGGGCGACCCCCAAACCCACCAGCAGCTGGGGTGCAGAGGCAGCCAAAGCAGAGCCCGAGGAGGGGGTTGCTCCACAGTCAGGCCCTGCATCCCACCCCCGGGCCATGGAGCCCAGGAACCCAACCCTCTGGGAGAGCACATTGCTCCAGGCATCGCTCCCAGGGCCCAGGAGGGCACTCCGGGTTCATCCCACCTCGGGCATGGGGCCGACCCACCCCGCTCCTTCCTCCACCCCACTCCCACCAAAACTCACCCTCGCTGCTGGTTTGGTCCCGCTCAGAAAGCAAAATGACTTTTTTTTTGGGCCCCAAATCTTTTCCCCATCCGAGGGAGAAGGCCGTTCCCGGCTCCCGGAACGCTGCACTACAATGAAGGATTCTGCTCCACCCTCAGTCACTTGAAAATAATGAATCCAGTTTGATGATTCCTTCCTCCCAAGGTTACCCCCGGGTCTGTCTGGGCTTTTCCCTGGTTGCTGGTGATTAACACCTGCGCCCTGGAAGGAAGGAGCACCGAGCACTGTGGCATCGGGGTGAGAGCAGGGCTGGGAAGTTTACTGGTTTACACAATACATGAAGTTAAGGGAAAAAATCCAAAGGGAAAGCTGAATTGGATGCTCTCCTCATTTTTGTTTTGTTTGTTTGTTTTGTTGCTTAAACAAATATTTTCGATGCTAAGACAGAGGCCGGGTAGAATTATTTTCCAAGAATTCAACATAAACGGGGGCATGTGCAAGTAAAAGATACAAACAGGGCCTGGAGGGGGTTGAAAATTAACCACACGCTGCTGCTCAGAATTTCAAAAGCCACTTTATAAAGCAAATAAAAATATTTACCGATTTGGTACACTCACACAGAAAAATCCCTAGAAAGAGGTACTAAAAACGAATGGAATCTCTGCCCTTCCGCGGCTATTTTAAATTAGGTATCAGACAAATCCACCTCCTCTGCTTGGCTGTGCCCCCACTAACCAAGCCAGGAACAGGCAGGCGTCGCAAAAGTCGAAATGTTTTACTTCCAAGTCCCAAAAAAATCCGCCCCTCTGCGAGACACTGAAGGAACATCCGACCGACATCCGACCGACATCCAACCGGGACCGGCGAGGGCCACGTGTTCCAGCGCCGCCGGCTGCGCCCCGGGCGCCCATCAAATCCCAGCTCTGGGCATTCCTTAGAACTCCACGGCTGTTTTCAGGCTCTCGTGAGTGGAGCAGGGGATGTTTGGGGTCCGGAGGGAGGGGCACAGCTCGGATGAGTGAGGAAGACAGCGCAGCACCCCCAGCTCCTCCAGCGGCTCCCGGGCTGCTCCACAACCCGCCGCTTCCCAGCCACACGGCCCCCCTCCCAAAAAATCATCAGCACCAGGTCCATAAGAAATATGCACATTTTAAACAAGTTTAAAAACTACAGGGATGGTGCTTAACAGTTTCATCGACTTTTTTTTCTTTTTTTTTTCCCCCCTCTCCCCCACAAAATAATAGAAAGAACAAAAAGCGAAAAAAAAAATAAAATCCGGACGTTTCCTATGTTTAACAAGAAAAAAAAATAAAAATAGAAGCCAGGAGCTAATTCCAGCTGTACCTTCCTGCGGGAGGAGGGAGCGGGTAGGGCCTCCCGGGGCCGTACGCCTGCAAGCAAACAAACAAAAGCAAGCATTTATTTTTTGGATTAACACCACAAGTAAACAAGTTGGGAGAGCTCGAGGCGCCACTCGGGACTGGAACAATGCACCCTCCACATCCCCTGCACAGAGAGGTACCAAACCCCCTCCACCACGGTTCCAGGGCTGGACATCCCACAGCTCTCCCAGGAAACACAGGCAGGGCTGAACCCCCGCAGGGGAGCGGGGCTGCACCGGCCACGGCTTCGCTCCGGGGAACAGACCCACCCAAAGCCAAGGGACTTCCCAGCACTGACACCTCTGGGTGTGCTTTGCTTTTAGAGCCCCAGGCAGAGAGCGGCAAGTGGGGTATCTCACACTCGGGGCAGGCAAACACAGTTTCTCTTTTTTTTCTTAAAATACTTACGTGTACGGAAGTATTTTAAGGGAAAAAAAAATGAAAACTGTATTTTTTACAGAAGCAGCATTTTCCAGATTCATTCACACTTTAATAGTAGGCCAAAGAGACTGAAATCCCACTCTGGAAATCACTCCAAATGAGATTTATTTTTGTACTTAAATTTAGGCATTTGAGGCATCAACTATCAAGTGAAAAATGCACTGGAAAATTTCACAGAATCGCCGGGAAGCATCTTAAATAATTCCCAAACCTGATATACTGCAGAGACCAGAAAGTAAACTAAATATGGTGCACCAACAGCAGTGACAGGCTTTGTTCGCCCCTTACTCGGGGTGTTTTTGGTGGGGAGGGGAAGAGGGGCTGCCTCTCCTCTCTCCCAAAGAAATCCCCAGCCCACGGCAGCCGAGACATCCACGGGAACCGCGGAGCCGGTGACCCAACCTGCCGGGAGGCTCCCTGCAGCCTGCACGGGGAGGGAACCTTGCAGGTTCCTTCCCAGGTTTGATTGCAGGCAATTAAAAAAGGAAACGAGTTGGCTACATCCCTTGGAAAAAAAAAAATCCCTGGAAGGCAGCAGCAATCCCCGTGCGGAGGGACAATGCGGAGGCCCGGGAGCGCCGCGCGCGACGCCGATCCGGGCGCTCCGCTGTGTGCGGCCACAGGTTGGAACAGAAATGCCCAACACCTGCACAGCACCACCAAGTTTATTCTTTCGTTTTCTGGGAGAGCTGGAAGGCCCCAAACCCCCACTCCCAGGGAGCCCCCCGGATCCATGGCAGCTGCATTAATTTTGTAAGCACTCCGCGGCAGCGCGTTTATTAACCTCTTCAGGCCGCGTTCTGCACGCTGTAAAAAAAGAATTCAGAGGTGAAAGGGCCCAAAGATAATTATTTATGCTGCTACGTGTCACCACTTCCACTTGAATCCCTTTTCAAGGCTTTAAAGCTTTGAAATTTGCAGGCAGCAAGGCCGGATTCAGTGATTGGGTTGGCACCCGAAAGCCTTTCAGGTACCTTCTCATTTCACTCCAGCCCCGAGGAAATAATGACATTGGAAAGTTCATTTAAAAATAACAACAACAACAACAACAAAAGGCAACAAAAATCTAAGGGGAGATAAAAAACAGTTGGAAAGCAACACACTGCAAAGGGAATTTTTAAGGAAGTAAAATTCCTGGAGCTGAAAGATTTGTCCTTAACATCCACTATGTGTGGGTATAAATAAAAGGGCTGTCACCACCCAGTTCTAACACTTCCTGCACCAGCAGATGGGTCTGTGCCAGTGTCAGGGGAATTCTGGTTTGGACAAGACCACAGCATGATCCAGGCTGTGGGTGCCACGAGGCTCCGAGACAGCTTCCCAAGAGGGAACTAACCAGGGATGCCCTTCCCAACCCTTCTGGAAGGCTATTCCTGCTCACCCTGGTGACTCCAGCTGTGGCTGTTGGGCACTAAGATTTAAGGTTGGGAATGAACTCCCTGAAGCACAGACTCCTTCAGCAAACAGAGCCCCCCAGGCCGGAGGGCAGGGCAGAGTGTGCAGCCAGGCACACTTGTTCAAGGCTCTATTCCCCAGCCCAATCAAACACTGTCCAGGCTCCACTGGCACAAAGATCCTCCACTGACTTCTCTCCATTATCCCAGCAGCCCCTGGTATGGATTAGTGCAATCAGGCATTTTTTCCTCTGGCTCTGGTGTTTTGGGTAAACCTGTGCAACCCAAAGTGAAAGACTTCTGAAAACTGATCCTACCAATACACCTCATCCACATTTAAAATACAAACACCACTGGGGCCTAGTTGGGCAAAGGTTCAAGCCCGACTACACTTCCCCAGTAAGCTCAGTGTGACCATCACCCGTGCTGGTGAGTTCTGCTGCCAGTCAGACCCAGTGCTGGCAGGATTGGTACTGGTACTGCCTCCCCTGTGCTGGGGCTGGGCCAGGTAACACATGTGCCTCTGCACTGGGGAGGTGGGCAGGCTGAGAGGAGGAAAAAAAAAACCTAGGAGTGACTAAAAAGTGACTTGTCTTGAGCTGAGCCAGGTTCCAGGAGAAGGCATGTTTCCAACAGTTTGTGCCTTGGTTTCCAGATAAAATATTGGGCAACTGTGCTGTCACCCAGCAGCTGAGCCCTCCTCCTCCCCAGCACTGAGCAGGAACCTTCCCACAATTCTGACTTCCCCAAGCAGCAACAGAACCAAGAGTTTAACCTAGATACCTGAAATTTATTTTAAATCAGGACATAGCACTGGAAACGCTCAGAGATCTGGAACAAGAGTATATAACAGATCACATTGTACTGGGAACACCCCCCCTCCCAAAACTCCCTAAGCAAAGTCACCTGCTACTTTCAAGCAGCATTTTCACTCTGTGGCATTTTCATGAACTGCTGACAGAGTCACCTGTAATTTTGGATGAGGTTCTCCCATCATGTTCCCTTGTTCCCATGTAACCACACAGAGCTATTTTCACATGTCCTTTCCCAGACATGTTTATTCCTGGGGCTACATTTGCATTAAGTAGTTTTTCAGCTAAGAGAAAGCCAACAAACACTCGAGAGGAAAAATACAGGAAGTCGTAAGAATCCACATTTAAAACATGCTGGGGAGAAACCCTTCTGACCCCAAAAGGTGTAGCTGTGGATTCCCTCACAGGAGAGGTTGGAATACTTGCCTTCAGGTGATGTTTGCTCAGGCTGCAGGAAGAGTGCCTGAGCTGTGCTAATGGACAGGGTGGTGGTGCAGTCCTGGTACAGACCTCGTGCCAGGGGAGGACAAGGCTGGGAAGTCACCTGCCTTGCTCTCAGTGGGGACACAGTGACACACTGGAACCAGCTCTGGAGTGCCCTCCCACGCCACACTGCCTGCCCACAGCCACGCCAGAAGGAAGCCCTGGAGGGGAGGAGGACGGAGGGTGCTCCTACCTGTCTGCCCCTGTCCATGCGGTCCTCGGGTCTCTGGGGGTATCCCATGGGTCCCATCCCCTGGTACTGCGCCGGCTGGAACTGGTTGGGGGACTGCAGCATGCGGTTCCAGGCGAGGAGAGGAGCAGCTCCAGCGTTTCTGTGTAAGGAAGAGACACTGCAGTGGGAACCCACAGTCCCACAACATGTCCCCCAAAAGCAGATTTGTCTCGGAGCCGAACAGGGTCCCCCCAGCCGTGCCTGCAGCGGGACTGCGGGGGGCTGAGCGCTGGAGAGAGACCAGGGAGGGGGGAATGTATTCCCAAATTTCCCTGAAGGCCACCTTCGTTCATGGTTTCCTTCATCACAGCCTGAAGCTGCGCAACCAGGTGCTGCCACGAGCAGCAGACCCAGAGGTTTTTCCAATTCCCTGGAAGGTTCCTGTCCCCCCTCTATTCCGGGGGCAGATCTGCCGACTCCCCCGCGCTGCTCCCGAGCCCGGCTCAAAGCCCAGCTCAAAGCCCAGCTCAAAGCCCAGCTCAAAGCCCAGCTCAAAGCCCAGGGTTCCCCACCGTCCCAGGAGTAAACATGTGCCACACGGGAGCCGGGGGCTTTCTTCTCCGAGCGCCCAGACTCCTTCTGGGAGCCCATTCTTCCCAGTTAATTGCAGGTTGCAAATGAATTCTTACGGCGAGTATTCGGAATCTAGGCTAGGGGCCTTGGCTGCTTTTTCCCATCCATTATTCTGCTCAATATGTCAGGAGGTCTGATCGGGAAGAAACCTTTTCAAGTTCTATTGATGCTGTTTTCAATTGACCACGGTGACCTAGCAACATAAGCACTAATTGGCACGGGCTGACTGACATTTGGTGTACAGTTTAGATGGGAACGCAGACCCCACGTCCATTATAACCCAGTTTGCCATGCCAGATTACCAACAGCAAGAAATGTTTTCATTGCCTTCAAGTGCCTATTCTGGCATTACAGTTATAAAGCAACAGGTATAACACGTCAAACACTGTTTGATTAAAAATATAAAAAAAAAATTAAAAATAAAAATGCTTCGGGCATGATCTGGTCGTTAAAGCTGAGCATGGGTGAGGGAGGGACAACCCCTCACAGAACTCAGGGGTTCTGCAGGACACCATCATCTTGTAAAGGAAAAACAGGGATAGTGGGGACACTTCATCTTTCCTGACCCCCCTTGATGAGGGAGTCGACAGGCAGGCCTGGTGGGAGATGGGGACAGCAGAGACAGGGGCTCCATAATCCCAGATTTACCTGCTGGGATGGGGCCAGCAGTGAGCAGGAGCACTGCATCCCTGATTTACCTGCTGGGATGGGGACTGCAGGGAGCACAGCACTGCATCCCTGATTTACCTGCTGGGATGGGGACTGCAGGGAGCACAGCACTGCATCCCTGATTTACCTGCTGGGATGGGGCCAGCAGGGAGCACAGCACTGCACCCCTGATTTACCTGCTGGGATGGGGACTGCAGGGAGCACAGCACTGCACCCCTGATTTACCTGCTGGGATGGGGACTGCAGGGAGCACAGCACTGCATCCCTGATTTACCTGCTGGGATGGGGACTGCAGGGAGCACAGCACTGCATCCCTGATTTACCTGCTGGGATGAGGACTGCAGGGAGCAGGAGCACTGCTGGTTTATCTCCTTCACTGCACATCACTCCTCGTCTCTTCCAAGAGCCTCTGCCCAGATGTGCTGAATTTCCACCCTGGAGACCCTTTCCAGGGGCAGCCAGGCTCCCAAACGACCCTGGAGCTCGGAGAGGAGCTGTGATTGTCCTGGCCAGGCAGGACTCACAGCCAGCTGCACAACACCAGGCAAAGGGAGCTGTGAGAACTGAGGAGTTTTGGGAGGGGAAGGACTTTAAACACATTCCACCAGCTGGAGCAGAGGCAAAGTTGGAATCAAGACAGGTAGAGGCAAGACTAAACGGATGAAAACAGGCATTTTGGATGTGATAGTGGTGTGGTTTTGGATGCAAACTGCTTTTGGTTTCACACTACAGCCTACAAAGACAACTGCTCCACCTGGTCAGAGTAAGACCTGCCTGGATTTTAGGAAAGCATAAGGAACTCCTGCCATCTCCAGAAGCAAATAACTTGATTCCTGTCTAGAAAAATATGAGTCCTGCTGGATAAATATGCAGCTGGTGAATATGATGTGGAATACATGGACTAAAAATGGACATGCACGAAGGGTAAGTGGTGATACTGAGCTGTGTGCTGTGCTTTTCACCCCAGGAATGCACAATGTCACCCAAATCCTCCCTCAGAAGGAGCAATGCTGTAGTTAAAGTTCATAGCAAGTCACACTTTCAGTGACTAAACACTCAAAGTCAGTATTCTAAGTTAGCTTCATACTTATTCCTTTGGATTAAGTATTTTGAGTACTAACTTTTTTCCCCCTCATGATTCCTGGAAAACAGCAGACTCTCCAGGATGAATACACTGCTCTGCCTTAAGGAAAACTACTGGGAAATACCCACACAGCCCCAGCTCTTGGGCTTTCATTAACAATCATTCTGTCTCTGTAACAAGTGCTGGTGATAAATACAACTGAGGGTCACAGGCCAGCACTTGCTCCATGCCTGGAATGGGAAAGTTTGACACAAATTTCATCTGTCATTAATATGTACTTGGCACAGAGTTTAAACTTGTTATTTTTAAGTGATGTTCAGTGAAAAGTTAGGAATTTAACAAGTTAAACACAACAATATTTACATGATGCTGTTGGGGTATTTTTGCTCAAGGCCATCTGAAACAGTGAAATTGGTGATTTTCAGTCAGAACTACCATGGATTCTAAACCTGGAAAAAAGGCTGCAATGCATCTTCTGATCTTAAACCCTGTTCTTAATTCACAGAACTATGTATTATAAAAAAAAATAAATTAGATTTTCATCTTGTAAACAAGAAATATGGAAATTACAGGACTCACAGCACTTGACTTTGTGTTCATCCAGTGGATCTATTAATTGGTGAGGGTGGAGATTTGCACACAGCAAAAGCTGCAACCAAAAAGGGACTGTGCCACTTGAAACATCCCAGGAGCTCACACTGGCAGAGTTATTCAAATCTCTCTCCAGAGTTACCCCAACTCATGATTCAGCTGAAGCATATTCAGCCAGGACAGCTCAAAGACAGCCTCAGGAGACATTACACTGTCAAACACCCCCATGTTCCAAGCTCAGACTCCTTGGAAATCTCTTCTGTGAGCAGCTCAAGCAAATGGTTTTGCTCCATTTCCCTCAGGCAGGAAATGCCCCTCAGCCAGGCAGCACTGCAGCACTGATTTAAGAGTAAGAGACCCTACACAGGAGGCAGGACCCACTGAACTACAGAGAAGCAGCTTTCCACTCCTGGTTTTTATTCCCCCCAGGCCTGGCAAGCAAGAGGTGCTTTAGCCCCCTCCTGCAACACTCCATCCCTGGAACAGCAGGAAAGCTCCAAGCTTTCTGGGCAGCAGCAGGGCTGGCCTCTCCCTCACTTACTTTCTTCCTGGGAACAGAGGTGACAGAGGACAGAAATCCCTGGCTGCTCCCTCCCCTGGCACCTTGTTGCTCCTGGAGCACCTGAAGCCACAGCAGCAAGTGGGAACAGCCCCAGGGGGAGGCGGTTTGGGAAACCAGCAGCTCCCAGGGAATGAACTGGGAAACCCCAAATCCCTTGCAGGGGTTAATTCAACAGGTTCAGACATTATTTCCTGCACCAAGTCTCCCTGTGTTTAACCTTCTGCTTAAGTCTCTGTGCTTGTCTTTGTACAGCAGCTCCCTCAACGTCAGCAGGTCTGATCTGCTTCCCAAATCCCAAACCTTCCAGGGAAACAGCAAAAGTACTGATCCTCAGAGCTGGCAAGGCAGAGATTTTCATAAACCATCCAAGGTGCAACAAAGAAAAGGCAAGGACAAGTGACAGACCTGCAGCAATCCTTCAGAAAAGAGTCCTGTATACATTGGATTTAATTAGGGTGTGGGAGCAGCAACTCCCATGGCCCGAGCAATATTGAAGCTTGCATTATAAACAAACCTTGCCTTACAATATTCCACATGGATGAGGCACAGGACAAGGGAGCCAGACTTGGTTCAGTGGGGATCAAAATGGTTGCCATGGAAAGTGGCTGCGGAGAGCTCAATAAATTCTCCCAAAGCCCATATTTTCAATGGCCAACATTTGCAAATAAAACCCAGGGAAAAAACCCTGTGCCTCGGTGCAGAAACATCACTTGTGTGCTCTGCCATTCCTCCATCAACAGAAATAAATATCATTATTCATAGCTGCCACAGGTACCCTGAGTTTATTGAGTCCCCCCACTGAAGGACACACAAGCCATCAATGAAGGAATGCATGTAAAACATCCCTGATTATCAAACCATGTCACATTCCTTCTATTCGATGGCACTTATTGGACTGCAGATTCCATAATCCTTCCCTGAGTCCCTTCTGCATTTAATTCAGTTCAGCCTTAAGTAGTTAAAGAAACTGTTTTCAGTGGCAACTAATAACTACTGACCTACAGTGACACTGCCCTACAATGGGCTTGTCAGCCCTGAAAAACTTGTACCAAAGAAGCTGATTAGGACTTCAAGAGGTTTGTAGCAAGAATCAATGGCTGGTCTGTACTAATGCTGCGGCTGCAGCACAGAAATGATAAAAGTGGAACACCATTAGTTATGCCTCATTAAGCTCCACAGCCCTCCTAAAAAGAAATTTGTTTAGCCTGTCCAAAATCTAATGCAGTTTTAAGCTCTCTGTGTCCAATTTCATGGTATCTCAAAAGCTTCAATAAGATAAAGGCCAAAGAACCAAGAACGGTACCAAAGCACCAACAGTAAAGTTAATTTTGAAGCCTGAGTTTTAATGGAAAGTGTTTTTTTTTTTTTAATTCAAACTACTCAAGCCTTTTAAAGGATGAACACCACGTAGTGTGCTCTCAAAACATAAATAAATCACGGACCTTAATTAACTCAAAAAACCCTCTGTACAGCACCGTTTCCACAAACTTAAACGGCAACGTTCAAAACGAAGGAGGGCAAAAAACAAACGTTGGGAAGGCTGGCAGAGCCCCATCCACCCTCCTGGGCAGGTCTCACAGAGCTGCCAACCCCTCCTGCCTTACCTCTGTGGTGCCTGTTGGAACAAGGGCGTGGGGCCTCGCCAGGACTCCTGCGGCCGGAGGTCTGCAGGGCAGAAACAAAACGGTAAAATAAGAAAGAGCAAGTGCAACAATTCAAGAGCCCTGCTCCACTCCTGGCTGTGCTTTCAAGGAGCCAAACAGAAAAGCTCGGGCTGGATATGCCACAAACACACTCCAAGCCATCAGCTCCTGCTGCCTATTTGGACAGAGCCCTGCTGGGAGCTGATAAAAGGCAACCTTTTTGGTTTCAGTGCGCCCAACAGGCTTCAGGTGATAAGAATAATGAGCTGCAATTGCCAGGACTACTCTGGTGAGTGCTTGGACTCTTCACAGGTGTCTCCTACTGGATTGTTAAAGATGCATAAGCTTGTCTGTTACCCTAAAAATTTCATCTTCCAAGTACATTCATCACTCCATAAAAAATGCAGATACACACCCCCCTGCTGTATTGTGACCACGACACACCATGTTTGTCAGCCACAAATGTGTAACAGTCTAAATATTTAGGCTTTTGGCAGGTATGGGAAATTGGCCAGCTTCCCTTTGATTGGGCTAAGTTATTCCACAAAGGAAACCACAAGGATGATCAGGGCATGGAATAAAGTGAACAGTCCCACTTTATTCATGTTTAAATAAAGTTATATTTAGGATAGAAAACATAAAGGATTCAATAATATAAAATAGAAATGTATCATCATTAAAGATGGTAAAGGAGTTAACTTAGTCAATGATCACATAACAATAAAAAAAAAATCTATTAATGACCTCTGAGATAATGGAATCAGGCTGAACTAAGCCTTTTTTGGGTAAGAAAACTTGGCCGGAGCCCCAGTGCTGCAGCACGGGAGACCACCCACTTCTCCATTGTCCCCTCCACCCAAACCAGCTCTTCACAAAGCCGAGGCAGGGCCGGCTCTGCTCCGGCAGGACCCGCAATTAAACGCTTGTTGTCCCTCTAAATAACCTGGTCAGCAAACAGGATAAAAGCAGCAGCCCCTCAATGGCGCCCGGGCAGCAATCAAAGGCTGCAGCTCCACTGACACCTTTCATGGCTTTCAATGGCCTTGAGTGGGACCTCGTTCCAACAGCTGCTTCCAGCAGCTGGAGCACGGCCACGCCGGGACACGGACACCCCGGCACGCTGCCAAGGGCTGGGGGCACGGAAGCCTGGCGACAATTCCAAAGGGAAGGAGGGAAAAACGAAAGAAATCAATCTGTGCCTGTCTCCCAGCTCTGTCCCAGGCAGGAACCTCTCTCTCAGTGTGCAGGGCAGGCTGTGAGCAGCCCCCAGCAAGGAGAACACGGGATAAATCCCCATCCCCGGCAGCTCCACTCTTCCTGCTGGAGCAAAGCCAGTCCAGCCCACCATTCTTTATCTGTACTCCATACAGTCATTTATTAAACATTACATCTGCACACACAACTACATCAGCCAATAAATAAACCTCTCTCTGTACACACACACTGTTACCCACCCATGCCCTCAGCAGGTACAGTCGGTTATTTTCCACCCAATTTCCAACCAAACCAGCCTAAAGCACGCTCAGGACTGAAGTTGCATGTGTGGCACTTTCCCCCTGGTCAGGCCTTTCCAGGGCCAACAGGCTGTGCCCACACAATGCCATGTTTCCTTTGGAATACAAGGGGAGGGCAGCACAGGAGAACCCACAGTGCTGCTCTGGGGGAAACGAGCAATTAACACACCAGGTTCAACCAGAGCTTTGAAAAAAACCTACAAAGACAAAATTGCTAAAAAAAAAAAAATTTTAAGTTTGGGACGCCCCAAGAGTGTCACTGCTTTCAACCAAAAACACCCTGACTGTTTCTAATAATTTCCAATTTCACAGACAGCAGCACCCCAGAAACACAGCAGAGCTGAGCTCTGCTCATCATGTTTCCAGACCCTTCCTTTCCATGTCAACAAGAAAGGACCCAGCTCTCCTGCTGCAACCACACCTCTCTGCAGCTCTAGGGAACAGTTTAAGAAAGAGTTTAATGAAATCATCATAAAGACATTTAAATCCACCTTATTACTATTCATCTGTACGGCTGGCAGAACGATCTTGGAGGGAAAGAGCTTGGAGCAGTGAATTGCACTTCAAAAAGACACCAAATGGGAGAAGAAATGACAATTAATATTTTCTTTAGGCTGCAAAACTTAGGCACTTCCTGAGCTATAAGGCCAAAGAAACTGCCTTCTCTAGTAGCTCCTCAAGCAACAATTTATCTAATCAGGGTGGCAATCAAAGGCAAGATTTTGTGTTTACTGATTGCACTAATCAAGATCACTTTTCAAACGCAGCTAATTGACAAGTTTACCGACTGCCACCAAAGTCATAAATCAGATGTCCTGCGCTGCAGAAACCAGACCTGCCGTTCCCAGAGCGCTGCCACCCCGCACTTGACTCCCCAAGTTATCAGCACAGACAATTATTCATCAGCTGAAAATTGGCACATCCGAGTGAAATCAGGGAGCAGCGGCGAGGAACACCCCCGGCCGGCTCTCGAGGGAGAGGTGGCACTCGGCCCGACTGCATCGCCCCTCGGGGGCTGATTGTGCTGCAGCCTACACAGGGACACACCAGGCAGCAAGTGAGAAGTTGCTCTGCGTTGATCCCACAAAATGTGGGAGTTTTAACCACGTCAGCTGTGGTTTTTCAGGAACGTGTGGGTTCCAGGCGCTTCCCAGTCCAACTGTGCCACACCGGACAGTGGTTCTCCCACAGCTGGGGTAGGGCCCATTCCCAAACACATCCTTCAGTGTGAACACCCAAAAGGCTGATCCCAGCAGGAATGCCGGGCTATGACACCTGGAGGTGACCTCTAACAAGGGTTTAAGGAATTGTCTCTCCTTGGTAGAAGAAGAGTTAAGACACGTGTGCTTCACTCCTCAGGTGGGCTGGGGCCTGACCCACCAGCCAGGCTCCAGGATGTGTTTTGGGAAGTCCTTCTAGGGAGCAAGAACATCCCTCACGCTGTCTGCATCCATCTACTGATGGACATGAGCTGCCCTCCCAGCTCTGTTAAACAACGAGGCACTGAAAGGAAGATCATCTCCAAACCCAGGCACTGAAAGGAAGATCATCTCCAAACCCAGAGTCAAGCGCTGCCGTAATTAGTCGTTGAGACTTCACGCCGCAGTCAGTGTAAATTAGAAGTTAATTAGAGTTTAAGACTAATCTCCTAGGACAGCTCGGCGTTGTCAGAAGAGGGGGAGAAGCACAAGTGAGGTGCCAAGGAACACATTTGCAGCGTGCTGCACTGCCCTCTCCCACGGAAACACAGCGCCAGGAACTGGCTCCGGACAGCGGCGGCTGGATGAGAGCTCTGTGAGCACCTCCTTGGCAGGATCAGCTCCAGGGACAGGAGACAGAGGGAGCAGCTTTCCCACAGAGTGCCAAGACTTGACAGGAACAGCAGTACAGGGACTGCTGGGCTCCTGAAAACTTTCTCCCCAAAGCCACACAAACTTTCTGATTTTGGAAGGTGAATGTGAAAAGGTGATGCCTGTCTGGTGGTTCTGCCTTCTCATGTTTCTTGTTTGTTTAAAAAAAAGAAAAAAAAAAGGTTTTCCTTTAACCCAAGTTAATCCCTCCAGGCTCATATTCAATCCACCTCTCTACTTAAACCAATCTGGTTCCTTGCACAAGAAATCAGCACTCACCACTCAACTTCCCTTCCTCTGCTCTGGGACTGGACACTGAGTTTCTGTCAGTGGCCACTGATATTATTTATTTGCTGTCTGATATTCAGCAAAGATGCCAGCAAGACACAGAGAGGGTGACAGCTTCACTGGGCAGCAACCAGTCTAGGTGGGACAAAACTCTGGAGCTCAAACTCCATCTGTGTCAGCTCTTCAGATGTCCAACACTTGCAGAATTCAATATTGCAGGATTTCACACCTCCTTAGGCAGTTGGACCAAGTGTCCTCCTGTCTCAACCCCACCTGAGCACAGGTGAAGAGGCAAAACTCCTGACCAGGACCCTTCTTCAAGAGCACAAGCACTTCCTTCCTGGGGTGAAGAACTCCATTTTGGGTCACACAGGATTTACTGGTGATGCTGAGATTCCACCACAGGTGGAATATGTTCCAAGTAACAGGCATCAGGAACCCTTGGTATGGGTGGGTTTTACAGTGCTACTTTTGCTATTCCATTTGAATCCAGAGCACAGTATTCCAACTGGGATCCCACTTGCAGGCACTCTGCTCCATTTCAGCACATTTCCCTACAGCAATCCCATAAAGGAGGAGCAACAGAGAGGAGCAACACGAGGTTAATGAAGGCAGGTGCCTGGACCCACTTATTGCTTGTGCTGGTGCCACAGAGCAGCCCAAACCTCTGAAATGCAGCAAGCACTTACTTGACAACAGCTTGGGGATCTGCTGCTGCCCCCCCAGCAGGGGCCTGGCGTAGGGGCTCCCGTAGGCTCCGATGGGCACGGCGTTGGGATACATCCCTGGCATCCCTCTGTCCCTCAGCATCGTGTGCCTGCGCCCAGCGAGGAGAGGAGAAAGATCAGGGTGTTGGCATGAATTCCATCTTGCAGCACAGCTGCCACCTGCCCATCCACAGCCCCAGCCCTCTGCAGTGTGCCAGCACGAGGCAGGGATGTGCTCGTGGACCAGGGCCCAGGCACATCCCAACACACGCCCATGCCCTGGGAGCTGCTCCCAGGGAAGTGCTCACATTTTCAACAACACAGCTGGACTTTTCTTGGTGACTGTGGCAAGGAAGGACAGAAGAGGGTTCACAAGTCCAGCCCCAGAACAACTCTGCTTCCCAGCACACCAGTGCAGGGAAAGGTGGTGCCTTTTCTTTTTCCAGTTCCTCCAGATCCCTAAGATAATAAAGGCATTTTCTCCTCCCAAAGAGACACTTCAGACTTCAATTTTATTTGCTAGTATTGGTGTCCTTTAAAACATTCTCTTCTCTGGCTCTGATAAATGCATGGCTCCTTGCACTCCCCAGTGTGGAAAGGCACTTAACTAATTTTTATGTGATACACAACCCCAGCTTGTTCTCCCATTCTCACACTACACTGCAGCACCCGCGAAAGTCACTTGGATTTCTGGACAACTAACAAAAACTGACTGTGGCAGTGCCTGGCAAAGGGACAATCAAACAGATTGTACGGTGCAGCACCAGGTTTTTACAGCTTTTTCATTTCTAAAAGCATAAAAGACACTCCTGTCTTCACTAACAGTCTTAATTATCACTTGTGTGCAATATTCCCATTGTACCTTCTGTACTTCAAGCAAGTATCCACCAAACGAGTTTTAAAAAAGCCAAAACAGCAGGAAAGTGAGTTAGAAACATTTAGGAGATTAAAAAAAAACATCAAGAAGTGAGCAAGGCAAAATCACTCTAACGATCTGTTTGCAGAATATTGATTTTAAATATCGGACGCCGAAGTCTGGAACACCAACATCCAAGACAGTCCATGCCCACCCTCTTTGTTTGTTTTTCATTAATTCAAGAAGCAGAACAGAAGGGCTGCCACCCCAGCAGGGCAGCCAGCCCCCCCAGCAGGCTCACCCCAAGGTTCTGAAGGCCGACTGGTCCAAGTGCACTGGTTTCCTGTCTCGGTTGAAGCCCAGCTGTGGCCTCCAAGGCCTGCCATCATTGTTGGTTTTTTCCCAGTCTCCTGGCTTCAGCACTGGAGCAGGTTTCCTTAGGAATAAAAACAGTGCCATAAATATTTATCAGAGCCAGCACTGGGATGAATAAATCACACTGGGATTGTTTGAAAGCCGAGAGCTGACACTTACTTTGCCCCAGGTAACACTGTAGCCTTGAAAACAAAGTCTTCAGCAAACTGTGGGTCTTTGAAGGAGATGCTAGGAGAAAATATTTGAGGATTAGGTTCACTTCATAATGAAGCCAAAGTGAAAAGCAACCACTGCTTTATTAACAGTGATGCACACAACAGGAAAGAGCCATGAACCCACGACTTAAACTGCAGAGGGAATTTCTTGCATATGGATATGTTGGACTGGGATGTCTCCAGTATTTTCCAGAGGGTGACCTTTTTTTCTCCCCCGTTCCAGAAAGGAAGTTCCATGCCCAGAAACCAGTCAGACCCATGTATGGGAAGGAAAGGCTCTTCTGCAGACCCTCGAGCAGCCAAAGCACTGGCTGTGCCTGCTGGAGCTCAAAGGCTCCCACGGGCAGGGGACCAGGGGCACTTGGCTACAAGTGGGATTTCCCAGAGCAGGGATTTTTATCCTGAAAGGCAGTTCCAAGCAGCTCCTGTGGAGGGATGCATCCCTATTTTCAGTGACTCCTCACAGACCCTGAGCTTTGGGTTGTCTAGTACCAGACAAACTAAATAGCAATAGGGCAAAAACTGTCTGAAACTTCATTTCTACTGGTGCAACACATTACAGAGCACTGGGTTTGCAATTCCCATCTCCTGGTGTAGTATCCAGCTCTCAGGTAGGTCCCACCAGGAACATGTTTGGAGCACAAGACACCAACCTGTTCTCTCAGTACCTACCACCTGACACAGAAGAATGCCTGGGGTGCCAAGAAAGCTAAAAGCAAATGGCTGAGTAGAATAATCTCGCTCTTCCAGCTGAGATATATCTGCTTTTCGACACCAAGAATGAATGAGACTCCAAGGAAAGTGAATAATGGCCCCTTGGAAAATTCAGCCTCAGTCACAGGAGCTGAAGAGCAGAACCCTGACTGCTCATACCATCTCCAGGGACAGGAAGAAAAATCCTTGTGACAGAGAGATGGAGAGAAGTGCAGAACAACTCAGAGCCCCTGACAGTGGCAGATGGAAAGCCAAAACCTTTCTTTAACTCATTACTCACAGTAACTACATCCCCATTTTGAACATCCTTCCCACAGCATCCTGACAAGCCACAACTCAGCATTTCTTCCTGCCTGTTCTAGTTGAACCAAGTTAGGCCTCTTTGAAGGAAAAAATTACACAGACAGATCACAGGTGATTTTCAGTGTCTCAGGTACCTTGTGTGGCTCAAGAAGTGAAAGGTTACAGGCCCGAGCCTTGCAAATCCAACAAGAAAACACCACAGTAAAATGAGTTTTGGTTGCTGTGTGTTGTACCCCACTGCATTAAACCCAGAGGTCACTGACCTGACTGCAGAGTTCTGGGTGAGATCCCGCAGCATCGGAACAGGAGACTCCACCACCCTGGGCAGGAGAGAAACCTCTGTCAAAACATCAGGTAACACATTGTTCACCACTTGCTGCTCTTCCCCTGGTGCTCTGCCAACTCAGCCTGGGACACCTAACAGGGATTTGAAAATTAACTTGCCTTTGCCCTAAATCCAGCACTTCTATAAGGACTGGACTGACCAGACCCTTATTTCTCAATGCCACAAGAGTTTTCTTTGTCCTGTTCCTCCCAAGAACAGCTCTGACTTGCTCATGTTCCTCACCAGCCATGACAAGAATGGAGAAATGCCCATTAGTGTGGCCTGGGCTCCATTATCTGTGCAACAAAGCCAGTGTTTGTGCATTTAATGCAAACGAGCTGCTGAACACCTGCTTATGTCCCAGAGCACAGTTAGAGAAATGAAAGGTGAGGATTACTCTGATCATTCCTCTGACTAAATGCATTCTCTAGGAAACAAAAAATATGAGCATTCTTCACATGTGTAGCTGGGAACAGTCCTGAATCCAGTGCTACAGGACAAATGGACAAAGGCAAAATATATCTTAGATACCACTATCTGGATTTTTCTCTAATGCAATGCAGGTTAGCATATAAAAAGCAGAGTTGGGGTTTTTTCAGGCAATGTGCACTAAAGGGAAGTCACATCAGCCCACATTCATATTCATACAAAAGCAGAGAGGCCAAACCAACACAACCTTACTGAACAAGGCCCCTGAGCACTATGACTTCTGCTACCCAGGCCTTGTTTACCTGATAAAACAACTACTAAATCCATAAAAATCAGCCTTCCATAGGTGAAATCACAGACAAAACCAGATTCACCAGCAACTACACACATCAGGGCACTTCAAAGATTTCTGAGGTTGCTCTAAAAGCCAAGTTCTGAGGCTAAGAAAAGCAGGATTGTGGGATGACATTTTCCCTTGGTTGGGATTTCCCATGTGCTGGAGGTGACACACACCCGCTCTGAACCCTCAGGCCACGAGTGCTGAGCCTCAGAACCTACACACACAGCCTTGCTGGGAGCTTTAAGCTTCTTGTGGGCACCAAGATACTTCTAAGTGAAGGGAAGGTCCCTGAGTCCCAAGGACCCAGCCCAGGCCACACTCACTGGTCCGGGAGGACGGCGTTGTCGTTCAGGGTCAGCTTCCCCTGGATCCCGTGGCACAGCTCCGGGGGGATGTCCACTGCCTGGGGAGGGCAGAGCTGCTCAGCTGGAGCACTTCATCAGACCTCCAACCTCCCCATTCCCACAGGCCCTCGAGAACAAGCACAACCCACCTCTGTGCTTTTGGTCTTGTACTGCTCCACGATGAAGTCACAGAGCGGGTGGTGCTTCCCAACAAAGAGAACGTCACCACCAAGGCTGTTCCTTCTGCCTGGGAAGGTGAAGGGAATGGGACAAGAGTTCAGAGCAAAGAGAAGGAAGGAACACGGCAGACCTGCAACGCTGTCCTGGTGACACCTCCACAAAAGCCAAGCTTCACTGTGACTGGGGAGAAAGCTTTGAACATTTCTGGAGAGTGTAGGAAGGACAGGCTCTGCCCAGAGCAGGATGGCTCTGGTCACAGGGGCAGCTGGCAGACAGTAAAACAGCAGGAATCTCGTGTTCAGTGGGAGGAAAGCTGAATTTAATACAGAGTAACACTGCAGATCCAGACAGGCGGGGTAAAAAACCCAACCCAAAATCCCCCAGGCCCCACACGCCTCCCACAGCTCACCCACCAGAAAATGGAGAAACAAACACCTCCCTTTGCCTCTACAAGCCACAAAACCAGACCCAGCAGGATCACTCTAATTACCAGCAGAGCCCATGAAGAAGAGTCTGCCATAACCCAACCAAACACCTGTCACACCTTGTTCACTTAGGGTGCAACACCCAAGAGGCAACAAAATATCCCAATTCTTCAACAAAATATCCCAATTCTTTAACAAAATATCCCAATTCTTTAACAAAATATCCCAATTCTTTAACAAAGTATCCCAATTCTTTAACAAAATCCCCCAGCTCTTACTCTCTTCGGGGGTGAGGTCAGGGTACACTTCCTCCAGGGCAGCTCTGAGGCGTCGCTCGTCCACAAAGGGCAACAACGCGACACCTGCAAAACCAAAACACTGTTTTTTCACACCTGTTGAGAAAACCCAAGACAACCCCCAAAAAAAAGCCAGACTAGGATGGAAAGCTCTGATAGATTTCCTCAGCCAAGAAAGGGTTTCCTTCCACCACAAAAATCAAAAAGCCCTGGGAAATTTACTACGAAAACTCTTCAAATTTTCGCTTCTGTCGCTCTGATTACTGGTGGGAATCTGGAGTAATCACTTTAATTTTGTTTTTTATTTCCCTTGCCATGAACACCAGAGTTTTTCCTGGCCAAGGTGACAGGAGAGGCTTCCCAAAAAGCTGATATTGAGAGTTTCCTGCCTGCACCACTTCAGTGGTTTGCCATCTCTTTAAGGCACAACATCCACAGGGATTCTGAACTCCCACCATGAATTCCCAATTTAAAACTTGGTCTGCCTGAAACACTTTTGCTTCAGAAGTCAGATCTTTATGTGGCTTCATTAAAACAAACACCCTTGTCCTAGAACTGAAGGAAAGGATAACCCAAAACTTCACCTGCAGTGAAATTACTCACAGTGTAACCACCCACAGAATTTGGCAGACCCTGAAAATTAATATTCTCTAAGGAAAGAAAAAGCTGCATAAATACTGTAGCTCTTTTTTCATTCTTTGTATGCTCCCAAATATTTCTATATTCCCCAAAGCATTTTTGGCACAGTACTAATGAGCCACTGATTGAGCAGAACAAGATCCATTAATTAAATGCAAAGGAGACAAAAGACAATTACACAGTGAGGCTGATAAAAACAGAAGAATGATTAATCTAGTTCAGGAAAAATTAACAAATCTGGAATGGTTGCTGAAATGACTAATAATCATTGCCAATCCAAAATCAGTTACTGAACCATAATTTGTTCTTCGTAGTGATTTCTTTTCAAAAATACACCTGCTGGAAAACACTTGTCCCCACACCAAGTAACACAAGGTACCTGTGTGACTTACTAAGATAATTTCCCAGTTCCTTCCTAATTTTACAGATTCTTAAAAAAAAAAAAAAGGAAGAAAAGAAGTTGAAATTTCACCTTGCCAAGCGTATTTCTTCCCATTTAAATCAATAGCAAAATCTTCAGGGTAGAAGTCAATGATGCTTGATTCCTGTCATTGAGAAAATAAAATAAAAATTACCCTCAGAGCCAATTCTGACATGGGTTCAGAGTGTCCCGTGGCACCAAACACAGCGCTAAGGGGATGCAGGGATCTGTGACTAATAAAAATACCTTCTAATAAATGCCATTTAAGCATCAAGTGCGGTTGGGCACCTCCATTACTCAGAGATTCAAAACCAGAAATTAAGCAGGAGAGAAAAATTGCAGGTGATCTGCTGGATTAAGCTTTGCAAGGCTGCTGTAAGGACCCAAACAACCTGAAGTGTAAGAGAGCCAGGAAAGGAGTTCTCACCCAAACACCCGAATTCCAAGAAACCGCTCTTAAGGTTTTTTTTTTTTGTGAAGAATCCTTGCAACCTACTACAAACCTCCTGGGCTCCAGCATTTTTGTTCCTGAAGCAAGAAGCAGCAGGAGGTGGTGTTCACACCCCTACAGGGTGAGCCAGCCTTACAGAGGGGACACCACAAGGATTCTCACCGGGTCTGTCATCAGCTTCCTCCACGTCGGCGGCAGGAAGTTCCCACTTGCAGCTGGAAACACTCCCATCAGTTGTTCGAGGGGCTTAAACTGTTGAAAATCAGACAAGCCAGATGTAGGACACTCCTAATGAGGTGTTAAATCACAAATGATTAAATAAATAAATCACAAACTCGGCAAATAAATAAAGGAGCCCTACCGGTTTGGAGCCTTTCTCAAAATCTGAAGGCATGTCTGCAATCCCCTCGAAGTCGGAAGCAAAGGGAGCGTAGTGAAAAGGGTAATACCAGTTCCAGGATGCACAGCCCTAAGGTGGAGAAGCAAGACAAACAAAATCAGACACGTCAGAAAAATTAACAAAATCAAAAATCACACAGCCCGGTCACCAGAGGTGAAAAACATGGCAGAAAGGAGCATTTTTCTGGCAGCACACAGTTTGCACTCCTGTTTCTCAAAGCAAAATCCCACTGCTGACTGGGGAAGGTGTGGGGCCAGAGACCCCACAGTATGCCCTACAAGGTGTGAAAATGTGAACAGTGCTTGCTGCAGGCTGGAAATCACTCTGGCTTCAGCTGTTACTTCTCTCTCCAGCAGCAGCACTAACACACCCTTGGAGCAGCACTTTGCTCCTTCCCTCTCGCTCTCCTGGCTCGAACACTGGGGAATATAAAGTGCGTCCTCCAAAAGGAGAAAACAAACTCCAAACGCGCCAGAACACCCCGCACTCGGGAAAGGAAACGCGGCTCAGGGAGGTCCCAGTCAAGCTTTCACCTCCTCAGCTATTTTTCTTAGCAGCACCACTTGAAACAAAAGCCCACTACTGTTTTGACTTCCAATTCTGAACAAGTAAATGTCAACGAGGCTCCTCCAGTGATATTTTTGGTGCAAAATTACAGCGACTATAATTATTCAATGCAATCCTTCAGATGGCTTCAGAAGGTTTCAAAAGCCAGGTGGATTGCTTTCTTTCTTTTCCTTCTTTTTTTTTTTCCCCTCTCCAAACAGATGTTCCCACCAGTGGAACATGCCCTGCATTATTAGCTTTTTGTTAGAACAGAAAGGCAGGTAACACATCCTGTCACGAGTTCCATGGACAGTGAGCAGCAGTTATTAGAATCAATTTTAGTATGGTACAAAGAAATAAAACAAACCAACCATTCTGAAGTTCCCCCAGCCCCAACCACTTCCTAATCTAATCTCCACACAAGCAGGTAGCATTTTGCCAGCTGCTCCATCCCAAATGCAACAGACTGGAATGGTTCTGTGCCATTGTATCACTGAAGGTGAGGCAGTTTCCCAGCAAGGACATTTCTACAGCTCACCTGAAGAGCCATTTATACCCCTGGAGACAGATGGGCATGAATAGAGTTGTAGGATATATCTTGCCATGGTTAACAAGAACATGGTTTGCCTTCAGTGTGTGCAGGATCACAGGAATTCTCACCCATAAAGGTGTCCAGGTGACATCTGTCCTTTGCAAAAGGAGGTCTCAGGTCACACACACAAGGAGGTGGAGAGCTCAGCAGACCTTAAACTCCATGATTTTCATCTACCACAACAAATGAGCCAGAGCCCAAACTCAACCAATGGATGCAGTGGGAGGGAGGGGAACACACTCCCACAGTTTGTTCCAAGGGGGGGATGAAAAAAACCTATTTTAAGGTGCACAGTGTGAGGTGTTGTCCCAGCTGGACAGGTGTGAGCTCCCAGCTGGACACCCACAGAACACGTGCAGTTCTATCAACCCAGCACTGTGTCAAACCCCCCAATTCCCGTGGAGGCAGATAAACCCCATCAGCTGCAGCACATTGTGCTCCCAGGTCACACAGCACAGCCAACTTACTCTGCCTTCAGGGCACGGAGCTCCTCATTAACCACCAGTGCAACAAACCCCCCAACTCCCACTAATCTCTCGCCAATCTGACATCTCAATTATCAAAAGATTTAAATCGGGCGCAGATTACTGCAATCACAACACACTTCGTAGAACATCATTACAATCCACCAGCAGACTGACAACTCTGGTCCTTTCCAATTCTTACTGGCATTTCACAGGCTTTGTCCTTTGTTTCCTCCTTTAGTCACCTGCAATGTCATTATTCATGGCTTTGTATTGCAGAGGGGAAATGGCATCGGTCCTCACTACACCAACAAGTCTTTACTGCACATGAGGAGCAGAACCAGGGAATCACTGAGGTTGGAAAAGACCTCCAAGGTCATGGAGTCCAACCTGTGACCCATCACCACCTTGTCAACCAGACCAGAGCACTGAGTGCCACGTCCAGTCGCTTCTTGAGCACCTCCAGGGGTGGTGAAACTGCACTCAAACCCTGAGCACCAAGCGTTTATTGTACATCTTGAAAAACCCCACTGCTCTTCCACAACGAGCAACAGGCCGAAACAAAACAGGGTGCAGGCACAAAGGAAAATTCAGAGCTGAAAGTCTGAGGTACCTGATAGTAGTATCTGAGAACCCAGCAAAGCCCTTCCACGTAGGACTGCACGACCTTGCGCCGGAATTTCTCGTCGGAGGCGTCCACGTCGAATTTGTTCTTGTAGTAGCGCTGCTTCCAGCCAGTCTCCCACAACCTGCAACACAGCCATTGATACATCTCTCCAGGGGCACCTTGCAGGTCTGAATTACAGTGTCAGCCCAAGTCACTGGCTACTTCAGCTTCTATTTGCAGGCAGTTTAAAGGAAAGCAGAAAAACTGCTACTCAGCAGCCAGAGAATAAGGTGTGATGGTTGGCAGCCCAGAAAATCCAGATGAGATCCTGAAGCTCCCACCCTGATAAACACAGCTCCAGTGCTAGAAGCAGGGTGGATTTTCAAACGTAGGCCTGTTGCTGTCAGGATTTCTCAGAACAGAATTGTTTCTGGTCAGCAGTTCTGTATTTCTCGCCATTTGAACTTTGTGCTTTTACTCTTTCAGGAGAAAAAGCTCTTCCCTCCCTTATTTCCTTTAATCTACCCTAGGCCAAAATCTTTATCTTACTGGAGTATCTTCTCACATCAAGTTCATTCCTTTATTCTTAATGCCTCTCTCAAGCAGAAAAGTGGCACAGTTTTCCCGCTCCTCAAAACAAAAAGCAAGAAAGCAAATAGTAATTTCTACTGTCCTGTTGCTGTTCAGACAAGCTGTGATTACCAGCAGCACGTTCTGCAGCCCAGGAATCCTGGGTTTGCTCACTCACACCACAGCAGCTCCCTTTCCCAGGGGATTTTCAATCCCTCATCCCAGAGATGGATCCTGGAACCAAAGGAGCCATCCCAGCTGCCCTCTCTCCTCCCTTCACACAGCTCCCCCTCATGTCTGTGCAAAACAAAAACTTGCTCCTCTTTCACACATGAGCACCTGAATCCCTCAGCTCTGCTGTATCATGTCAGGAAAAAAAAAACCAAACTGCTTAAATCTGATAATCCCTCAATAATGATTTATTTTTTTAAAGAGAAGTTTATGCCCAACAATTCCAGCTTGGCATTGAATATCCCATCTGAAAATCAGCCTTTCCACAAAGGCTGAGACCACTTTAAATATTTAGATATTCTGAGCTACAGAAGAGCTTAAATAACTGCAGTTGAACGTAGCACATCCTTTTCCTTGGCAATACCAACCCTGTCAGAACTACTGCTGCTCACAAATCACCACAGTTCGTTCACACTGGTCACTGTAAAACTGTTAAAGCTTCTTTTAGAGCCTCTGCTAAAGCTCCAAGGGAAAGGAACACTAACATTGATCCTGATTCTACACAGGAATTCTGCTTGCTTGATTAAAAAAACCAAACAAATCAATTCATTTAAGATATGCACTTACAGGACAAAAAATGAGAATGAGAGCTGGAAAATGAGATACTGGAAGAGCTGATGGGCTGGATGTCACAAATATGTGGTGACAACAATCCTCAGTGTTTTCCCACGACCACTTGAGTGCACACAAAACCCCCTCCTGGCTGCATTTAAAGGGCAGACCCCTCAACAAACCACTGCAAAGGCCTGCAGTTGATGGCAACAGCTTGATTTAAACCTTTGATCAGTGCAGACTCACTGGCAGTTAATTCTCATAAAATTCCCGCCCCTTAATAATCCAAGGATCAGCTGCCCTAAGACAATTAAAGAACTCCCAGACAAAACAGGGCCTGCCACAGATCAGAGAGGGAGGAAAAATAAAAGCTGCCCATGTGAAGGTAACTGATTAAACAGCTGGAGAATTCCAGCCTGGGATGGTGGAGGGGTTAAACAGCTGGAGAATTCCAGCCTGGGATGGTGGAGGGGTTAAACAGCTGGAGAATTCCAGCCTGGAACAGTGGAGGGGTTAAACAGCTGAAGAATTCCAGCCTGGAACAGTGGAGGGGTTAAACAGCTGGAGAATTCCAGCCTGGGATGGTGGATGGGTTAAACAGCTGGAGAATTCCAGCCTGGGATGGTGGATGGGTTAAACAGCTGGAGAATTCCAGCCTGGGATGGTGGATGGGTTAAACAGCTGGAGAATTCCAGCCCGGAACGGCGCATTCCACTCACATAATCAGGGCTGAGCAGGGAATGTCTGGCCAATCTAGCCTGGGTCTCAGAGGGAGCGTGGCTGGGAGGCTGCAAACCTGCATGCATACTAATCTGGGCACTCAGAGTGAACAGCCACAGCTCACCCATCTCCCTGGAATTTGCTGGATATTCCAGCCCTCCACATTAATTACCGGTGGATAAAGAGATCACAGCGAAGCATCCGAAGGCACTGCTGCACTGAGCTAAATGGCATTAATTAGGCTGCATCTATTTCAGCAATTTGCTAACAAAGTGCTACAAAAAAATGGCTTCACCTGATATTATCCTCTGGCTCAGGTTCACTGTCACTGTCCTCAGCTTTCCGCTTAATTCCTCCTCCTCCCAGGGCCGGGCTGCCATCAGGAGTCAGGCTGGTATTTGGAGATGCTGAAGTTGTCTGGGATCAGAGTTATTACAGATAAATAGGGGGAAGGGGGGGAGAGGAGGATTTATTAGGCATTTTAAATTCAAGTTACAATTAACAGCTCTGCAATAATCACACGTGTTATTTTCAGTTCCAGAAAAACTCCAGGCAAAGGCTGCACAACCCTGAACCCGTTAAGCCAAGGAGCAAATGGAAAGAAGAACACACCTCTATTAAAAAGGCAGGCATTGATTTCATACAGGCAGAAATGTCATTGGATTGGAGAGAGAAAAGGATGCAATAAACAAGACAGCAGAAATGGGTAAAACATGCCATTCTGGATATATTCCAATTTTGGAACACCCCTGTTTGCTCTAGTCCTGCAGTTTCTATTACAGTTTCATTTTGCACCACCAGTGAAAAACACACACGAGAAAAAAAAAGGTGCTTCTAATTCAGAACTGTCAGAAATGCTGCGTTTCTTCACAGCTGGTCCTTTAAACTCCTCTCAAATTTATCCACTTTAATATTACGGAGTCAAAAAGAAACGCCTCCTGTTCCACAAAGGAACTAATGTGCTTAACTCAGGTGCAAAAGTTTCAAGATTAAAAGGGAAGAACAGCAGAAATTGTACTTTGAAAAAGCATATTGTATTTAGACTTCAGAGACAGAACCCACACCTCTATGATGAAAAGGACCTTTAATTTTTTTCCACTGTTTGGACGAAGATTTATACCCAGAAAGAAAATATCTGTCATAATTGTTACTTCAAGGTAACAATCAAGACTTTTAACAGAGCACTCAACTTACTTCCAGTTTTCCCTCACTAACGCCTTTCCCAAAATTTCATCCAAGTTTCTCCTTTCCACAAAAACTGGTTATTATTAAAAGCCACTTCCTTGAAAAAGAATGTTTTTAGTGCCTGCTTTTCAAGAAAGCTCAATGGGGTAGAGAAAAAAAGGTGTCCAGAGTACCACGGGAGGTGATTGTTTCCCTCCTCTGTGCCAACACCTCTGAACATCTACTTACAGAGTTGTGCCTCTCGTGCATCCTCATCTCAAAGGCGGCTTGCCTGGGGTTACAGATTGCCTGAGGGCTGGAGCGACTGCCCAGGGCTTGGGGGGAGAACTGCCCACCAGGAATGAAAGCAGGCTGATCCCTCTGAAAGATAAGCACAGATGAGCCCTGTTTAATGATCTTCACCAGGCACAACGCTTCTGAGTTATAATTTATTAAGCTCTTTTACAAAACTGCCAAACCCCCCCTGCATTTGGTGCCTGTGTTCTTTCCACGTGAGCCAAAAGGCAGTTTTTTGGGGGCCTGGTCTAACTTCCTGGGAGTAACACATTCCTTGTAACAACAGTGAAAAACCTCTGCCACTCTTAATAGGGACAGTCAGAAAAATCCTCATTTAAAAAATGAACACAAGGTCTGGAGAGCACTCAGGGAAAACACATGCCCTGACAGTTTGGGAAGCTCCACTTCCTTGGAATGCCCCACCCAAGAACAGAGCTACGTGGAAACGAAAGTACAAGGCCCGTTTTTAAAATATCACAATATCCTGGGAATATAAGAAAATTCGCCCCAATAACAGAATATTAAATTTTTTAACTTTCAAATGGCTTACACACAGGGCAGGAAACACCTGCAGTTCCAACCACCACCCCTGCCAAAACCTGAAGTGTCTATTTGAATTCTTGCTAGTTTTTGCATGGGGTAAGGAATTCGCTTACCTTCAATCTTTTCTTTTTTTCTTTCTGTCGTCTTTTAAAGTTATCCTAGATGAAGAATAAAGGGAAATAAAGTCAGTCAAACATACAGATTTCTTGGGAAATTATTTCACTACAATCCTCAACCGACCAAACCGTGAGGTTTTTAGGGAATGTTCTGAATAAGACGTGGGACAATTCTTCCCTCTGTAAATCCAACAGAAAGGGGATGGAATTTTCTACTCTACCCTGAAGATCTATGGGGGAGAAAAAAAGCAGCTGGGTATCCAAAGCCCCACAATTTTGGTAGTGGCTTAAATGATGTACTGAGTTTAGCTGTAGCCTCAGTTCAGGCTGCCAGCAGTGCCAAAGGACACAAGCTCGGTGCCCAGACTGGAGAGCTGCCAAAAAAACGTAGGAGAGACATTGATGTCCTAGAAACAGAAAAAGAAGAGACTCAAGGAAAGATATTTCTTATTCTGTGATTCTCAGGCCTGAGAGCTGAACATCAAATTGGCATTTCCACTTCCAAGAGAGGTGCAGGCTGGGGCAACAATATGCCAAACATTTTGCCAACACTGGCACAGTGATTTCAACTCCAAGTGCCTTCTTTCCAGTCAAAAATTACTGAGAATCATAGAATAACAAACCACAAAATTTGTCTTTTTTTTTTTCCTTATTCTCTTAAAGGAGGGTCCTGGGCTAACAGTAATGCACATGATTAAAACCAAACTCCAAAAATGTAATAACAACAAAAAAAAATTACATCGTCGTCTTTTCTCTTTTTGAAGATACTGTCCTCGACTTCTCCCACCGCCAGCATGATCATCTGGACCCGCTGCAGGTTGACAAACCCGCTCTCTGTGAGGTACCCCTGCAGGTTAGAGAACAGCAGAGTTGAAAAACAAGCCTGTTCTGCAGCAAACCCCCAGATGTTTTCAAAGGAAAAGCTCTCACCCCGGTTTTGTGCACCACGTTTTTATAGATGTTCACCAAGCGATCGATTGCTCCCTCCCTAAACACAAACCAAAGGGTGAGACTTGTTATTGAGAAACACAGGGAGTATTCCTGCAGGAAAAGAAAACGCGTCCTCATCTACCTGATCTCCAGAGATGGCAGGTGAGGCAGAAAGTCATTTCCCACGAAGAAGCACATGAAGACCCAGTCATCGACACTTCTTTCGAAATCAAACGTGAAAGGCAGGCTGGCCATAGTGAGTTCCCTCTCCAGATACTGCAACACGTGGAAAAGGACATTGGGAAAGGCTGCATGGAGTTTAAAATGTTAGTTACACAAAGCAGCTGGAGTAACTGCTCCACCTCACCTCCCTCAGGACACACAGGCGGATGAAGATGAACTCCTGCTCCGCCACAGGAAGGGTGTCGGCAAACTGGTCATGCTGAAACCAAAGGAGAGCCACGTCACACCCCAGCTCTCCTCAGAGCTTCTCCAGCTCCATTTCCAAGGAGTTAAGAAGGCTACAAGAACAGGCTCCCAAGCCCTCGTGCCAAGCATGCATTTTGCTGCTTTGCCTGTCTGTGAAGTTACCGATCATTTGTTCTCACCAGCGATAAAAAAAACCCAAACCCAAAATACCACAAGTGAAGATCTCAGCTTTGGCATAATAATCTTGTACTGCACAAGTACAGCTTTCACCTCTGAGAGGACAGCCAGGTATTTTCAACAACAACTTGCACCATGCTTCAGCCAAAACCAACAGCAAGAACTATTTGAGGATCTCATTATACATGAGCTTGTAGATTAAAAAAAAATCTAGAAATAGCAAAATTCTTACCTTTCCTTGTTTTTCTCTGGGCAAACCTTGGCAATCCTTAACCTCATGACCCATCTGGTTACAGAGAGCACACGGCTTGGGTTTATTTGGTTTGAACTCCTCCCTAATTATAGTGAAGTTTGGTTCGTGTGTAGCTAAGCCAAGCATAATCAGATCAGCTATCAATCAAGAAAAGAGTAAAATATGATGAGAGATAAGCAGTATTAAGCTTTAAAAGAAAAAAAAAATACAACTTCAGAAGCAAAGTAGATTCTGCTTTCAGCAAGTGTGAACACACCAATGTGCTTTACCCACAAACCACCCCCACAGGACAACCCCAGGGAGCTGTGGGCAGGGCTGGACCCTTCCCCATCCATTACACACAGCTTTCCAAAACTGACAAATCCACCGGATTATTTACACATTCCCAAGTGAGACACAGTCCAATTCAATCCCAGAACAGCACAAGAAAGCTTAACAGGACACATTTCTAGCAAGAGAGAACTCACCATCAGCCCCACACAGACAGTGGTGAGTGTTTGGGTCATGATTTGGTTGAGCTGTACAAAAGAAAATTACATTTAGTCAAAGTCATGTAAAATAAACTATTATTGGCCATACCTTAATTTAAAACAAAAGGTCCACATTTATTTGAATTTTACCTCTCTGTCTCCTAATGTAATCCATGATTTTATGTTCCCCTTCACCAGGAGCACTGGCATCCGACAAAATAACCTGCAACACATTCCAATTGTGTCAATAATTAATGCTGCCACAGTAAAAATCAACAACTTATGCAGTTCATACACTGAATACAGAACCTGACTTATGAACACTTGAAATTCTAATCTGCAGTTTCAACTATTTCAAAATGAAATTATTTAAGAGTCTGGAACCAATGAACAGACATTCATTTTTCCCCTCCAGTTCCAGGATGAAGGTGACATACTGATTCAAACCCCACTGAAGTGATCAGGCCATATTTTTGATTCCTGATAAATTGCCAGGGCAATGAAACAGGCACTAGAGGACTCACGGATTAAGCACACACGTGTCTGCTTCCCTTTGGATCTTCCCAACTCATCGATGCCCTGAAACATGATCACAGCAGACCCCTCCTCACCCTGGCGTCAATTCTTAGCACAAGCATTTATTAAGCACTAGCTTAATAAAGCATTAGCATTTATAAAAACCCAGGTCTGATGGAGGGAATCAAGCAGAGCCAACTGCCCTCTAATTAGGCCACTTGAACAGTCAACTCATGGCAAATAGCACAGGCAGCTGCATTAACTGAATCCTCTGCCCCCTCGTACAGAGCAAACACAGGACTGTCAGAAACTGGGAGTGGAGTGCTTGAGGAGAGGAAGAGAGAATTTCCAAGTCCAGAAAGGCAAGCAAGCTGACATGTATTATTTTCACTGCCTGCCATCCATCATTAGAGTGACGGAGAAAATGCAGCCCACTGAGGGAGCAATTAGAAAAAAGAAACAGTGCAAAAATTACATCTACAATGTATCTTGACGCTTCCCCCAAAAGAAGCAAAAGTATTCCTAAAGCCCTGTCTCCCATTATGTCAAATTGTGGCTTCTACTGGCAAACCTCCTCTTTGCTCTTCAGTGAAATCAAAGTAAATGGTGCAGGGGGATGGAGTTATCAGGACAAAATGGTCTCTGAAGTCACAGCAGGACGTGCTAGTCGGCCCATTATTAATAAAAGCACAGAGCCAGGCCAAGAGATAAATCTGCTAAATTTCTGCTCTTCAATCAGATCCCAGCCCAGCCCAAACACCTCCTTCATTTCTCTCAAGTAGGAAGCTGGGGACTCACGGTGAGGTTCTTCCAGCCCGGGTCGCTGTTGAGGCGGTCGGCGATGTAATAGCGCAGGCATTTCGCCAGATTGTCCATGAACTCCGTCCCCTGGGAGGGGGGGGAGGGAAATAAATGAAACCTTCACTCAGACACTGGCAATTGCTGGGTGAAGTGCCAGGTCACTCACCGGGGTAATGCAGTTGCTGTCAAATCTCTCCTTCACTTCTTCCGGAGGGAGAAAACCACCTGGAGCAGCAGAAACAGGGAGCAGAGTCAGATCAGCATGGACCATTTAAAACATTTCTGCATGATGAAACCCCACATGGCTCCCCAGGTAACAATTAACTCACTGAAATCAGTTTCTTAAAAAAAACAAAAACAAAACAACACCCACATCCAAAATTAAACCAGCTCTTACCATTATATCATCTCCAAGTCTGAGGTGTCAGTACATCTACAAACTGACTTCAGCAAACACTGCTACACATTCCCCTTTCACTCCAGCCATGTCACCATCACCCTCAGAAAGTTGCTCTGACTTTTGTTTCCTCACTGAATTTAGAGTTTCCACTATCAAGTAACTACCCTTGCTCGCAGCTCATTATCCCTGTGTAGGAGTGTTTCCATCTGATCCCTGCTTTTAAGCCTCAACACTCCTTGCATCGAGCCCTACAAATGTGTACTTCCTTCCATGAGGGTTTTGGTTGCTTCCTCACTACATTTATCCCTGCTCTTCTGTTCAATTTATTTTCAAAAGGAATTAAGAGCACTCAACACAAATTCATTTCAGGCAGGAGACAGAAGAAGAAAAAAAAGTGACATTTTGTTTTATCTTAGTTCTTAACTCTGGAGAACACTGATCCAGCCTTCTGTAGGCTTGTTATCCCCTCCTCCCAGCAATGCAGAGACATCCCTTCTCTAAACCTTACTGAATCTTTCAAAACAAGGTGATTCCCATCAGAAAACCTCCAATACGGTCACTGGTTCACCTTTGGCCAGAATTTCTTGTCTTATTTTCTGCTTCTCTTCAGCAGCCTCCATGCCCTCCTTCGACGCTCTGAATCTCCTCGACCGCTGTTGGTTCATCTTGGCACGTGGGGCCTAAAGAAAGGAATGAGAAGGGCTTGAAGGTCCTTTCCAACCCAAACCATTCCATGACTCTAGGTACCGAGGGGAGATGAGGATCAGGTGGGGAGAAAGACAAGCTTCCAGCCTCAAAGGCCCCTGAAGGCTGTGAAATATTCCACACCACAACTCCATCACTGCCCATCTGAAGTGCAGCTGCTCAAACCAGCTGCTCTGGTCCTTTCCAGCCTGTGGTGTAAATTATTCCTAAAGCCACAGAACGGAGGAGCAGAAGTAGTCTCGGAGTGTCACTGTCTTTTACAAGTTTCCAGCAAAGCTCAGGCTGCAGCAGACTCCATCAGCCAGCTCCTACAGGATTACAGACCCCAGGGGTACTACTGACTACCCTCACCAAAATTCAATTAACAGTCTATTTTACCTACAGCTTTTCATTTCAGAACACCATTTCCTGAAGGATCTCACAAGACCTGATGGCACCTACCCTGATCTTGCAGCTGGAAGGGAGATGTGTCAGTACTCACCACTCCATCTATGGCCATGTAGAGGAGCCTCCTCGGCCTCACGATGTTGAAGATCCTGTCGATGTACTCGAAAATCGCCACCATCATTTCATCTTCGTTTTTGGGTGCTGGCCTGAAACACAGGGCACGCAGTTCAACGACTGGAATGCTGTCACTGAAGAGACAAGCTGACTGTAAAGAGACAGAGAAGTGCCTTACTTGTCCTCTGGATGCGTGCAAGGGTGGATGATGCCGTTCATGTCCAGGTAGAGGTTATCGAACTCCACCTCGTTGGGGTTGGGCTTGCTGGTGTCGATGGGAACCTTGACTCCATTGCACTCCTTAGCCTGGGGGTGCAGTCAGGACAAAGGTTTCAGTACCAATAACCAGCAGTTGTGAATGCACAGACTCAAAAAAGTATTTTTATTTTTTTTCCCCAGTGGCAGTAGAAGAAAAAGATAGCAGCAAGCGCCCACGTGATCACTTGGAGCTGCACCTTTCACTATTAAATAGCCCTTCTTTTAAAAAGCTGCTTGTAAACCAGCACAACCAGAAAATGTTACGATAAGTTATGGCAGAGTTGTTAATTTCTGCTGAAAACAGAAGTTTCCACAGCAACTCCTTTTACTGTCAGGAGCACACTGACTGCTCCACAAGAAGGAAGGAGAGATCCTTTCAGATCCCCCAGCCAAGCCTCCACATTGGGTCTTTACATCCTTCCTTTCCTCACGACCATCACAAGCTCTGAGATGCTCAAAGCCCTGAAGTCTTCAACTCCTGCCTCCAAGCCTGCCTGTGGATAGATCTGAAGAGCTAAATAAAGTCCAGAAATCCAGACATTGCCTTTGTCCCTCTAAGGCTTCACTTCTTCCTGGGTTCTCTTTCTACTGCCCCAAGAATGTGGAGCTCGGGTCGCAGTGCAGATGGGAAATGCCACGTGAACTTCTCATCACCCTAAACCCCCCCGAGCCACCTGTGTTCCTGGGCTACCCCAGCACTGGATTCTTCCACAAGGTGGATCAGCAACCACGGTCGATTTTGCTTCCTCACCGTAATTTGGGGTTTGTTTGTTTTGTTTGGGGTTTTGTTGTTGTTGGGTTTGTGGTTTGGGTTTTGGGTTTTTTTTGTTAGTTTGGTCAAAAGGCAATTAGCACTGATTCTCCTGTCCCTCTCCCTTCTCACTCCCTCTCCCTTTCAAGGCAACACCTCCAGCCACACACATAAGGCACCGGATTAAACCCCAATAGCATGGAAGAGACACGACCTGAGCAAGGAAAAGCCCCATGATTTCCAGAGAAATTGTGGCTGGAACATCCCACAAAGGTGGAATGATGCTTGCTCTTGAACAGCCTGGCATAAAGCAAAGTTAAAACAGGAATGGCATGTTCTGAGGCATGAACTGACTGAACTTATCCTTGTCCTAAAAGGCCAAAATGAAATCCTCTAAAGCAACATAAGTCTTCATTTGGTATTTGCATTTCTCACAGCCACAGGTGTGTGGAATTCTTTCAGGACAAGCTGTGAAGTCATTTTTAAATAACTGAACACTAACCCCCCCTATTTTAAAGAGGGGAAATTTCTGCTAATTCACACCTTTTTAACACTTGGGTTCTACTTGATCCCCCCACCCTCTTGCTCGAGCTGAGGGACTCAGGGGACATCAAAGGCTTACAACCACGGGATATGGAAAACAAACTCACCCTGCCACAGACCTGACTTCCAGCCTCCAAGGCAAAGCACAGTAAGTGTGATCTCGTTCAGAGCCTTCAGCAGCCACTTTCCATCTGCACAGCCCCACAAACCCACAGGTTTTTCATGTAACAGCCTCGTAGAAGGTTTAAGTATCTGGCAGCGATATCTCTTGTGATATAACTAAACTGTTCACTTCTAATCTACAGCCTCTTTTGAAACCATTGAAAACAGATCTTCAAACATGATACTTTAGTTGCAGCTTTATTAATTCGTATCAATTTGATTAAGAATATTCTCTCCTGGATTTTTTTATTATCTTCAAGATCTCCCTCTCATTCTTCCTGCTCAGCTTAAGAAGAAGATTATTTCTTTTTCTTAAATCTGATTAATCTAGCAAGGTAAGAGAACAAGGATCAACTTTTTAATATTTCAAAGAGACAAGCTACCGGGAGATACAAAATTTCTGATTAGAGAGATTTATGGCAATCCTAAAACACACACAGAGCTGATTACATCGTGAGAGAAGCTTAAATTCATCTACAGTAAGACAAACTACAGCTTCTCCCTGCTGTCCTGCTCTGCTCTCAGATTTATGGCCAGATTTGAATATAAAAAAACTTAATGAACACGATTTATCCTGGCTGTAATTGCAACGTGCTCTTGAGCAGGAACAAGGCAGTGAGAGGGAGGGACCAGCAGCTGCCACTGCAGTTACTGCAACTCGAACCCAGCCCCACAGGAGTTGTTGTGCCTTTCCGTTCATCTTAACAGAAAGAACTTGGGCTGTTACGAGCTCAGATGTTAAAGATCAGCAAAAAGGACCTAATCAGCAAAACCAGATCTGCATAAACCTTTGTTTTACCTAATAGGAGAGCAGCTTTGATTACACAGAGATTCAGCCAAACGTTTAGCAGTGTGATGAGAAAGGTGAATTGCCTGCCCACCCAGCTGTTACAGGTGTATTTGCTGTTTAAATTGGGGCTGCTTTTAAATGACACATCTCAAAGAGTTATCCAGAAACAGCAGGATCTCCAGCAGGCACGAACATGGCACGTGACCATGACAGCCCCTAAACTGAGGGATCCCCAACCCTCAGGACAGACCCCGTCAGGGATAACAACCCCCAGGAGTTTGGAACAGCAGCAGAACCACCAGTGCTGCCATGGCAGCTCAGATCAGAGCCAGAACTCACAGGAGCTCAGAACTGAGGGAAACTTTTAAGCCCCAACCCCACCTTTTTTTCTAGAATAGTTCCCCAGGAAAACACTTAGATCTTAATTATCCACCTGTTAAAAATTCACAGGTAAAATAAACTTCACACCTCACACCCAGAGAGGCTGAAACAACAACTGCAATAAAACCACCAGAGTCACTCACAGCTTTAACCAAATCTCTGACTCTGCTTCACTGCTTGAATCTGAAAAGCAAAAACACCCTGAAAAGCACGGAACTGAACACTAAAAGCGACCTGGAAACCTGCTGCAGGCAGGGCACACGTGCAGCCTCAACACGGAATTCCTCTCTTCCCTTCTCTCCTCCACCTTGCTCCCACACCATCCCCTTCCCAGGCGCTTCCCCAGGGTGAGGCACAGCTCTCCCGAGGAAGGAGGAGGCACAGGCTCAGCAGCAGAGACCTGAACTTCCCAAGGCAGTGTTTGGAAGGGCAGAACTCAGCCAGCACAACACGGCCACGGAGAATACAAAGTATCTGGAAAAGCGTACGGGAAAAGCAGTTTGGAAAGCGAGAACTCCAGCGTTTGTCTGCTCAGAAACACTCTGAGTTAGCTCTGGGGTAGCAGGGCACTGAAAAGCCACCACGGGGCAGCTACTCAAAGGCTGCAGAGGAAGGAGACCCCTCCATCCTCCCTGTCCCCTCCCACCGCCTCCTTTGGCACGGCACAACGTTCCCGGGGCTGCAGGGATGTGCCCTAAGCAACCAGCCTAATAAAAACGTGCAAACAGACATAATTCCAGCTGCCTTACTGCCCTGAAGGGCACCTGCAGGACCCAGCACCAAGGCTGGGGCTGAGCCTTTGCCAAAACCACCTCCTGCTGCCACGGAAAGCCAGATTTTACAGCGTGCCTTTGGAAAAATCAGCTCTGTGTTCGGGCAGGAGGGGTTTCTCCTGCACAGAGAAAACACCAGCAATGAGACAAAAACTCCTGAGGCTGCTCGAAGTTACAGAGCACAAGCCCAGACTTGTTCTGAGCCCTGGATGCAGCATGATGTCCTGGATTCGTGGGGGTATTCCAAAAATAAAGTGCCAGGGTAAAGCAGGAAGCTGCAGAACAACTAAGACGTGAAATAAAAGACTGATAAAGTAATGAGTAAGACCTGGAAATGACCCAGCTGCGAGTTATTTGGGAGGCCGAGAGCCCCAGGAGGCAGACTGCCATGGGCACAGTGGGGATCTGTGATCTCCCACGAACCCCCTGCAGCTGCAAGGGACAGCCCAGTTTCTCCTCCAGTGTCCCATTCCTGCCCTCCCTCGTGTTCTGGCATCCCCTCTCCCGATCCCACACCCCCAGCAGGACCCTGGCACTTATGTTGCTGCCAACAGGGAGGTCTCGGGGAAACCGAGACGCTCCCAGACCCTCAAACTGTTTTTAACCATTTCCCTTGCATTTCCTCCCTCTTCCCAAGACAGGTAGCTGCACTTGCGTTTCCAGCAAGTCCCGGAGCTCGCTGCAGCTCCTAATTCCCCAGAAAAAAAAAAAAAAAGCTGTGGAAAGCAGGAACTAGGAACAACACCCAAGAAAAGCACCGCCACTGCTCCCTGCTCAACCCAAAAACACTGCCACAGATCCCGCTTTTCCTGCCCGGGGCTGCACAGAGGCAGAGCCCACCGCGCCGGGAAGGGCTGGGATCCCGGGGAACGGGCTGGAGACCGGGAAATCGGGGGAGAAAGCCGGTTCCCTGCTCCAGGTGCCCGTCCCTCCCCGCTGTCCCCCGGTGCCCGTTCCCGCCGCTCCATGTGCGCGGTGCTCCACGTGGAGTGAACCTGGCGGTGCCTCCCCCTGCGCCGGGGCCGCTTCCACCGGCAACGAAAGCCCCCCCAAAAAAACCCCCACCCCAAACCACCCCCCGCCACAGACTCCCCGAACCGAACCGGAACCGCCGAACCCCTCCCCAAACAAACAAATAAAACCGAGTGAACATAAACAAGCGGCCCCGGGGGAAGGGCGGGGGGGGGGAGAGCTCAGCGCTGCGGCCCAGCCAGCCCCGCGGAGCGCCGGCGGGCCCGCGGCACGGCGGGCGGCGGTGCGGAGGGCGGCTCACCTTCTCCTCGACGCAGTTGACGATGATGGAGGGGTACTTGCGGCTGAGCCAGCGGAAGAAGGCCGGGACCCCCATGGCGGGGCCGGAGCGGGGCTGGGAGCGGGACCGGCGGCTCCGCCGGCACTTCCGGGGTCGGGGCGCGCGGGGCACGGCGGGAAGGGGGCGGGGCCGCGCCGGGCACGGCGGGAAGGGGGCGGGGCCGCGCCGCCGCCATCTTGGGTGCGGGCTGAGGGCACCGCCATGGCGGCGGGAGGGAACCGGCGGGGAACTGCTGCCCCAGAGCCCTAAACAGGCAGTTTATCAGGAAAAACAGCCTCCGTTAGCTCCTTGCTAATAAAAGCCAAGCGCGGGCTGCCGTCGTGGGGTGGTTCGGGCGGCGGCACACGGCAGGGCTGCCCAACGAGTCAGTAACGACACATGGCAGAGATACCGATGATTTATTTCAGCGCTGCCCAACCCTGAGTGCTCGGTGCATTCCACAAATGTGCCGTTATTTATACACGGAAAGCCAGAGTCAGTAACTTCCCAATCACAGCCCCTCTACTAGGATTGATCAGTAATTTTCATGCAAGTTACGCAAGTTACATCAACTTCCCTGCGTCATTTTCACCTGTGCAGGGTCTTTTTCGACCTGCAGGCATCATTTTTAGTATTACAGTGAACACAGTTCAGCTGTAGGATACGCAGACCTTGAGTATTTCACCAAGTCAATAATGCATACATAGACATTAACATCTTGATTTACTGTGTCCCTAAAACTTGTCAGTTCCTGGATGCTCTTGGCTGAGGGACGCAGCTGCTGCCTGTCCCACTGACCAGGTCTCCTTTCTTGCTGATCAGGCTTGAAAGTATATACAAAGATCAAACAACAAAGAACATCCTAAAATAATCTTGACATATTCCACATTTTGCAAGACCAAAAGCGATTCAGGGCACGGCCGCTCTGTCCCCTCTGAAGGGGACGTTTCCAGACGCAGCCGGTGTGAAATGGCTCCATGTGATCCACGACGGCGGCACGAGGCAAAGAGCCCCCGTCCCCTCGCTCTGCCCGTGGCATAAGCAAATACTATTAATTTGTGGCTGTTTGACGGCGCCGGAATGGAATTAAACATTCGGGTATTAAACGGGATTAACACTAGGCAGATTCTGCGCTCCGCCGTGTCCCGCTGCCGCACGGCAGCTCCGTCAGGAGGGCAGGGACAGGGGCGAGGACAGGGAAAAGCAGCCCGGGAATCATTAACAAAAATAACAAAATCTCAGCAGTGCTTGTTGAGTCAATGCCGCCAATTTGGGGAGCGGAGGGGAACCTTGGTACTGGGCTAATTCTCTGTAGAACAAATTAACCCAATATTGTGTCTCTCATTATTCTTATCCTCACTTGGCTGTTGTTAAGCCGTTTTCTGTTGTCGTTCCTCTCAATAAAATCTGTGACTTGAATAAATTTCCCCCGGCAACTTTGTAGTGGCACCACACCTGTGGTATCAGCTAAAGATTGTCCTTTATCTGTTCCTTACAAAACAGTTCCCTGATTGAAGCTTCCTATTGTAGTGTTTCTCCTCCTGGAATTTCGTGCGGAGTACGGCAGCTTAGCATTAACACTTGGTTTGTATTGATGGGCAATCAGTTGTTTTTCTGATAATGCCAAAGAAAAACGCAAATGAAACGCGATCGTCTTATCTTATAATTACTTGGGTAAACAAGTGCTGGAATAATTAATGCTGCAACAAACAATTCCTTGAAAAGTTGGTGTAAGCACCAGCAGCCACGCCGGGGCACGAGCCCGGGTCCCCCCTCCGAACTGCGTGTCCGTGAGAAGCACACGGAGCGCCGTGTCACCGCGAACAGGAGCAGGGAAGGCTTCCCATTAGGGTATTTTCCAGGGATGAGTGGCGTGCCGATGGAAATCTGCCCGGGCTGTATTGATTCCAGTCCCCCTGTCCGTCACCGTCACCTGCCATCATCCCCGGCTGCGGCGTGACAGCCGTGAAGGAGCGGAGCAGAGTTGACTGGCAGGATGTTTTGCATGTAATGAGCCTGTGCACAATAAGAGCATCACAAACGCTGCTGCTGCGGAACTCGGCTATCGCTCCGACACCGAGAGGCAGAGATTGCCCGCGCTCGGCTCCCGCAGCCATCCGTCACCTGTCACGGGCCACACGGCGGGGGCTGAGCCGGCCTGAGGGATGGGAACCCCACAGGCTGGTGTCATGCCAGCAGATATACAGTGGGCTGACATCAGCAGCCGGGAATCGCTCAGGAAGAGCTTAAAGCTGCACAGACACCACGGATCCGAGGCAACGTCACACGGCAGCACGGGCTGCTGGAGAGACTTTTCCAGCTGAACCTTGGGCTGACAGTGCCTGAGCCATCCCGTACCACAGCCTGCCTGTACTGGGGAGCTTACATCTGCAGATGGGTAGGACCATCCAGAGTGAGTTACCAGGAATTAGGGATGATAAGGAAAAGGCAGTGAGGGGTGATGACACCCCAGAGTCAGACATGATTCAGCTTTCCCAGGCAACACTGCAGTGCACAAGGAAAAACCTCATCCGGACTCACCTGGCTCCATCCTTAGTGCAGCTGATTTCCCAAATCCCAGAACATTCCAGGCTGCACCCTCACCAATGCTGGACTGTAACCCACAGCAGCCAGCTGCACCAAGGGTTTCTGCTCATTTCCAAGCCTTCTGTGAGCCATTATTTCAAACTGTTGAGCTCTCAGCCCAAGTGCTTTTATCCAATTCAATGTTGTTACCATTTTTAAGTTGTTTTTGAGGGACAGGGTGTGGAGATTGGTGGCTGTGGCAGACATGAGGCTGTGGCACAGCACAGTTTAATTGGGGTGCTGGTTTCTGCTTTTGAACTTGTCATCATGATGAACAGCTTTTTTTTTTAATATGTCTCCCTTCGAAAGAAAATCTCATGTTTAATGAACTTAATTTTAGATAAAAGGAATGAAAAGAAGGAAATTAAAAATGCATGAAGCTCCTAGAGTCATCCAATTACTGTGATGTCCACACAGCAGCACCAGCACAGATTTCACAAAGCAGGGAAAAGCAGGAAAGCACTGGGGCTCTACACATGTAAATGCTGCTCTCTTCCAAAATGTGCTGAATTACAAATGGACATTTTATGCATTTCTTCTTCTTGATCTGCTGCAGAAGAAGATAAAGATCAAACAAGCCAGCCCGCCCCAGCAGTGCCTGTCTGCGTACCCACAATGCTCTCTGCTGCTTTCCAAACCACGTCTAGCTCTGGAGTCCAAACAGTGGAATGCAGACAAGCCTCAGGAGGGGGTTCTCAGGGGGCAGGGTTACTGTCAGACCGGGTCAGAGAGAGCACACGTACAGCGTGTAGGGCCCGTGGTGTTTATTTGGTATTTACATTTCCTTTGCCCCTAAAGTGCCGAGCAGCACTTCAGCCCACAGCACACTCACTGTGAGGGTGAGGGGCTCTGAAACAACGCTTCTGCTTCTCCCCAGAAGTCAGCAGGGAACCTCAAGCATAGAAGTCATCGAAGTCGTCTGACTGGGCGCTGTGGGTCTGCGGGCGCAGGGCGGCCTCCAGCTCGGAGCTGCTGTCGTCGGATTCGCCCCAGAACGCTGTGGGGGGACACAGAAACCACAGCAGTAAAACCCTTTCCACAGGGGTGCCCTCTGGCACAGGCACGACCGCTGGGCAGCTCTCCCCAGGCCCCGTGGCTGCTGGAGGAGGAGCAGTCTGAAGCCCCCAGCCCAGGTTGTGTGTCCGGCCCCGCACGGTGCCCAGGGCAGAGCGGCTGTGCCCGGACAGCGGCTTCATTCAGCACTCCCACTCCATTGTGCCTCAAGGTAGCTGGGCAGAACATTTCCACTCCAACCAATTTACTTGACCAGCTGCTGCCTGAATTGCAGCTTTGTCTATTCTCTTCCCCTTTCTCCCGCTGCTACTTGACCCCGCGGTGAAGTCACCAGCGGGCCATGGCATCACAGAGTTGGCACAAACATGGCAGTGACGTCACAAGGAAAAAATAACCACTTGGAGATCAGATCAGACCCGGGCAGGCCTGGTCTCCACAGAAGACATGGCTTTAACTGACAGCTCTGGGAACTGGCAAACCCTTTCCCTGACATCAACAGAACCCCCCTGCAATTCAGAGCGCCCGAGAGATTTCTCAATATGTAAATTCATTTGACCCGGGGGTAAAACACAGTGGGAAGTGTGGCACCTGAAGTCAAGGCTGCAGTGGCTGACAGAGCTGTGCTCTCTGTTCCCAACCATTCCAGAGGCTGCTGGCTCTCCAAAGGCAGTGTGGGAGCTGCAATGCCTGGAATGAGGCCCGGGGATGGAGGCGGCGGAGGGCGGAAGGCTGTCACGCTCACACACACACTGCAGCTCGTGTCTGAGGCCCTGCTAAGGCCTCTGACAGCACCAGCTCCACAAACACCTTATCTACAAATGCAGCAGCTGCATCTTTCATCCTCCATCCCAGCCCCCTGGGCCGCAGGGCTGTGCTTCGCCAGGAACATCAGAGCGAGCCCCGCACTCACTCCCGTGTGGAATGGCTCCAGGAACGGGGCTGGGGATGTGAGAGCCTTTCAAGTGGCACCAAAGCAGCCACTGCTGATGGCATCCGTACCTCGGTGCAGTGCCACGCCTCTGGGACTGTGCCATTCCAGACTGCCAAGCATCTGGAGCGGGGCTCCAGGCAAAGGGCTCCCAGCACTGCCTCGCTGGCAGGAGGCTCAGCTAGAGGTGTCTGCAGGCCCCTGAGGGCCTTGGGGTGGGTAAAAGGGAAAATTGGAATGCTGGGGAGCGAAAACATGCAGGGTGCACACACCAGTTCAGAACAAAACCAGCTGGGCAATGGACAAAACCATCCAGCTGCACCCATGTCCTGCTGTGGGAAAACCAAGGAAACCTCAGGTTCTCCTTCTCTGGATTTCCTCCACTTGCAGTTCACAGTCATTTGACTGAACTCTGCAAAGATCTTGACTCCTTCCACACCACCTGCACCACAAACACCTCCTCTCTGTCCTAGAATTTGTTCTCCTCAGCCTCCTGTTGGCTCCTATGTTGAGACAGGGCAATTCCACTCTTTCCTGTCCCCATACTTTATACAGGTCATAACATAGTTGTAGGAGGGCTTTTACAGTATAAATTACACAGGACACTGATTTTTCAGTAGTGTAACACTTGTCTCTTACCTTTGGATTTTATGGCAGTTACTTTCTCCTTCCGTGTCTCAGTCCTGTAAAAGATTTCAAATAATCAGCACAATGTCACAGATTAAAAGTGACTTTTTAAAAAATACTGTGAGATGGTTTAAAAAAAATATCAGTAAGTTTTGTAACTACTTTTTTTTTTTTTAAATAACTATTTTATCAAGGGTTTCTTCACCTAAAAGGTGGAGAAATCCACGTGCAGCAGGAACACTGGTGCAGTTGTTCCTGGAGTCATTCCCAGGTAACGGCACTGATCTACACTGGCACTGAACCCAGGTACAAAGGAGCAGGGCCCTGTCGAGCTTTTGCAGCCCTCCAGAGCACACAAAGTACGTAAAGACAAAATCCAAACAAAAATGAAAGCACCCCAGTGCTGCTCCTGCTCTTCCTTCCTTCCCTTCTCCTCCCCGATTCCCGGCTGTCCCCCGGCCCCATGGAAATGTGCAATCTCCGCTGCCTTTGATCTACCTTGATGTGTGTGCAGCCCGAGCCTGCTCTGGTAAATGGCTGCTCTTGTGTCTGGAGCATCACAGGCCCTTTTGAATCTCTCAAACAAGCTGGAATCATTTTGATCTTTTGTGTGCAGCGCGTGCATTGTGTTGGGGCTGTGGAATAATCACACGGGGGGCAACGATGGGGGAGAATTAACTGTTACAGCAACGGCCCTGCAAGAAGCCCTAAAAATAAACCTTCAGCTGATTTTAATAAGGAAGATCAAATAGGAGATATTTGGGCCATCGCTGGGCCAAGCAGTGAAATGTAAGCCAATGCCAAGGTGCAGCTGGAAGCTGTGGCCACGGCCACAACAGGACTCAGTCAGCTCTCTGAAATGTCCTGCCAGTTGCTGTGTTTCATGGAAAAACCTGGCAGCCGATACAGAAGTCCTTAAAGAGGGGAGTTAAAAACATTTCAACATTGTGGAGGCATCTGTGAAGGAGACAAAAAAAAAGCAGGGATGATTCCTTGCTCGTGTTACTCCCTGGTAGTCAGAATTTGGGACTGCAGCTGGAAAGCCACACATAAAGCAGGGAGTTTCATACATTGCAGCTACCAGGGTGCAGCCACTCTTCCTTTTAACCCAGAGAAAGCTCACACTGTTCCAATCCCATTCCTTCTCCTCAGGCTGTGAATGCCATTGGCACACAGGCTCCCTCTTTGTGGACAGGAATTCCCAGAACATTAAACCCAGCCCAGGTTCCACCAAGATGGCAACCAAGTGACAGCACCAGTGAAGTACTCACAGTGATACCACTAATTATTAATGTATTCAGTAAGAAACTATAAAATGTTGGGCTCCAAATTCCTTGAGTGCACCATCCCAGTGCCTTTCCCTTTCATTCCAAGCCAAACCCCACACTGCCTCACAGCCCAACTTCTCCTTCAAAGACATTCCCTCAACAGAATTCCCAGCGAGCATTTGAAGCCAGAGCCTCTGGAATACACTGAACACCCCAAACTCTTGCTGCCTTGGGTGAGATCTCCCGACCCTCAGCATTCCCCAGGAGGTGCTCCATGTGCTGAAGGGGCTGTGCTGTTCTCCCCTGGGTGTGGAGCAAAAAGCCACTTGTTGCAGAGCTCCAGCTGGCAAGGTGCCTCCTGGGGCAGCAGCACGGGAACCATTTCAGCTCCCAGTGGCTGAGCAGGAGCTCAGGCAGCAGCAGCAGCCACTGCTTCCCCTCTGGCCACACTGCTGGGAAGGGAACAGGGGGTTCTGTTATTCAGCCATGCCAGGAGGTCCCCAGGAGGGACTTTTTGTCCCACTTCTCTGCATGCTTCAATCCTAGAACAAACACCGGTGGGTCAGTGATTTGGGCCCAACACTGACACCCTGCCAAGGACCACCAAGGGACCACCAGTGCAGGACCACCCAGGGCTGCAGGATTTGGTCCTCCAGGCACGGCCAAAGGCTGGTGGTCTCATGGAGAAGGACCACCATGGCTGTAGGAAGGTCTGGAGACCTTCCCGCTGCCAAGCCAGCTTCCCACAAAGAGAAAGCCAGGGGAGGGGGGAGACAGGTGTCCCCAGACAGCCCAGAGCCGGGTGCTGGCACGACACAGCCATCCCCAGAGAGGGAGACAGGGAGCAGGGAGCCAGCAAGGAGCACAGGGAAATGCCGCAGGGATACGGCAAACGGAGCGAGGACGTCGGAGACGGGAAATGGCAGCTCCCCCAAACCAAGGCTGGAAAACGCTGCCAGGGGCTGGGGAACAGGGAGTAAATCCTGGAATTAGGGCTGGAGTGGCGGGTGAAGCTGGGAGATGCAGCTGCAGCGAGCAGGGAGCACACAATGACCACAGACCCCGCCGGGAACGTCCGGGGTGCAAAGGCAGCACGGCCCCTTCCACCGCCCCGACTAATCCCCGGCCTGACCCTCCCAGAGCCATCTACACACTTGCTTCTCCCCTAAAATAATTCCAGACTCAACCCAGGCCCTAACAAAGAAAAAACCCAAACAGTTTCACTTCAAAGGGCCTTTTAATCTCTCCATTTCTCTGATGAAACGGGCTTTTTTTTTTGTATTGAAGATGCTGCAACAGTAAGAAATTAAAAAGCTCCAAGAAAATATTTTTTTCCTCCATACGGAAAATTAATATTAAGAGGAAAATACCAGGACAACAAGAGCCACGTTAATTGAGGGGGCTTGCTGGAAAACAGCAGAAAATTTTTATTTTGACCTGATTACCTTTTTGCTAGAGCACCTGTTGAACCTCTATTTTTTAGTGTCAAGTGAAAAAGACAACAAAACAACTTGGGAAATCCCAAATGCCAAGAGATTTCCCCGCCCTGGAAAGCCAAATATATACAGTCCATACACTACACACATTTACAGAGTCAGTGTAGACTCAGAAGTCCATTCATCACACTGGAATTGGAGTAATAACATTGAATTTCAGTAATTACACTGTAAGTAGCATGACCTTTATTTTAGGACACAGAGATTTCTATCGAGCTGCGTCTGAGACCGTTCTCTGTTTAGATCCACCAGGCTGAAACAGAAAACCCCACTGACACAAAGACACATCACAGCGCTGCGAGGGAGCTGTGCAGGAGAGCAGGGGCACTGCCAAAAAATTCACTATTCCTTCTGTCCTCGGCGGGCAGATGTTGGTGCCTCTCCCCACAAACCTGGCAGGGCATCGCCACCACAACATCGCTGCCTCTGCAACAGCTGGGTGCTCAGGGGGAGGAAACAAAGCTCACAGAAACAGCTGTGACAGTGGAAAATCGGGCTGGAATTCTCAGTCAGCTTCTTACGGGAGCCATTTGACAACAGAGTACCTCGGGGGGATGAAACAATCAGATCCCGGCTGGGTTTTGGGTGCACCTCTCAGGAATCCAGACCCACACAGTGCCACTTTCTCTGTATTTCCAGGAGAAATGCATTTGTGCATCTCCTGAGCACTCCCAGCCCCAAAGCTCTGGGAACTCTCCTCGGAGACGAGCAGAGATTTCCGAGCCAGGATTGGTTTGGGCAGGGGGGAGGCGGGGGATGCACAGAGCCCGAGTGCCCCCCGATGGCCAAAGCCAACGGGGCCACGTTAAACATCGCCCAGAGAGTAATTAAGAGATGAATTAGACTCTGCCAGCTTCTATTTGCATGTCACTACATCTGTGTTGGGTAAAACGGCTCCTTTCGGCTAAAAACCAGCCTTCAGAGACCCCCCCGGAGTCCTTGAGCAGATTAATCAAAGTTTACAACACTTTACACCGCGTTGGTGTCCCGACAAATCCACACCCCGCTTTGGTTCTCGGCCGATAACGCATCTTTAATCTCCAGATTATTTTGAAACGAGACAGCCCAAACGAGCCGAAGGAAAATAAAACACCGCTCGCGTCCGGAACGGGGAATTCCCAGAAAACGAGTGACCTCCACTGGCCGCATCCATCGCTACAGCATCCCCCCGGAATGCCACACACATCGCCGGCCGCCCGCCCGCGCTCGGCCCTGACTCCTGGTACCTTCTCCCCCCGGAGCGCGGGGTCTGACGGCTCTGCCCCGCGAAACGCGCCCGCTCTGCCAACCAGAGGTGCGGCTGTGCGGGAAGCATCCCCCGGGAAGGCGGAGGGGGCCAGGGACAAGCGGCTCCCTCGGCGGAGGTAGAGCCGGCGGCGTTCGCGGGAGGAGAGGAAGCTCTGGCATGCACCGCCGAACAAAAGGGAACAAGTGGTCTTTACTCGGAGAGCAGTTTCCTATTAAGACTCACTCCGTCGTACATTATGCCTTTCATCCCCACTCAACCACAAAATGATTTTGCTGTAGGAAATACAATGGCAGAAAAAGATTTACATTGAAAGAATCTTTAATAATAAACTGTTGCAGATCTGCCTACTTCCCCATGATTTATAATACAATAAACATCGGATTCTATTAAGTCTCATGCACTGAAGACACGCACTGAAAACCCGAGTATGAAAGCCCTCAATTCTTCCCTTCTCCAGGCCCATAATAGTGAAACGAGCATGGATAAATGTGCTAAGAGTATCTCTTTGCATCTTTTATAGCTTGTGTGTATCAATCTGTAAAGCTTATTAAGAAAGTCATTGCTATGCAAAGCAGCACCCAATGTCTTTCTCTTGCTTTTCAACAGCGCGCAGTGTTTAGCCAATAGGGCCGGGCCCCGGCCCCTCATTCCGCATTCATAACATGCAACATTTGCACAATGTGTATCTCAAAGGCTGCTGAATAGAAAGCCTTAATACTCATGTAAACAACTGCAAACCAATTACTTAATGAATCAGGCCCACACATAATGAGGTGCCAGACAAAGAGCTATAAATGCATTTTTGCGCCCGAGCCTCCGCTTTAAAGTAAAATCCCTCAGCTGTAGTTTGGGCTTAACTGGCACATGATAATTATTGTCTGGGGGACATCAGAGGAGCCACGGTTTTTATTCCGGTCCGGCGGGGTCTGCGCCGGGGTCACTCATCAGCTCAGTGACAAAACGCGGCAAAGGAGAATTTATAAAGTGCCACGGCCGAGCTCGCAGGGATGTTTATTCTCAAGTAGTGGGTTTGAGACCACTTGTGAAAGCAATAAAGCCCGAGGAGTGGCTGCAGGGGAGCCCAGGAACCGCGGCACGGCCTGGCTGCAAACATCCCTCCCTCTTCCTCCCTCTGGCTCCACTTGGAGCCGGGGCTGGGCTCAAGGCAAGGGGCTGTTCCCAAACCCCGCGCTGGGAAGGCTGTGCTGGCTTGGAGTCATTTAGAAAAGCCAACTCTAAGTCACTGTAAGAGATTTATTATGGGTTTTTTCAAGGCAGCATCATCACCTATCGGTGCACGACGTGTGCTGCCGCCCAGCACCGAAAGGCCTGAAATTATAGGGCAGAGGGAACGATTTGAAATCTACCACAAATAGGAATTTAGAGGGAAAAAAATGCAAAAAAACCAAACAGCATCTGATCGAGTCAGACGTGGCTGGAGGCACCATTAGCCAGCAGTGCAGCAGCAGCTGAAATAAAGCTTGCAGAGGATTTTTTTTTTTAAAATAAGAAATATTTCATTTTAAATTATGCATTTTATTCAGATTCAGTGATCCTTTAAGCAAGTTCTCAGGGCCTGATCCTGCTCTCCTGCTGTTCTAGGCTTCAGGGAAGGGCTAACATTTAACACTTCCAAAACTCAGCTATAGGAGCACCCTTGCATTTCATAGCATGAGGAACACCATTCTCATAGTCCCCAAAAAATCTAAAAGAGGAGAAAAAACTTGAATCTGAGACAGTGAGAACTAATCCCACACAAAAGCAGGAACGCCGTTCATCAATACTTGGTTACAGCCTGTATTTACTGGGCTTGAATTCTAGAAACACTGTCATCCTAACAGCAAGTGCAGAACTGGAACTGGCCTCACCCACAGCAACCTAAAAAACCCTCCAGGAAGCTCCGTGTCATGGACATGGAGGAGGGAGGAGTTCATAACCTGCCTGAAGACCCTGCAGTCCCTCCCCCAGTGTCCCCACCGGTGGTTTTCCAGCTGGAGCCACAGCACCCATGTGCTGGGCTGCTCCAAAGGGGCAGGGAAGGACCAAAAGCCTGGCCAGCATTCCAGGAGCTGGCTGCATTATCCTCATTTTCTGCTGCTTCCCAAGCACCAATTTGATCCCTGTCCCACGCCAGTGACAGCACAGGGAGCATCCAACAGCACTGCCCACGGAGCCAAAGGTTAAAACACACCAACCACCTCTTCTCTCCTTTTTTAGTAAAACCAGCACACCCTGCACCCCTCAGGTGAATTAACACCCTCTGTTGGAAACCAGAAAGGCACGTTCTCAACGGCCAGTATCCTCCCATCCTGCCCCAAGCTGACACCAAAAGCAGCTGGACATGCTCGGCCAGGGTTCACCGAGGTGTCAACTGAGCCTTAAACGAGGAACAGCAGCTGCCAGACCACACCTGGCTTTGGCACAGACGGTTCCTGAGGTGTTCAGACTCCCCGTGTTCTGTTACGTGAACAGAAACACAAACTTCAACCCAGGTTCAAGTGAAAATAAACCACCAACAATTAAAAAAAAAATAAAAAAAAATCCCGTGAGCTTTGGTGGTTTCCTGTCAGTGTTTCTCGTGCTGTGGAAGCATTTCCAGTGTCACAGATCCAGTGCCCTCACCTGGAGAAGGGAAGGACTATTCCATCCGACGAAGAGCTGGTTTCCAGAGGTGCCTCCCGGCCGTCACTGGCTTTGGAACTGTCATCATCCATATCCCCACCTGGGCAGGAAAAACAGGAGCTGTGAACACCCCAATGCCAACAGCTGGATCCCACCACAGCACTGCAGCTCTGGTTTCCCAAGGTGTGAGCAGAGCAGCAGCAATGGCAGCTGCCTCCAGAGGGTCTGCTCCTGGGGGAGTGGAAATCAGCTCAAAGCAGGGGAACAGCACTCCCCCCCCAGCAATCAGGCTGTGATGGGGATTTCTGCCAAACTGGGAAAGTTTTACACACCTTTTGCCTCGTTTCAGAAAAAGGAGCAAGCACGGAGCTTCTCTTCAGAACTGTTTTGGATCATGGCAGCTCTAAGCAAAGCTTAAAAGATTTCTGGAGTATTTTTACTTTTTTTTTTTTTTTTTTAATCCCCAAGTTCCCATTTACTTTAATCAGAAGCAAGGTTATTTCTTTTCTCCTTCCCCTTAAATGTAGATTATTTTGAAATGTTACAGTTCTTTCAATATTATTTGATGTCTCAGTGTTTTCAATCATTCTCTTGAATTAGACAAATTATTAGACAATAATAAATAAATAAATTCAATAAAAATTGGATTAGACGTGTCTTGGGATTTTTATGACTTAAAGGGCAAACCAAACAACTATTTCAAAGCCTTTGATCCACACTTTCCTTTCTTCCCTTTTCCCCCCTGCTCTGTGGATCTCATTTCCATTCTGTAAAGATCTATTTAAAATAAAAAGGCAGAAGCAAATGGGTTCATTCACTGGAGTCAGACAATTGCTCATCTTTATATTTGTTTCCAAAGCACACGATGCTCAAGCACAAATCCCACTTTAAAAAGGCTACTTTGCATATCTGCCCCTGTCTGCCTGGAAATGGGAAAGGTAGATCTCCAGGTTGCTGGTTTTCCTGGGAATCCAGCTGTGCTCATGCACAGAGGAACAGCTCCTCCACCCTCCTCACACTGACCACTGCACTTGCAGTCAAACACCATCAGATACGTCCTCATCCTTTAAATTAAATACAGGGATAAATGTTCTTATAAACAGTCCTCCACAGCACAGTGTTTCCCTCCCACCAGAGACTCTGGGCTGTCCCAGGCAATCCACTGAGGATGCCTTTAGAAGCTGCTGCCTCTGCTTAAAGATGGAAGAGTTCCCACCCAGAATTCACAACCCTAAAAAGCCTCTGGGGTCTTTTAGGAACCTCAGTGTCAAACACCCCCTCCTGGAGGGCGTCCCCCAGCCTGATTTGAGCCCAGCATCCAGCCTGGTGCTGCCCCAGGGCAGCTCTGGCAGCCCCAGCAGCCACTGCCCGTGGCACAGGGAGGAACTTCCTCCCTCACAGCGAATGGAAGATATCAAACAAAGGGAAAAGTTGGGTGAGACTTATTAATTCCTTTATTAGTGCACTCCAAGAGGAGCCTGGGAACCTTTGAGCCTCCAGCTCAAAGGAGGAGCCCATGGGGAAGGAGGCGTGGGCGTGGGCAGAGCGCTGGCAGGATTATTGGCTCATTAAAGGTGGCCTGGAAAGGGAAGCAGGATCGGGTTGGTGCTCTTTCATGTTCCCCTAGGGTATATAAAGAAGGGCTAATTTATTTCTTCTTCAGAGGGCTTTTCCTCCTTGTTCCTGTATTGGATATTTTACACCTGGAGGGGAGCTGGAAGGTGACACACAGGCCGTTGGGAAAGCAAAGCCCAATGAGTGGAGCAGTTACACCATTTTTATTCAAATCCTGCATAGCCTTAATGTCTGTTCAAATCAGAGACACAAATGAAGGGGGGGGAGAGAGAGAGAGAGAATCTGGTTTTGTTAAAGATTTAACAAGCCTGCCCCTTCAATAAAATCAGCAATTTCCTACTCATAAATGAGACTCTTAAGCAGCCATCCAGCAAAACAAGAAATAATGGATTTTTATCCTTTTTAATCTCACGTTATTCACCCACCTCAGGAACAGCCAAAGAGCTGAACAATTTCTTTTGCGCGTCTTCCCTGATAAAAAACAAAGCGTGCTCGGAGGAGATGAGAAGGAGCCCAGATATCCCCCTGTATCCTCACATAACCTGGTATCAAAGGAGATGGCTGTTATCAGCCCAGCTCCTCTCTGGGCAGACTGTGCACCAGCTATGATCCTTTTAAAGCCAGTTATCCCTGCACAGCCTCCCACGGGCTCCGGGCAGGGCTCTGGGAACAAACCCACACTCGTGCTCCGGGTTACGGTGCCCCCAGGCCCCCAGCTGAGCACAGACAGGGGTGTTCAGAGCTCCCGGGTCCTGCTCCGGGTGGGAAGTGCTCAGCAGATCCCTGCCCAAGCCTCTGTGCAGAGGAGCTCCAGGCACCAGCCCAGGCTGTCTCTGAGGGACATCCCACACCCCAAAGCCCTTTCCCTACAGCCACCTCCTTCCTCCCCGACAGGCATTAAAGAGCCAACACAAACACTTCAGGAATATTCGCAGAATATTAAATAAATATTTTGGTTCTCTTTTTAAAAAACCAAAAGCCCAGAAGCATTCCTAAAGTGCCATCCCAAAGACTGCTCGGAAGCGCGTCCACACGGCTCCCACAGCAAAGTCCATCCAACCCCAAAGCCTCAAAAGGCTTCTGGTGTTTCAAACCAAAGCTTCAAGAACTCAGCAAATACTGAAAAAAAACCCCAAAAAAACCAAAACCACACCACCCCAAAATTTGTATCCCTTAAGCACAGAAAAAGTCGCACAGCAAAATAACCTTATGTGGATGGACATCAAGTGTCAGTTCAACTAAAACCCTGGAACGAGTTGTTCCAGCCCAAAAGCCACTGCTTCTATTTTAGGCACAGAAAACTTCAGAGCTCTGGGGCCACAGCAAATAATGATGATAAAAAGGAAAGAGCAGCTGGCTGGCAGGGAGGAGCGGGAGCACAACAAGGAGCCTGGAGAAGATCATGGGCTGAAGATGAATCGTGTCTGAAAGGAGCAACTCGGCTTTCAAGTGAGGGGTGAGCAGCCTCATTCCTGGGGACAGCGTGGCTGCAGAACAGCCAACACAGCACCCTTGGAAGGGATGGATGTGAACTGCAGTTACTGGGGTTGGTTAAGGAGTTTATTGCCATTTTTACACATAGGAAGCATTTGTGTTTGCATGCCTGTTCTGTGAGAGAGTTGGGAGAGATCGGGAAGGGGGATGGTCACCAGGACGTGGCTCTTGCCTGACTGACATGGAACAGCCCCCGGGGTCCCTGACAGGAAAATCTGCAACAGAGAATTCCCTGACACACTCATAGGCAAAACAGTGGCTAAAACCAGGACTGGCAAGTCATAAAACTCAGGGTGGGGAGAAGCAAACCAAACCCCTTGGCAGCTACAGAGATCCAAACCTGGGAGCCGGAATTCTCCTTGGGAATATCAGTGATGGTGCTGGCTGGAGGGAGCCCTAGCAAGGGCTGCAGGAGCAGCTGAGGACATGCCTGCACCAGCACCTTTGTGGCCAAACACCACAGCGTGAGGGAGCTGGGCAGGGGGACAGAGCAGGGTAAGGCCTTATTGCCCAAAATTCATGCTCTCAGGCAGTTTTGGTACAGGAGGCACAGCCACGGCTCCTGGCTGGCACAGGCACAGCTCCCACCAGCAGGGCTCTGCCCCACACTTGTTCTAACAACTCCAGTCAACTCCTCGAGGAGAGAATCAAACCAGGAACACGTGTGGTTTGCCCAATAATTACTGGATCTTCCCCACAGAGACTGACCCCATAACACCCATCCCAGCCCCGAAAGGCTCGACGGCCGGATATCCACACGGGCTGAGTGTGCAACCAAGGAACCAAACAGGCCCCGTTGCTCTCCACCTTGGTTTGTGCCAGGGTGAGCTGGACTGTCTGATCTGACCTTTCCTCTCTGTGCTCCGTGTGCAGCGGCTGAATGTACCCCCTGTGAGCGGCCCCGCAACACCCAACCACCACGGTCTGACTGCATAATCAGGCTCAAGGTTAATATGCAGCCACCCCTCCCACCTGTAATGGGAATCTTTTCCACTGAGCTTTCTTCCCTGCTCTCATCTTCACACGAGGTTGTGACTCCTGGATGTGCACGCGCCGTAATGAAACCCTTTCAAAGCGCAGCGATCAGACCCGGGTTGTTTGCTTTTGAGCCCCACTCCCTTTAATTTCTCACTTTTGTTATCTCTTCTTTATTGATCTAAACTATCCATTACTGGGAACTCACCTCGTGCCACAGCTGCCCTGCCTCTCTGTAGCTTCCCCAGACAAGGCCCAGCCAACCAAACATCTCAAAGAACTGGAGACCCGACGGGATTTGGGAACAACAAACCCGCGGCAAAGCTGCGCTCCTGTCCAGCAGCAGCAGAGGGGATCACACCCACCGTGGAAATCAGCTTAAATCAAAGTCTGTGCCACCTCTGCAAATAACAGTTGCATGAATTTAGGAGACCTGAAGCAGCGTGTTTGCATTTGCTGTGCAAAGAGCACGGCAGCCTAACTGTGCCCAGCCTGGGATGGAAGGGATGCTCCGAGGGCAGAGCGAGTGAGCTGCCCTCACTGCACTGATATATTCCTTCCTTAGCCACAGAAATTAACTGGATTCACAGACACCTTCACCTCCTGAGCTGGGAAGTAGCCCCACATGCTTCCCCCTCCATGAACCCTTCTGTTTTTGGTAAGTCCTTCTGCAGTCTGGCTTAGTAACAAAAGGCAGCGAATACATCCTCCAGTTTCTAAACAGGAGATGCTTTGTAAACATGTGCACACCCACAGATCTTGTGCACACACCACAGGGCTTGGCTTTTTAACTCCTGAAGAAAGTCCCACCACCACAGGTATCACTAATTTTGGGAAGTAACCAGAATGACAAGTGATGCTGAGATATTTAGGAAAATCTGCCAAATCTATTACAAATCCACGCTAATTTGCCAGTGGCTATGGCACAGCCCCATATGGATTTGGGCAGAACACACCCATATCCAGAGCAGGACCCTGGGCACGGGGCCAGCCCTGTGACACTGTTACCTGGTTCTCCCGTGCCGGTGAGCCGGGCAGCGCGTTCCGCCTGCTCCCCTTCCCCGTCTGTCGGGATCGATGGCAGACTGCAGGACGACTCTTCACCCTGGACAGGTGACCCATCCCCACGCTCTCCTGGAAGGGCCTCTCTCAGCATCGGCAGAGCCTGCAGCATTGAAAACAAGAACAGCCACAGCCCGTTATTCTCCACCTGGAGTGCTCCCCGACGTACCTTCAGGGTGATCTGTACTTCCCAGGGAAATCCAGTGTTTCTGTTAGGTGTTAAATTACCCTACTTGCAGGGTGTTCCTCTGGCCTTTGTTTTGGGACACAAAACACGGACTTGAGTCTGTGAAATCTACTCGATGTTTTGCTCCAACTCAGCGTTCAGTAAACAGCTGTTTAACAACACCATGAGCCCCCGGTGCTGAGGAGGAACCTCAGAGAACTCCAGGTTTCCTAACTGATCTGTAACTGATTTCTAGCCAAAACGTTTTGGATTCAGGAGAAAATTTTATTGTCCTGCATCTGCTCACTGTCACTGATGTGACAGTGAGTTAGAACAGAAGACAGACGTGGTTCAGTGATCAGAGACAAGGAAGCTGGACCTGCTGCTGGTCATCACCAACCTGCCTCGGACCAGAGGTGCTGACAGGGATGGAGCTGACGGACTCAACAGCTCCATTTGTACATCAGGAGCTCAAAGGCCCCTTTCTGCACCTTCCCCTGCAGCCCAGCTGTGCACACCACCACCCCGTGGGGCTCCCAGAACACCCTAAAGCCCTCAGAGAAAGAAGTCACCGCCATGGGCCAAAAAAGCCAAAATTACATATTCTAAGGTGCGGGTGCCCACCTGGCTGTCCTGTGCCTCCAAAGCCAGCAGGTCATCAGAAATCTCTGCTGCTCCCTCCGGGGCCTGAGCCCGGTGCTGCTCCAGGACCAGGGAATGGTGGCTCAGGTGACTCTGCAGCACCTCCGTGTCCCTGAGGAACAAAGCCAGCACCGTCAGCGGGACACCCCACGCGTGAGACTCCTTGGTCTGGACAAGGGGGTGGGAAAAGCCATCACATGTTTGTCATTGATTACCACTTTTTACTTCGAAAATGCTCAGAGTGGAAACTGTAAGAAGCCACTTGTGACTTCTGCAGACGTGAGGAAGCTGGGCCGGGGTCACCCTTGTCACGGTGTCTGTCCCTGTCCTGAGGCTCAGGATCCAGACACGCCTCACCTTTCCTGCATCCCTATCTCATCCCTGAGGCCTCACTCCACAGGGCACAGCCGAGCACCCACTGCCCCTGGCTCGTCTTTTAACCTAGAAAATCTCAGCGCTCCAACCTTGTTTGCCAAAGATGTTTGTTTTTCCAGTTGCTCCAGTGAAGTTTCACAGAGGAGTGAATTCCAATTAACTCCACAAGTGTTTGTCCCTAAGAAACCATTCAGGAGACACAACAAGGTATTAGTGCCGGCAGGCGTATCAGCCTCGGCAGGAGAGCCAGGTATCGGCAGAGAGCCCCTCCTTCAGGCTCACGAGTGCCCCGATCCTGCCAGCACTTGAGCACTGCGGAGCCTGCGACGGGAGGAAGGTCTAGACGGGAGCTAAGCAAGGCAGAATGGAAATTGTTTTCGTTCCTGCGTTAAAGAGACTGAAAAAAACCCAACTAATTCTTGCTTGTCCTTGTGCCATATGCACTGGGAAAAACAAACAAACCAACCAAACGCACTTTTGCTGTTTTTAAAGGCCACGTGCATCTCCCGCCTCGTAGAAAAATAGTATTGCTTCTCGAAATCATGTTCCCTGTCCAGAGACTCGCGCTGCAGATCGCAGGAGTGACTGGCTGAGAAGTCTCTGGAGTTACTGTGTTTCCCTGCCTCCGGAGGGCCGGGATGCCCTGCCAGCATCCCAGGATAGACCAACAGGGCTTGGAGCCACCCCAAGTGCACAGGTATTGTAAATACATTCCCGTTGCAGCCCTTGGAAAAAAAACCACCCTCGTCTGAGCTTTTCAAAGCAAACAGCAAAACCACACTGCCCGAGCTGTGTAGGAAGGGAAAAAAACCCCCAAACACACGAGCAAACAAACCAGCAAAAAATCAGCCCATGGGCTGAGATGCCACATGGAAATTACCCCTGTGCCGAGCAGTTTAATTCCTTCACCTCCACAATCGAAACAAATCTGGTGACCACCTACAGGTATGGGGACAGCCCGGGGACCTCAGAGGGGTTTTGATGAGGCTGCACCTCTATAATGATGCAAATGAGGACTTAACCACTGAAACAATGCGGCGGCTAATCCCGGACCGGGGGTGTAAATGGCTATTCAGGGCCCCGGCTGCCGCTTTGTGGGGCTCCCAGCCCAGGTCTCCACCGGCGATGAACACCCCAGCTGGGGCAGGAGGGAGTTTAATTTCTCTGCTCCGTGTGCAGGAGCTGCCACGTTTCCACAGTTAACCCCGGCTGGCAGTGCCCCGGCTGAGCAGCTCCGAGCACAAAACCCTGCAGCGTTTTCGCCCTGGGGCTGAGCTGGACCCAAAGCTGTGCTTTCCCTCGCAGTGTTGGGCAACAGTGAACAATTAAGTGGGAGCTGCCGTGCCTTTGGTCGAGTTTCCTAGACATTTAATAAGCAAAACAATACCCGGGAGATCACATAGGCAGTTAAACAGTGCTTTCTCTTTTCCCCCAGCCTTACAAACCCTGTATTCCAGCGGCAGGCTCGTTTCCCATTGTTTTCCTCCCGCTGGGTGGTCCTTCCAGGGTGCCACTCGAGAGGGATACAATAATAAAAAGGGAAGGGGAAGGAAGGGACACCAACATAAAGAAAAACAAAATGTATGACAATCTGCAGCAGGCTACGGATCAGAGGTCAGCAAACAAGAGGTCCTTCTCTTTTACAGGTTGCTTCCTGGAAACAGTCTGATTAAGCTGACAGCTTGAATTATGTGTTACATTTTGTAATGCACAATCCATCTGTGCTAAGTCCCCCTCAATGCAGCTGAAGCAGCACTGGCATAAGCTCTGCCTTTTTCCACCCCCTCAGCACAGGCCTTAAAATAGTCATCATCTTTCTCTGCACTAATTCTCAGAGACCCTCTCCCCCAGCCTCTCTCCCCCCCGGGTTTAAGGCTCAAAGAAAGGGCTGGGTGCTGTAAGGAATGGTAAGAGGACACGGAGCCTTTCCCCTCGGATCAGCAGCTCCCACCGAGGGCTGGGGCTGTCGGGAGGGCAGTCCTGGTGCCTTCACAAGCCCAACGAGCCCCCACATGGTGGAGGCTGATCACCAGAAAACAAAGCCCAGGCTCACGTGGGTCTGCTTGTGAAAACATCCAGATGTCAGGGTAACCACTCCTTTAGCTGGGGAAGGCACCTGGAAATGAGGCTGAACTCATCCAGAGCTAACACATGACCTGCCAACTCTTAACCATGGGGGAAAAAACCCCAAAACTCTTTAAAAAACAGAGACTGGCATCTCTGCAGTAAGACAGGAGAGGCATTTGCTCCAAAGATGAAAACTTGTGACTTCCTGGCACACAACAAGGATTTTGTTTTGCCTCTGCAGTCAGCCATGGTCTCTGCTCCTTCAAGGCCATCCCTTGCACTCATTTCAGATAATTCCCCAAAAGTGCACGAACAGCCCCAGTGCCCCAGGAGAGGGAAGAGTGCTTCCTCTGGATGCCACAGTGACAACACTGCTGCAGTGGGAGAGCCCAGGTTACAGAGGTTTTGACTTCAGACAGCAAATACACAGAGCTTGGTATAATGTCAGCACATTTCTGCAGCCGGAGCAGGAATTTGGCAAGAGAAAGCCACAGGGGCTGGAATTATTGCTGTTGTGAGTCCATGGCATGATACACTCTGACCAAAGAAAGCTGCATTCTCACAGTCTGTGCAACTTATACAACTGACATTCATGCACTGATCACTTGGAAGCCTTTCCACAAGTTCTTTAGCTCAGTGGTTACTTTGCAAGGCTCGAGGGTACACGCCGAATTTTGGGTGCCTTGGAAAGCCCACCCGGCCAGAAGGACAACAAGGGAACTACTGCTCCTCCCTCCACAAGATCCTCCTCTCCTGCCAGCTTATGTGCCTTTCAATTTTCAGGTAAAGCAAATCAAACCCCGTATCTCTGCTGCAGAAACAGCCAGCAGTGGTGACCCCACTCCCCCGGCCTTGAGGGAGGGCAGCTTTCAGCTCGGCATCACGGGGAGGGACCCTCCCTGCCGTGGTTTCCCTGCACGTCTCCCCAGCCTCGGCACAGCCAGGCCTGGCCAGGGACAGAACACCAGGCTGAACTGCCGTGCTCAGCTCCCCCTGCCCCGGCAGGGACCGGCACTCCCCTGGCCCGCCGTGATTAACAGGTGTGATACAAAGGAAACACCGGGGAAAAGCTATTTACATGTAAATTAGGCGATGTTTCCATAGCGAGCAACGGCCCGATGCAAATGTGAGATGATAAAGTTACAGGAGTGCCTGTTTCTGCTCAGCTGTCACCTATTAACGCTCCCACTAATCCTGACGTCAGCACCGAGACCAGGACCAGGAATGCTGGGGGAACAGGAGCACTGAACAGGTTTGAAAGCTGCGAACAACCAGGATGGAAAAACTCAGCCAAGTGGCAGAAGAGGAGAACTGGTTCCCCAGGAGCACTTTACCCCTGTTCTCCAGGGGTAAAAGCACTGGTTTCCTCTGTGTGTGGTCGCTGCCTGATGTCCCACTGAAACCCCAGTGGGGACCTGGGAAGGGGTGCCAGTGGTTGGCAAAGGACACGAGGAGGGACCTGGGCCAGCCCCAGGGACCATCTCTGGGTGGGCACTGCCCTGCTGGGATGGGGATGCACTTCCCTGTCTCATGAGGGCGTTGCAAGGCCGACAATCCGGCTGTGCTGGATGTCACAGGCTGCTGTGGCACTGCAGTCCTTGGCCACACAGCCCCACACTGTCACACAGCACCAGGACATGGGGCTGCACTGCACTGCCCTTGTTCTCCCTCCTTTTCTATTTCCAGACAAATGGCCAAAAGGTTGAACCAGCTGGCAGTTCTGGTCCACACAAAACAGGCTGTTCAGTGAGTGACAGGTACCTGCCATACAGAGCCACTGGGGTAAGATCTGTGTACATTTGAGGAACAGCTATTGCATTTTAACAACAAACACCCTTCACTCGGCCAGCTCGGACCCGAGGGAGGTACCTGAAGCCACTGAACCCCCAGCACAGGTCCCAGGTCCCACAGGACAGGTGAGGGCTTTGGGCTGTAGTGCCCTGAGCAGCCTGGCTGATCCGCAGCCTCCGGAGCACGGACAGCGAGTGAGAAGAGAGAAAGCAGGGAAGGCCATACCTGTGTGGTGCTGAGCTGTCCCAGGGCTCCTGCTGTGCCAGGGTAGGGCTCAGTGGGGGCAGTGGGGAGCCCTCCCCAGCCTGGGCATCCCCGTCCCGCCCCTGCTGCGCGCTGGCAGTGCTGGGGGTCACCCCCTCCTCGGCACTGCTGGACACCAGGAGCTCTGCACTGCTCTCCTCCGGGCCAGCCCACCAGTCACTCAGCACAGACTTTGATCCTGCCATAATAAATAAAAAAAAAAAAAAAGAGGAATTCATTATTCTTCCCAAAACGTCAGCAGGACCAAGGACTGTATCCTGGCGTAGGAAATGAAACCCAGGTTACCCACACTTTTTGTTCAGCCCTGTCCCTTCACACGTGTGTGTGAGCATCCAGCCATCCTTCTGCTTCCCTTGGCTGTGGGTTTCCCTGCCCACAGCCCTGTGTCCTTCCACACTCCTCTCACAAGGGGGAGTCTGGGGAGGCTCCAGCCTTTGGGGTTTGGGAACAAACGTGGCACTCCTCAAAAACCACCCTGGCACAGAGACCAGCTACCAGACCCAATCAGCCCTGGAGGAACAATCAAACAGAGAAGCTGGAGAAAGCTTTTCTCAGGGGAAAGGAGTGCACCCCAAGACTGTTCCCAGTGTTCAAACCTTGCAGCAGAACACAGGCCCTGAGGCTGCCACACCCTGCAGTTCACTGCCTGCTCCTGCTGCCGTACCTGGAACCCCTCCCTGCAGCTGTCCCTCCTCGGGGGTGGCTGGTGTGGGGTCAGGAGCTGAGGAGAGGAGCTGCTCAGAGCCTTCCTGGCTGGCAGCCAGGTCCCCGTGTGCTCCCTCCAGGGACCCCTCGGTCTCTCCAGCAGCGCTGCTCCGGCTCTGGGCACCACATCCCTCAGGGAATGGGGGCTGGCAGGGCTCCTGCTGCGTTCCCAAACCTCCTGTGGCTGAGACAGCTGGGGTGGGGCAGCCCAGGAAGGCTGTGTCTGGATGGAACCATTCTCTTGGCACGGCTGCCTCAGTGCCCATTCCCGCCCGTCCTCCAGCCTGTGGCACCTGAAACACACAGTGGGACGGGGCTGAAGGACACACGTGGGGAGCCTGCTGCAAGGGGAGCTTCTGGAGGATGGCATACTGCTTTCTGGAGAGAGAACTACCACAGCAATCAAGTGTTTGCCACGGCATTAATATTACACAATCCCTTGGCAGGCATTCCATGCATCCCAGTGTGAAAATGAGGGCCTTCTGCTCTTGCCTGGCTGCTAGACCAGAGCACAGAGGAAGGGCAGCTCCTCAGCTCACACCATTCCCTTTCCCTCCTGGGGCACCGACCAGACACATTTCCAATGGCACTTTCCTCCAAGAACTGTTGAACTTGCACAAAAACCCCAGGTCCAGGAGTACAACCACTCTGCTGCTAAATCCCAGTGTTTTAGTACTTGCCTTTTTTCCTTTGCAAACCTACTCAATCAGGACAATTCAGGAGGAGTGGCTACTGCCACCACCACTACTGCAGGGTCACCACCAGTTTATGCAAAGCCAAAATTAGCCACTGTAATGCCATTGTTCACACTGAGCAGGGCTTCCTTTCCAGCCCCAAATCCCAGCAGGACAATTTACAGTCACCTCCACACCTCTCCCCTCTCTTTCACTGCCTGACCTCTCCCTCCCACACAAAGTCAGCTGCCGAGCCCAGCTGAAAGGAGACAAAGGCATCTTGTCTGGTCTGTGACCAAGGTTCCTTAAAAAAAGCTCAAATTCCACGTAACAAGAAGCAGAACAAAAAGCCATGAAGTTATTTTAAGAAGAAGCAAAGGTTTGCTACTCAGATTAAGTTCACAGCTTATTCCATCACCACTGCTCTCAGGTTCCTCCTAATTAATTAGTTGGTGCTTTCAAATGCCTCCTGCCAGTCCTGCATGGCTTTGGCAGCTCCTGGATGCAGTGTTCCAAAACAAATGGAATTCAAACAGGCACAAGCTCTTGGCAGAGTCACAGCAGACACATCCCTAACGAGCTTCTCTTGGATTGCAGAGAAATAGTCATCCCTTCAGCACCTTGGCATTCTCAAAGCAGAAATGTGACAGATTATGTTGGTCCAAGCACTGCTTTTACCACCAGAACAGGGCAAACCTGGAGGTGTCTTGCCCAGAACAGGCACCAAATGGCTGAACTTCAGGTCACCCCAGGTGGGAGCTGAACAAAGTCTCTGCACAAACACACCTTCAGTCCTCGCCTGGTTTGGAGGGCAGGCTCCCACCATCCTCCAGGGACAAACCCCATGGCTCTGGTTGTCATGAGAGGGTTCTGAGGAGAACAGAGACAAGAAAAGCCATTCCACTAGGGCTGACAGAAGGGCCCAGTGTCCCCTGGCAGCAGACAACCAGGTGAGAGCTCTGGAGGGCAGGTCCAGTGAGAGGCCTGTCCCTGCCAGGCACTCCTTCACCTGGGAACACCCCTTTCCCAGGGAAAGGGGGCTCAAGGTTTTCCTGGGAGGTGCCCACAACCAACAGACACAGCAGTGCCAGCCTGCAGGAGTCCAACATCTTCAGGAGGCTTCAAGGAAGTGCCTGCAAGTTGAAGACGCCAGACTTCATAGCACAAAGGTTTCAGGAGCTCTGCCAGCCAGGATGGACCTCCTCAGTGTGGGACTTCTGAGCTTAAGGACTCCCACAAAAACTGGGACCCCAAAAGGGTGCATATCCCCCATCTCAAAGGTGTCCAGGTATTCCTGGGGGCATTCAGGCCATTGGGATACTGACCATCACTGGAAGACCGTTTCTAGGATTGTCCTTAGTCCCCAGGATGTGCCACTGATGGGCTCATCACACAGTCCCTGGATCCCAACCTGCCTGAAGGAATTCCAGTGCTGGTAAGTGAAACCAGTTCCGTGATCCATATCCTGGATATCCCAAGTCACAGCATGAGCCTTTGATGTTCTAGTACCAATGTCAACTTTTCCATAGGTTAGAAATCTCATCTCCCACACCACCTGCTCTAACTGAGCAACCCAGCATTCCAAAATAAACTCGTCTTTCCCCACAGCTCCCAGTTCCAACCGCGATTCCCACCCTGCTGGAGGCCTGGCCTATATAGGTCAAGGCTGCTCGGGTTCATTGCTTTGTATATTACAGTTTAAAGAATGCTCTAAATTCAAGGTTTTTAACTTTTTAATCTATGGGGAAAACTTCCTATAAACTCAGATTAACGACTGCTAATGCACTGAAGAAAGGAAAGCAAAAACCTTCCTCCTACTATAAAAACAAAATAGTGTGGCCTCTGTTTCTTTTCTGATAAGAGTCTTAAATACCAAACATTTAACTGCATAATAACATTCCCTGGCAGCCAGCAGCCTGCTTAGCAGATACATAAAGCAGGTAAAAGGGGAAAAAGTTAATTTCTTGGCTGAATGATTCCATCGGTAGCTATAGGGCAAACTAGAAAGTCTTTTAGCAAAGTAGCAGTTGATTCTTCTATCAATCTGCAGCACACACACACTCTTCCAAGGAATGCATTAAATATGAAAATCATATCCCGTTATCATCTGTTCCCAGCTTTCAGCCCAGTAAGCTCCCCTTAATGAATGCTGCAGCCTGAGGGACGCGGCGCCGCCGGCTCCTCGCGGGATGGAGAGACATGGAGAGACACGGAGAGACGCTCCCGTCCTGCCCGTGCCGGCGCCGCCCGGCTGAGGGGCTCCCACACAGTCACAAGTGACTACTCTTGCCAGCACGCTCCCAGTTATTACCAGATGGTTTTTTAGACATTTCATCTAAAAGGGCTTTGCCGCTTTCAGTGGAGGAAGCGGCTCTGGTCTTGAACTGTATCATTTATATGGAGATAGGAGGAGGGATTAGGAGCCTGCATTACTGCAGATATATGGCAGCAGATATTTTAAGTATTCCTTGTCAGTCTTTTTTGTCCGTTCCTTAGATATGCAATCTCCTTCTGCTTCTTCTGAGGAAAGGTCAAAACACACGAAATTATAAGCACACCGCACGGACCCGCCGCTGCATTTCCGCAAGTACCCCTCGTTAGGAACACTCCCCCTTGGCCACCACCATCTTCACACTATCCAGCACAGGAATTAGAAAACCCAACAAGACGTGCATAAACAGTCAGGGTTGGTTTTTTTTTTTTTAATTCCAGCTCTTTGGTTGAAATAATTGCCCTTTTTACCCAGGTGATTCTCCTTCACTCAGGCGCTGAACACCATTTCACACTGCACACGCCAGGACTGAAATCCCCACGGAAAGGCTGCACAGCCCTGGAAAAAAGCCCATTCCCCCCCATTACCTGCTCGCTGGATCCTTCCTCCTTGTCACCTCCTGCTGACAAGCTGCCCTCTTGAAGGGATAACAGGCTTTTAATTTCCCTTCCATACCACGCCTAAATGGGAACAAATCCGTCACACAAAACTGGAGGCCAAAATCCACCCCCCCCACATACAACCCAACAGATATTACTTTGCAACCTGTGCACCTTTAAATGTAAAGCCCTCGCAGCCTTTTTCACTCAGACTACATTTAAAAAGCCAGAGATCCCATTTTCTCCTCGTTTCTCTGCTCCCCCGGCCAAGCAGCGTGGGCTGTGCACAGTCTGCTGCAGGGCTTTCACACACATTTATTCATTTGCAATTTAGGATCCCACGGAACAGCAGTAACTTGTTGACTCCAATTTATGGCATCCCAGCCATCACCTGTGACACTGAGTCACTGCTGCTGTCCCCAGACAGCCACTCGGCTGCTGTGGGGTGAAACCAGCTCTGGGACGTCTTTGTCACACACCACCCCACAACTGGCTGAGCCCCTAGAGGGAGAATGCAGGGCAGGTGTCCCAGGGAGCAGCCCAGCAGGACAGGCCCCGTGTTTGCTGCCCCAGGCCTGGCTCTGCCCACTGCAGGGTTTAATGGAGCAGCGGTAACGAGCAGGGCTGGGCACAGCACGGGCAGCACCCGCAATTAATCCTGTCTGCTCCTAACTGCAAACCCAACAAACGTGTCAGGGCGGCCTTGAAAGCACTTCAGCACCGATTCTGCAGCAGGTGACAGGCATGAAAACAAATCCTTAACACAATTAACTTCCCCGGCTCTGCCCTTTGCTCCAGTGGTGTTCAGTTCCCAGGTAAGAGGCTGCTCGGGAAACTGGAAACATGGAATTTTAACAAACAAAACCTCACCACGTGACAATTAGGGATGCTCAGAAGAAGCTCAAATGTAACTCCTGAATTTTCCTGAAAGCTTAAGTGAATTTATTTGTACTCCTAAAAATTACTGACCAAACTGCAGACAAACACGGGGAACAAAAGTGCATCTTTCAGAAACAAAAGAAGTTTTGTGAGCTACAGCCACATAATAAATGTGCCCAGAGTTGTGATAAAGCACTCCTAAAGGGCATTCTCTACGGAAAAAAAAAGAAGAGAAAACAGTAATAATTTCTGTCTGTGTACTCCCACGATAGATTAAATGATTACATGCTCCATAACTCTTCTGCTTTTCATAACTAGCATGGAGGAGATGTCATTTGTTCAGCAGCTCAGACAAATAACTGTAACTTGGCAAAGATAAAATGGATGGCACGGAAACATCAAAATGGAAGGACTGAACAAAAACCCCACGTGCAGATCGACCCCTGGCACGACTGGGACTCACACCAGGGTGTCAGAACCACCACAACCTGCCTCTGGTCAAACTGGTGTGCACTGGGGCTGCTGAGAAAAAAAACAAATCCTGGAAAACAGCAGGGGAAAGCTGGGACCATGGCACACTCCTCCTGCTCTGCTTCAAACAACTAAAAATCAGAGTGAGGGGAACCACACCCTCTCCACAGACAGTCTGAGCTCTGGGTTCACTGCAGCCAGGAAAACATCCAAACAGGCACTACCCAGGTGACAGCTGTGTGAGGAATAAACACAGCCAAATGTTTCTGAAGGATGCCACTGCTCACTCCCCTCCCAGACTGTGCTTCCCCAAAACCCCAGCTCTGTACGTTAGTGGCAGGAGCACAAATCACAGCTTGGTTTTCAAAAATCTGAAGTCACCACCATACGATATCACTTTGCAACATCCCAGATTGTTTGCTGGGGAATAGCAAGACAACATAATAAATATTTTTAAAAAGTCCCCAGGGCTTGACTTTATTTTTAGCAGTCTGTTCAACCCGAGGTGCTTCAGATGCCCCCCGCTCTATAACCCGAACCAGGGATCCGGAGCCAGCTCGCCCCGAGCACCAGGACGTGCAGAAATCTCCCTGCTAGTACAACAACAGCAAACACCAGTGAATGCAGCAGGTCTGACAGAAAGTTACTTCCATCTTGCGGATCATCTCCAAACCTGTGGTGTCCATGTGCTCCTGCAGCCGGCGGAATTCCCGCCGGTAGGACTGGTTCCGCCGCAGCGCCGACTGCTGCCGCTCGGACACTGCTGCCAGGTGCTTCTGCAGCTCCAGGGGCTTCTCCTGCATCCTACAGGGAAAGAGGGGCTGCACTCAGAAAGCGTGACAATAAAACAAAGGCACCTGTTGCAGCCGCTTTTCGTCACACGGACAGCACGGACAGCACTGACAGGGGAGTTGCCCCCAGGGCTCCAAAAACACACATTCTCCTGCATATATATATATACATATACATATGTGCCACTTCCCTGCAGATTCACACAGGGGCTTTGGTGTTCAAAAGGGTAAATGCATTAAAAAAACCTCTTGTATGTGTGTTTTACACGGGTTATGTTCTCATATCGCACTGAATCCAAATGAAAGCTGCCCACAGAGGAACGTGTTCCAGGAGTCACATGAGCAGCCACACTGAGCCTGAGGTCTCACAGCTGCCTAAATCCACAGTGCCACCAAAACAGGCACTGAAAAATCCATCAGAACCAGTTCTCACCCACCTACAAACCACAGTCCCTTTCACCCAGGCCCATTCCCTTATCTGGTTCCAGGGCAGCCACACAGCCTTCCTGCCAACACGGGGAAATGGGAGCCAGGGACACCTTCTTAAAATAAAATAACATCCAAGGAGCTTTTAAACAGGCTTACAGGTACGGATCAGCCATTGTGTGTTCCATCAGCTGCCTTTCTAATTCCAGCCTTTTGGCTTCACTGCAAGGAAACAAACAAACACAGAGTAAGATAAAAATATTTCACTGTTTAAAGTGTCCCGAATGCCAGAAGTGAAGCGTTTTGCAGAGCACAGCCCCTGGTGAGCAGAGAGCTCAGCTCTGCCGGGAGTCACACACTGATCTGCCAGCCCAGCTCAGCACAAAGCAGGCACCTCAAAGCTTTCACTTCCCTCTTTGTTCCTCACTGGAACGGGGTTGCTGTAAAGGGAAAAGAGGCCTGAACGTGCACACAGGACCCACCAAACAGCCAGAGACCCTGCCCAGCCACAGGGAAGGCAGTTCTTGAGCTCACCCCTCCTTTTCTCCCCCACACAATCCCACAGCAGACCCCTTTCCATGCAGGAAATACTTGGCTGGACTTGTTCCCAGGACAACACCCCAGAACCTCTCACAGGGACAGGTCAACACCTTAAAACACTTCCAAATCTGGCCAGCTCTTCACTGGATCACAGACCCCACGAGCCAGCCAAGTATTTTATTGGACTTCAAATCAGGGCACAGGCTGTGGGGACAGTCACATGCTGAAACACAAACACCTCACCTAAAGCCATTCCAAAGGGAAGCTGGTTTTGGGACCAGAGCAAAGCTGCTGTTGTTTAATAGTTGCAAATTGCACCTGAGGAGGAGCAACCATCCCACAAACAAAAAAACATAAAATAACCTTCTTCACATAAGAGCTAAGGCAGAGACTTCCAGCAGATCCCATTACAAACCCTGCCACGAGCAAAGCCAAAACCCAAGTTCTTAAAAAATAGCAACCAGTTGTGAACAGGCAGAAAGGGTGTGGGAACGATGGGGCACACGCAGGAGATCACATCTCCATACATCTGGGCACAGATTTGGGCTCTCCCTACACACAAACACACCTCCTCCCAGCCTCCCTGTGCAGAGGAAAGGCAGGAAAACCCCTTCCTGCTGCTCCACATGAGACATCAAGGCATCCATTTTACCCACCTGATCCTGGAAGGTGATTAGGGTTTCATGTCATGTACACAGTTTAAGAGCCATACTCCACCTGGGATCTCATCCCTGCAATTTCCTCTTTCACCACGGACAGCCAGGCAAACACAGACCTCAACAGCTTGTTTTTACACTTCCTGAAATCATTTTGCTGCCTCAGTGGAGAACACAGATACTCTGATGAATGGGGAGGCCGAGGGGTGAGAACAGCCACTGGCTCCCATCCTGCTTCCCACCCTCCCATCCCACAGCTGGCACAGCACGTTCCTCAGCTCCCTAATGCCTGTTCCCTCCTGCCAGCCAGCTTTTTCAGCATCCCACTCCTGTCTGCAGCAGCCATTTAGGCAGCACAGGAATCCTCCAGGAAGGGCTCCTGGAGGGCAGATGCAGCCGTACAAGCCCCCTCCAGGCATCAGAGGGTCCCTCCAAGTGCCCAGCGTGGCACTGGCACAGCTCTGTAAGGATTCAGGCAGCTCATTTTCAAACAACCCTGAATCTTCAGTCTACAGAGAGAGTGTCAGTTTGGGATTTGGGAGCAGAATTCAATTCCCTGGCCAGCCACAAGCCCTCTCTAACCTAACAATGCCATTCAGGCATTGTTCTGCAGCAACTTTGACCCCTCACCTCCCACTTAAACCAGCAGGACTGAGGTGCCCCAGTGGTTTTTGAGGTCCCAGCTGTGCTCCAGCTGCATATCCACAGTGTGGGAGCAGCAGCACTCCAGCCACTGGTGAGATAAGTCCATGGAAAGCTGCCCAACCCATAGGCACCATGACCTGCCCGTGCAGGTGGGAAATGTCACTGTCACAGCTGGTTTTCCTGCACCAGTCTGACACCAAATGAGCACGGTGGGCACAGAGCTCACCCACCTTGCCAGCCGGGAGCCTCAGCCAGCCCCAGCAGGGTGGGAGGGGGCCTGTCTGGCAGCTTCTTCCTCACACAGCTGACACCAGCAGGTATTCCTGAATGGAACAGCCCCACACGGTTCCCACTCTGTGCTTACCCGCCGGGCTGCCACAGCTGAGCTAATTGCCCAGTTACTCTAATTACCAAGTTACTCAGGGAGTTAAGTGCTGCACTTCACTGCATAATTCATTTACTCCATGCCCACACCACTCAAACCCTGCCCTCCTCACTGCAGCTGCCCAGGAGTAAGTGCTGAGTAATCAGCAGAGTAAGTGCTGAGCAACCCCAACAGGGTCGGGGGTGCCATGAACGCGGGAGAGAAACTCCTGCCCCAATTCCCTCGTCACCTCAGGCTCTTCAGAACTAATCCTTCATGATTCTGCACAGCACAGGGATCCCACCCCCCTGCACAGTGCCCTGAGCATGCAGCACTTGTGTTCAGAGCAGACAAAGTGCCAGCACTAGGAACTGTAACACAGCAAACAGTGTCTGCAGTGTAATCTAAGGTCCAGTTACGGGTTTTGCCCGAGTCTCAGGACAGTCCAACCACAACAGGATTATTAGGGAAGCGATGCACAGCAGCCCTGTAGAAACACGAGCCACCTGCAAGTTCGGATCCTCAGGGCCCGGGCGGTGTCAGAAATAACAGCAATGCCGATGTCTGAGCCCCAGCACCAGCCTCCTGCGAGACAGAACACTACCTGTAAGCCAGGAGCGATGCCGAGGGGTTCCCCCGGGCAGAGCACGCTGCGACCGGAGCAGCCACCGGGCACTGCCGGAGCACCGCGGAGCTGCGAGGGGCTCTGAGCCCCCATCCCCACGGACAGGCGCCTTTCCCTGAGCCCGCAGCCCCTGCGGCGCCCCGAAACACCGCCCAGGTGCTCCGAGACGAGAGAGGCACGGCAGGAGAACCTCTGCCCGGGCCCGCTCGGCACCGGGAGGGCGTTTATCGGCGTTGTTTGCCGAAGTGAACCAGAGCGCCTGCGAACGCCAGCGGAGCCTCGGCCGCGCCCTGCGGGCGCCCCGGGTCCCCCCGGCACCCCCTCCCCCGGGACGGGACGGGACGGGACGCGGCGCAGCCGGGGCGCTGGATTCTCCTTCGCGGATTCACCTGCGCTGGAAACGCAACGTTCGAACCCGCGCGGGGCCGCTCACCTGTCGCGGAGGCTGCGGAGCCGGGGGTCCCGGGGGTCCCGCGGGTCCCGCGGGTCCCGGTGCCCGGCGGTGCCGGTGGGTCGGTCCCGGGGATGGCCGGTGGTGCCAGCGCGGGCGGTGCCCGGTGGTGCCGGGAGCCGGGGCTGGCGGTCCCGCCGGCGGCCCCAGCGCTCCAGGGTGCCGGTGCTGGCCGGTATTCCCGCTGTCCCCGGTGTTCCCGCTGCTCCCGGCCCGTTTCCGCCGGTGCCCACGTGCCGCTCCCGCCGTGCCCCGCGCGGGACGCCGGAAGTGCCGCCCCCGCGGTTGCCATGGAGACGGGCGCTTTAAAGCCCCTTGGGGCGTGTTTAAGCCTTTATGGCGTTTTTAAAGCTTTCATGGCGTTTTTAAAGCTTTCATGGCATTTTTGGAAGGCCTGGGTGGTTTCGAACAGGTCAGAGAGTGTGGCTGGAGCAGGGGAGCCGGCGCAGGTTCGGGGACTGTCGGGATGTACAGTGCCCGTTCCAGCTCTGTCTGATCCCGGTGTCACATCCCGGTGTCACATCCCGGTGTCACATCCCGGTGTCAGGATCACCTGCCACCTCACGTGTTCGCGGGGCTGTGGGGCCCAAACAAGCCTCCGGCCTGGTACTGGAGGAGACCTGGGGCGAGGCAGGGATCTGTGTCCCTGGAAAATGGGGAAATAGGGACTTTGCAAAGCGCCAATTCCAAAAATAACCGGGAGCTGGTCAACAGTTAGAGTAACACGGCCCTCCTCTAGCAGCTGATTTCCATGAGTTTATTGTGTGCTGAAAAAACCCTGATTCCTCATCCTCTGGAGTGCCATCGTGTCCCTCTGGTGATGTCACCCCACCAAAATCCATGTGGGAGAAGCCACAGACACACCTCCAGCCCCGACAAACCCCCCCGTGTTCTCATCTCCAGCTGGGAATGAAAACAAAAACCTCATCTTTCATTTCCAGATAAAAACTTCAATCCCTTTGAAAGGAAGTTGCCAAATTAGCGCTTGAATTCCAGTGCCCCAATAAAGTCTGAATACCGCGGGAGTAATTGAAATTAGGGAGAAATGCTACATCAATAGACGAAATTGCGGAGAGCAATGAAATACTTAAGCGTAATTAGAACAGCAATCAGTGTACAATTAGTGCGAGATCATCATCATAATTATCCTTCGTTAGAACTTCTGGCCAACAACAGCCCCACGAAAGCATCAGCTGGAGCTGCAGGCACTGCCTGAGGGCATGGGCTGGACCTGGGGGTTCCTCGGCCGGGTTTTGCTTATCCAGCAGCACTCCTTGAGTTTTCCAACACCCTCAGCTACCAACTCAGCTCCACCAGACTTAAATTCAGAGTAAAGAGCTGTGTGGAATGCAGGGAGCAGGACTCAGCAGCCCTCAGATTAGCCTGGCTCAGCCTCTGTGTATCTGCATAAATAACAGGCTCAGCAAGATGTGGAAGGCTTGGACTCAGGTCAGAGCTTTCCTACTCCAGGGATCACCAGGCAATGGATTTGCAGATCTGGGAGCCTTTTAGTATTGAATTCCCATCATAAAGGACGCACTGTTCACTCAGTCCTTTGTTTACTGAAAGCCAAGATGTGTTTTGGGGAGATCTCACACCTTCACAAGAGCCCACAGGTGAAATCTGGCCCTGAGCTTGCCTGAATTTCCAACGCTGGGCATTTTCCCCCCAGATCCCGACCTTACAACCACAGCCCTCCACAGCTTGTCCTTTCCTTTACAAATACATGGAGCTCTGGCATCTCAGCCGTGGACACGACATCTCTGCCCTCTGAGAGAGCCACTTGTAGGGCTACGAATTCCCTGGAGCCTTGGTCCAGCACGAGGTTCTTCCTTAGTCCCAGGGGCAGATAAAATATGAATAAAAAGGTTTTCATGGTTGCCTCATAGTTAAAATTGCTTTTTCCCCCTCCAGAAGGCTTCTCATTGCTGATTATCTACATCAAAACAAACACTCTCCCCTTTGACACAAAGGGGAGACACAAAAAACTTACTGTTTATTTTTTTATTATTATTATTATTATTTCATTTTTATTTATTATTTCAGAGTATCAGCCATGAAATGTGCTCTGTGGGACTGACACGGGTTTTAATGTGTCGCTGTGTGTTGGGGCTGAAACTGTCAGAGGCTGCACAAGAAAACACTGCCCCACGCCACAGTTCTGTTATTTTTCAAAGCCAGGAAGGACTCTGACTTCCTTCAGCCTGTCCCAGCCACACACCAGGTTTGGTTCTGGGAGACTCAACTGCTTTTGAAAATATTTGTGCTTGCTAAAATAATACCTAAAGTAGTACAAAACCTCCAGGCGCTTCCAGAGCCGTCTAAAATGCTGAACACAGGTTGTATCAACACACTGAAAACCTTATCCCCGAACGGTGATTCCAGGTTTTGGTGGAAAAGGGCTGATCCCTGACCCATTGGGGTTGTTTGTCTCCTGGGCTGTCCCAAACCTGGGAGGTTTTTTCGCTGTGAGAGGCTGGAGGGTGTTGTCAGGAAAGAACAACTCAACCCCTGCTGTTTATTTAACAAAAATTAAGGAAATAAGGAGCCTTAGCCTGGTTCCCTGGCTGTATCTCCCACTCTGTTCATGTCTCAGTGCTCACTGTGGCCGCTGATCCCACAGACAGGCTCATAATTGACTCAAGAATAATCTTATTCCTCCCTTCCCCGATAAGGAACGTGGTCCCTGTCCCTGAAAGCCTACAAAGAGGAGTGTTTTGTTTGTGTTCTCCCTGCAGTACTTCACACTTCTTTTAGATTGTTTTAATTTAATTTTGATGTAATCTGATAAGAGCTGTAAAACTGTCAAAGGAATCTGCCTCCTTCTGTCGCATTAAATACACTTTGAATGAAATGGTGGTTTTTGTCCCCAGTAGCTGCCAAACCAAAGCATCTCTTGATTCAAGCGCAGGGATTGATGTGCACTAATCTTAACAGCTTCACACTCTGTTTAATTTAGGGAGGCAGCCACGTGTCCTTCAGCATCCTGCTCTCCTCGGGGTGTAGCCGTATCCCGAAAGGTGCGGGATTCACCTCACGGAGCTGAGCACCACAGGGTGCTCACCTGCAGGGGGAAAAAAGGGATGGGAGAGAGAGAAGGAAAGGTCCCTGCCAGAGCTTTTCCTGCCCTGCTTATCTCCTCCAGGCTTTTCCTCCCCAGGTGCCACATCATCCCCCTGTCTCTCCCTCGGCCTCTCATCTACCAGGGGTCCCCGGCGTGGGATTTGCTGAGTTTCCTGAGCAGTGCATCTGCACAGTCTGCCCCAGCCTCTGCTCGAGAGCCAGGGAAGGGAGGGGAAGCCCCTTGGACCCAGAAAGTCACGGCACAGCTGAATACATCTGCTTTTCTTTTTCTCAATTAGACCCATAGCACAGGCCCTGGTAGCTTTGTCAAAACATACACAAAATTTACATAATGCCCTTAGAAATCCTTTTTGTTAATGCCTCAAGGCCCAAATGCAGAGCACTAATAACACACCAGTAATCAGAGAGCAGTGACAGCAGAGACCAATCTCAGCAGAGCAGTTGAGAGGATCCAGCTCTCAGTGGCCATGCCTGGAAACAGTAATTAACGTGTTGAATGCAATGTTTACATTTTAATACGTTTAAATGTAATAAGATGCTTTTATTAAATGTTACAGTCCCTTGAAAGCTGTTATCCCTCCTTTCTGATGCACCGACAGCACACGCAGTGTCCGCTGCAGCGGGTGGGATCTGCTGTGACGGGGCGGGCGACACGAGTTCCTCCAGCAGGAACCTGGAATGCAGAACCCAACGGCTGATTAAACAAAAACCTGGAGACTGCAGCACTTAAAGCTATATAATGTTTATTAAAAATGTCAGGGCCCTAGCCAAAGCCTAGTGACATAATTGAAAAGCCTTCAGGCACGTCATTGTGCATGGATTTTGAATTAATCCTGGAGGATTGAGATACGAGCACATATCATTGTTTACGGCTCCGTGTTGTTCGTGAGCCCCAGGAAAGCCACAGCACAGGAAAGGATCTGGTTTAGAGACCATTTGCCAGGAAGCATCCCTCCTCTTCAGCCATTTCCAAGTGCTTTTCCAGTCTCCTGCGTGGCACAGGAGGCTCCACGAGCAGAAGGGAGCAGGTATTGCCCGAGTGAGGCCGTTCCAAGGCCAAGCATCCAGAGAGGATGTCAAGGAGATTTCAGGTCTCTCTGCTTCCTCAGTAATTCAGTCACTCCTGTGTCCAAGCAGATGTGAGGAGTTACCCTGTCCTAGTTTAAGCGTCTGCTGTGTCTGAAGAGGAAAGAGGAGATTGACTATGTTGCACTTCCCCATTCCTGGAGAAACGAGAACTAAGCTGAGAACTAAACTGAACTGAGGTGTGAGCCCAGAGGCTGAATTTGAACCAAACCCGTCACAGACAAAGGTCTCAATTCCCATCTTATCTGAAAGCATCTGTGCCTCACACCCCAGAGCACTGTGTGCCACCACTCCTCCAACTTCTGTTGCTCAAGCTGAATCAGTTTGGCTGTATTTCTGTGCAAGAAAGACTATTTTGGCTCGTTACAGAATGCCTCTTTCAGGCCTGCAGTAACCAAGCAGAGAGCAGGAGAAATGGCTCACTAATCCAGGGCCAAGCTCAACGCCACGAGTGCCCGTTGGGGTCCCATGGCAGGAGGAACAGGGTCCCTCTCAGCTGCAGCTTGAGGTGCCACAGCCTGGCACAAGGCAGAGCCTGCCACAGGCACCACGAGTTAACCCCTTCCTTAGAGATCTGGGATGGAGAATATCCCTCTGGAGGCTCAAACCGTGCCCGAGTGTGCCGCTGCCAGCTCCGTGCCCGAGGGACGCGGCTGCGCCTTCGTGGGGCTGCAGTGAGGGGAAGGGGACACTCTGCACCCACACCCGTTCCTGGCACACAACACCCTACCTCGCCTTGGCCACGCACTGCCCTGCATTAAGCCACGTTTTTGCCAGGATCCTCTTTTTGAAGGATGGCACCTTCACAGCCATGCTATTCCCGCCACTGGCCACTCCCCAGCTCCTGCCAGCGAGGCCACGGCCTGGCCAGGCCACTCCATCTTGCTGGGTCTGAACACTGCTGCTGCTGCTGCTGCTGCTGCTGCTGCTGCTGCTGCTGCTGCTGCTGCTGCTTTAAAGGACACAGATCTATCAGGCTCTTTCATTAGCATTTTAACAAACCAGCGGATTCATCTCCTGCACTGACTGAAAGACTGAAAAAGTTTTGCTTCTACAAGTCATGAAAAATTAAAGGGAAAACATAAAATAACTGGGGAATTCTTTTAGCTGAACTAGGTAACGTTTCCCTTTCAGCCCTGCAGTTCTGAGCGAGTGGTTCTGAAGAGCTGCTGCCTGCGTTGGCAGGGACGAGGCATTCGGACAAGGTGAAAAGCCTGGAGGATCCCAGCACTGGGCTCAAAGGGATGTGTCTGGCCTATTGTCTGGCTTGATTAATGAAGCCTTTGCACAGGGAGATAATGTGGTGTTTGCCGTGCCGGGAACGCTGCTGAGCAGCACAAACATCACAACTATGGCTAATATTCAATATGATAACGACAGCAATGAGCCCGTCTATGTAACACTGGATTCTGCTCCAAAATGCCTCAAATGATATTTGTTTATTTCCTAATTGTCAGCCACTTCGATGCACTTGTCAGGTTCAACAAGTGCTCCAGGCTCCAAGGGTTTGAAACAAAGGGAAGCACTTGGGCGAGCCGTGCGGTTGGTGCTGCGTGGGGCCAGGAAACGGGATCCGGCGGCTCGGGACACACTGGCAAACACAGAGCCCCTGGAGAACCCCTAGCTACCTCAAACCAAAATCCTCAAAGCCTCTTCAAGATATCTGTATTTCAGCACAGACCCCTGCAGGTCCACAGCGACTCTGGCAAACGGAAGGGAGCGGCTCAGCCGAAGGGCCGCACGGGGAGGATGAACGCGGTGCCCTGAGCTCGGCCGTGGGGACCCCGAGCTCCCCCCTGGCACTGAAGGGCTGGGGGAGCTGGCTGCTCTCTGAGCAAGCACTGCCTGCAGAGCCAGCCCAGGGCTCACCCGGGGCAATGCCCACACGCTGCCTCCCCAAATCCTCGAGTTCTGGGATATCCAGTTGCCAGTGGACGTGGTGTTTTTTGCTTCCCATCTCAAACCACCGCACTGGTTTGCTGTGACTTATTTAAGCATTTTCCCCCTGTCCTGTGCAGAGGATTGTTCTGGTGGTGAATGAAAGGATCCACACATAAAAACCATTCATTTGTTCAAAAAAAAAGCAGGAGAAAGGCACAAGACTATTACATTAATTAAGCAGTGTCTGCTCAGAGCTCGGCACCCTTGGGGCCCTTTGCTCTGTTCAGTACAAGCCTGGCAAAAAGGCTTGAGTAGAGATAGAAAAACCCTCCAACAGTGCATTTTGACAGTGCTCAAAAATGCATTTCTGATGTACCTGTGAGGCAAGACTCGTATGGGGTGGACACACAGGCGGGCAGAGGTTGGGGCTCACTGATGGGGTTCAGGTCCCAAATGTTTTGCCCGTTTTCAGACACACACACCCCATACCAGCCTCTCCCAGTGGCCTGCAGGGTGCTCTGTGCCCTGTTCCTATCAGGATCTGACCCTGCGGGGGGGCATCTGACCTCGAGCATTCTCCTTCTGCCGTCCCCCGGAGTCCCCCCTTCGTTCAGCACAGTAACTCCCGCTGTTACCTGGCCAGGGCAAGCTCCAGCCCCCGGAGAGCACAGAGGCTGCACCAGCCGGGACTCTCCCGACACACCAGCCCCGAGTCCCGCTCCGTCAATACTCGCATTATTTCTTTTGCAGGAGCACATTTATCCTCTGTGCCCGAAGAGCAGGGGACACGCTGCCCGCCCGGGCGAGGGGCTGGCAAAGAGAGGCAAAAAGCCCCAGCTCCGGGCGGCCGGAGGGGGATGCCCGGGGGAGCCCGTCCCGCCACGGGAGACGCGGGGGATGCACCGATGGAATTTGGGGAGCGCCCGGAGCGCTCGGTCCCCGCTGCCGCAGCGGCCACGCACCGAGCCCGGACCCCCCGCCCCGGGGGCGACCCCAGGTACGTGCCGCTGGCCTCGCCCCCTCCCGCTCACCGCCTTCCGTCCCCCTGGATTCTCCCCCGTCTCCTCCCTCCAGACGCTGAATTCCGGCGATGTTATCGCCGGGCAGCGCCGCGGCCGGCGGGGCCGCCGCTCCATCCCCAGCCCAGGGTTTCCAGTGAAGCCGCAGCAGCGTGGGGGGGGTGCCGAACCCCCGCTTCGGGCGGATCCGGCTGCTCTGCCAGCGGCTCTTCCCGGGGACGGGGCGGCCCCCCCGGCAGTGCCCGCGGCAGCGCCCGAGCGCGGCGGGGCTGGAGCTGGGAGTGCGGGGGTCCCACCGGGGGACACGGACCCCCCGGGCCGGGGGCAGCGATCAGCACGGTCCGCCCGTGAGCGGTGCCCGGGGGGCAGCGAGGGGGCCGCGTTCGTGTCCCCGCTCCCTCAGGGTCCCCTTACCTGGCTCCGGGCTCGGCTCCCCCGCCGGCGTTGGCCGCTCCCGCCGAGGCACGGACAGACGGCAGCCACGGGGAATTAGGAGCTCCCCAAAGCCCTGCCGCCCTTCCCGAGGGGAGTCAGTGCCGGGGATGCCTCCCCCCGGCCCCGGGACCCCCCCGGTCCTCCCCCCGTATCGATTCCAGCCCGGCGCTGGCAGCGTTTAGGTCGGGATTGGGGGATAATGGGAATATCATCTGGAGACAATTACCTTTGGAGCGGGCTCGCTTCTCCTCCCAGACACTGTTATTTGAGCAATAGGATCATTTGATTTCATATCGCACTAAATAACCCCCGGCCGCCGCAAATTGCCGCCTTCTCAACAGCCACCCTTCGGAATAAATTGCACAGCGACTCCGTGGGCTCTGGCTTCTTCTTTCTTTCCTTTTTTTTCCCCCCTTTATTTCCCCCCCTCCTTTTTCTCCTTTGAAGAACAGTATTTCGGGATAAGCCAGGACGGAGGCCCGATGCTGTCGGATAAGCTGCGCCCAGCAAAGCTCCAGCTCCCTTAATAAGCCAAGCCTGACCCGCGGGGGTTTTCTTCATGTTTTTCTCCCCCTCCCTCGGCCTTTCCTTTTTTTTTTTTTTTCCCATCCTCATTTTTTCCCCCCTCTAAAGTAGCTCTTCCCCCGCCCGGGTCCCGCCGATGCCAGGGCGCGATGTGCCTTTAAGGCTCTGTCAGCGCTCACCCGCAAATCTGGTCATCGCCGGCCTCATTAGATCCGTATTAATGTCAGCCACGGATTGCTAATTAGATTTGTGGGATAAATGAAATTACCCGAGTGGGCTGCGTGGGAGGGGGAGTGCAGTCTCCCAGCGCTTCCCGGGATTTACAGGTCGGGGAAAGAAAAAAAAAAAAGAAAAAGAAAAAGGAAAAAAAATTGTTTTCTTTTCCCTCCTTTCTTTTCCTTCCCTTCTTTCCCCTCCTGCCCTCCCCCCGGGCCCCATCCCCATTCTCTGACAGTCACTAACCAAGGAATTCCCCATCCCATCCCCGCCAGACTGCTCTGTGGTGGTGGAACTTGGGGTTTTGCTCCCCTTTTCCCATGCTAAGGGAGCCCACGGGGCTGTGCCAGGTGTGCTTGCCGAGGGATCCCACTTGTGTTGGATCCATGGATATCGGGGAGCGGCTCGGGGGGAACAGCGCTGTGCTGCAGGGGTCGAGGGAGAGCCCCATGGCATTATTCATCCTATTTATTTACCCTTATTAGAAACCCCGATGAAAGAGCAGGGCCCGGAGTGCTCCTTTAAGCGCCGGCTGAGCAGCGCGCACACAACCCCAATTAAACGCTGCCCGCACGAGGCCTTTCTCCCTATGAGAAAACCAGCTCTGTTTAATGAGGACCAATTAAATCCTGCTTCATTTTACCTGGCACCTCACAATAGATGTGACAACAAATTCCCTTTCTTCTTCCCTGGTAATTACTGGCAGAACCAGCCCAGCTCCCAGCAGCAGGAAGCCCTTCCCAATAACCCACCCGAACCCCCAGCTGGACCCTTCCTGCCCCCAATCCCACCAAAACCCACTCGGGATCAACCTGGGCCTCCAGTCCTGTCCCACTGCAGCCCAACACGGTGCTGGCAGAGCTGGGCCCCTCCAGCCCCTCCTAGGGAAGTGTGTGGAGCTATTCCAGCCCAGCTCTGGCCTCCATTCCCAGGCCTTCCCTGAGCCGCCCCAGTCTTAAAGACTGCACCCTGACTCCCCGGGGAACATCGCTGCAACCAGGAGATTCAATTAAATAACCCCAGCCCTTTGCTTCTCCCACAAATAAATGGCTTTTTTTCCTGCCCCAAATATTTCCTTTCCCAAGTTCCCTTTCAAAAGGGAGAAAGAAAAAAAGAAACAAAACCCCAAACTGGAGAACAACGGGAAAAAAAGGAGAGGGGGGAAAAGAAAAGAAAGAAACTGTTCTCCTTTCTTTTCCCTGTGTGCAGGGTAATTGATAGGCTCTATCAGAGGTCAGGATTTGCATAAGAATTAAGAGCAGTAAATTAATTTAATATTCCATGCACATCTCCAATTATTCCTGCAGACCTTTGTCTCCACGGCTGGCAGAGAGAAGGTTCAGCTGCTCTTCAACCAAACAACATCTGTGCAGTTAATAATTTGATAAACAGCTCATACAAATAGTTTCTGAATTATCTGCCAACCCAATGACTATTCAGTTTGGAAACACTCGGCGAGGGCTGTGCCGGCGGCCAGGGCTTTGGAGCCTGTCCTGGATTCAGCTGCACGGCACACACTCACCCTCCTTATCCCTGAAATATCAGCAGCTCCCTGCAACAAACCCCCAGCAGTGGCAATATGGAAAATAACTAATTACCAGTAATTAATAAAGCCCCCCCCGGGTAGGAGGGGCCGCAGCCCCCCTTGGGAGAGGCCGGTGTGTGCTGTGGGGCCGGGCTGTGCCCCCGCTCCAGGGATCCCGGGGATCCCGGGGGGGTTTGTGGCCAGTGCCAGTGCCCTGCGAGCGGGGAGGAATCACCCCTGCTGGGGGCAGGATTTACAGTCCCCCAGCTGCCTCATTCCCTCCACGACCACCTGGAAAGGGGACGGGTTCTCCTGGAAGCCCTGGCTCTCCCCCTGCCCCAGGACTAATGGGAGCCAGCGCACTGCAAACGCGGAATCATGGAATTGTCAAGGTTGGAAAATCCCTCTAAGATCACCGAGTCCAACAGTTCCCCCCAGCACTGCCAAGGTTACCACTAACCCATGTCCCCAGGTACCACATCCACAGAGCTGTTAAATCCCTCCAGGGATGGGGATCCACCACTGCCCTGGGCAGCCTGTGCCAGGGCTGGACAGCCCTTTCTGTGAAGAAATTTTCCCAAATATCCAAACTAAACTTCCCCTGGCACAATTTGAGTCCATTTTCTCTTGTCCTGTCATGTGTTACCTGGGAGAAGGGACCGGCCCCACCTGGCTACACCCTCCTCTCAGGTAGCTGCACAGAGCCATAAGGTCTCTCCTCAGCCCTCTGAGTCAGAAATTTCTCTTTCACACACTCCAGGAACCTCATGGACTGTCTCCTCTCTGCTGTTCCCTATTTCCATCTGACACCTGGTAAGTTGAAGTCCCCCATAACAAGAGCTGGTGACTGAGACTTCTCTCAGCTGCTTACAGAGTATTTGGCTGTCTCTCCACCCTGGCTGAGGGTCCAGAGCAGCCTCCCACCAGGCCACCTGCCCCAGTTCTCATCCAGAAACACTCAACCCCGTCGGCACTATCACTAAGCTCCAAACAACCCAAACCCTCACGAACACAGGGGGCTGCCCAGCACCTCTCCTGCCTTACCCATCTCTTCTGGCTTTTACATTGGTGGGACACAGCCAGGGAATGTGGTTTCCAAACCTCTCCTCGGAGCGACGTGTAATTCCATTTGCCAGACAAGTGACTGACCTTGTCCTTTGTTCCTGCCCTGCCCTGCCCAATTACTCTGTTGGAGTGCAACGAGAAGGAAAATTAAATTTGCACACTGGGTGCCGTGAATAAATGCAGTGACCACCTAATTTTTCTGCTAAGGAGCCTCCTGGTGAGGCCACCAAGGTGGGGGGGCTGTGGCCCCTCCTGGTGCCACTTGCCCTGGGCAGTGGGGCAGGACAGCAGGGCAGGATCGTGGCTCCCACAGCACCCCAGGCCTGACCTTAAATTACAGTTGCCAAGAGTTCCCCTGGAGATGCCATGGCTCCTCACTCCCTTCAGGCATTAAGCATCACTCTAAAATTAATAGAAAGTTGATTTTAAAAAGATTATGAAGTTCTCCAGGCTAAAGGAAAGGTTAATGCTCCTCTCCATAATCACGCAACTTTCATGTTTGCTGTCATAAAGAGCTGATTTTTCTCTCCCATTTAAAGAGAGAATTTACACCATGAGCAGGAATCCAGAAATAGGGCCGTAAACAGAAGTGAAGGGATCAGGTGCCAAATTTGGACAGATGTCTGGGGCTTGATAAACCACTGCAGCCTTATCACAGCATAAATAATGCCAGGCTCAGCACGGCGCTGTGGGACAGGCCAAGACCTGGTACCTCTGCTGGGGGAGGGAGATCCCAGCCCCCAGGGGGAGATCCCAGTCAGAATTGGGAGCTCACAGACTCAGCTGCTGCTGTGCCAGCCTGTGCTGGGGCACACTGTTACCTGGCTGCATCACTGGTGCCAGGGTAAGGCCCACAGTCACCATGGTGAATCAGCCCCCTGAATATTCAACATCAGCAGCTCCAGGGCTGCCCAGACCCATGGATTTGCCAGGAAATGGAGGCTTTTTTTCCTCCTTTCCAAAACTGAGATCAATGCACTGTGCTGTCTCTGGAGCCTGTGGCTGTTCAGACTGAGACCGTGGTTTGCCCCAGCTCTAATTACACACAAACCCGGGTTTTATTTTGGAAGGTAAATGTGCTGCTTTAAGGAATGCAAATCCCCCTTTTCCAGCCCTGGTGCCTGGATGCTCCATGTTGTAAGGAGGGAATCAGAAAGCACCCAGCACAGGGCATCCCCTGCTCTTCACACGTTCCTGTGGCTCGGGGCTGACGGAGCCTGGCCTGGCACGGCGAGTTTGGAGATCAGGGAGATGCAACGCTGGCTTTGCAGTGCAGGACACTGGAGATCTTCAGTGCTGATGGCTCACCCTGGAAACCCTTAAGCCCCTTTGGTCCCTGGATTGAACCCCAGCACGAGGATTTCAGCACTGACACTTGCCAGGCGACGTTGGGTAGTTTAATTAATGTTTGCAGAGCTCTGGGCACAGCTCTACGTGCGCCTGCATTCGCTGGGCCTCGAACCCCACGGAAACCCTGGCACTGCCACCTCAGCCACACCCGGGGTTCCCTTTGTCATCTCAGGGCGATGTACCCTGAGGCAGGAAGAGGCAAATCCCACCTGTGCCAACGGGTGCCTGGAAGGTGCGTTCCCAGCACCACTTTTTGGCACCGAGATGCCTCTTTACAGACTCGCCCGTCGAGTTGCCGTGCCACTCTCTGGTTTATGGAGCCCCAGAGTGTCTGTAATGAGAGATTAAAATAGCAGTCGTGCCGTGTGATTTATTTGTGAAATTCTCGTGTCCCCACACGTGTAAATGCCCCGAGCTGCCCGGCCGCGGGCCGGGGAAGTGCTAGGTGGTAAGTTATTTGGCCTTTAGAGGCAGGGGAAGGCAGGCTGGGGCTGGGGGGGGGTTCACTCCTGCCTTCCCCCTGCTGATAAATCAGCAGCCTGGCGGTGCGGGCGCCTGGATAAAATATGCGGGGGGTGTGTGCCGGGCCGGCCCGCGGCTCGGGAGCGCTGGCCGCGCACGCCGACTGCAAATGGGGTGGGTTATCAGCCGGCGCCATAAAACACCCCTTCCCCCGGCTGATTATGAACCTCATGCATAGCAAATGACGGAGCGGGAGCGCCGGCGGCGCCGAGGCACAAAAATAAAATATTTACAGACTGACAGGCTAATGGACACTTTCCCAAAGAGCCGTTAGAAAGAAGTAGTAAATGGGCCCGTGCCGATGCAGGGCAGCGGGCCCGGTCAGGGATCAAGACACACGGCACCGTATCGGATAACATCTAATTGGCAGGTCACATCCAAATGAGTGTAGTCATGCATCATCCGGAAGGCTTTCTGCTGGTTATAAAGACACTTGTAAACAATTCAGCCGCTGAACATGGCAATAATATGTTGATCCGGCATGTAATGAGGTGTTCCTGGAATCAATAAACTAGTCATGAAGAGCAGGGAGCAAGGTCAGCGCCTGCCTTTTTGATGACCTTTGCTGGCTGGTGAGGACATCATATACTCTGAAGAGGACTTTTCTCATATTGCAGAAGGCGCCGAGTGTCAGAACTTCCATTCGCAGCAAGCAAATGAACAGCCGGGCTCTGCATGCTAATGAAGTCCAGGCTATTTTCCACCTTTTCATCTGCACATTATGCTCTTGACTTTGGAGAAGGTGGGAATTAGGTTGGACCCTCGTGTCAGACTGCCTGATGGCTCGGCTCCGGAAAACTGGTAATTGAAGCTGATGACTGATGCGGAGGAGGCCTGAATTTGGAAATAAACAGTTTCAAGCACTGCATGTCATTTCTAGAGAGACTGCTGAGTGAATGGAAATGAGCTCCGTTTGCCGATCTAATGCAGTTTCTCAGCAGGAAAAACACCGTCTTTGAGACAACAATGCCAATCAGGGAGATTTAAATGTCCTGGCGATAATGTAAGGAATAGCACCTGCCTCCACAAACAGCACTTAGGGAAATGCTGCCCCACGCCAGGGCCTGCGGCTCATGTGCAGCCCCCCAGCCTCCTGGAGGAGGCTCTGATGGCCAGTGGCAGGGAGGGCACAGCACACACTGTGCTGGGTTGGGTCAGAACACCAGGAAACACCACCACTGACACTGAAAACTGGGGTTTGAGGAATCCATAGCTAAACATGACGCTCTGCATGCTGCAGCTGCCCCATTGAACTGCTCTTCCCTGGCACATGGGGCAGGAATCCTGCTGCCCTCAGCCCCAGCACTGCTTCCAGGGCGGCCCTAACTCACATCAGCCCGGCTACCGGCCCCACTGAGGTAAAAATACGGAGTTCTACACAGGGCACTCAAAGGCCAATATTTTCAGGCCTGACTGGGAACGCTCTGCCATCCCAGCTGGTGGGAAACAACATTACAAATGTTATAAACCCTTTCAAAGTCCTTCCTGCCTAGTGGTGTGGAACTGAGCAGAGCCACACGTGTGCTGGGGCAGAGGCAGCCCAGCAGCCTCACAGGGGTTCCCAGGGCTTCGAGGTGTTGCTGTTGGGACACAGAATCCCAGAATCCCAGCAGGGTTTGCGTTGGAAGGGAGTTTCAAGATCACCTTGGTCCAACCCCCTGCCATGGAGAGGAACGCCCACTATTCCAGGTTGCTCCAAGCCCTGTCCAACCTGGCCTTGGACAGTTCCAGGGATGGGGCAGCCACAGCTCCTCTGGGCACCCTGTGCCCCGCTGTGGGTCCCCCCACGTGCAGGCAGGACGGGGATCGCCCGCTCTCGGCTTCCCCAATAGCCACATGCTGTCAGGTACATGCTGCTGGTACAGGGTGGGGGGTGCTGCTGGTACAGGGTGGGGGGTGCTGCTGGTACAGGGTGGGGGGTGCTGCAGATAGGGGTCCCCAGAACCCCCTGGGCCCCCCGCCCAGAGGCCACTGGGCTCAGCGTCCCCCCGGGGCAGCCGCTCCCCGCAGCCGCCGCTGTCCCCTGGAGGTGGCTGCATCAGGAGCGGGTCTGTTTGTGTAATAGTTTGCAACCCTTCAACATGAAAGGATGGAGACGGATGCGAGTTATTATTATGAAAATGAACCGAGCAACAGACAAAAATATTCAGGAGATGTAATCTGCGTCCCCACAATGCGCTCGCGGAGAAGAGCACTTGGCAGACAGGAGAGTCGCCGTCAGATACATTGCCTTTTGTTAAATTGCTTTTGCTCTGACAATGCCTTTTAAAACCACATGCAATCTTAATTTAAAATACCCAATACCTCAAGGTATAGGGGCCCAGTGCTGGTCTCCAGCCTGGGATTTGTCCAAAACAATTCCCTCCGCTTAATACCACTATTCCTCATTTTAATCACACAACAAATGTGGGAGCATGAATTCTGCTTATAAGGAACCGTGGTCCTGATCCAAACATCACTAAAAATCAGTGGAGCAAGGACTGATTCTCCTGCCTGCCACCTCACTGTTGCCCAAACCTCTGTAGGGTTTGCCCAAGGAAGGCCCTCTCCACAAGGGGCAGCTTTGGCACACACGATGGGGGAAAACAAAATTCAGTCTTTTTTACTTTTTCATCCTTTTAGAAAATGGTTAAAGGCGAGGAAATGCTGAATGTGGCTGTGTGCTGAATGTATTTTCAAATAACAGTGGAAAAAACCCCCAGACAAACCAGCCAGCACTTCCAGGTCTGTCAGTCCCTATTCCTGCCCCGGCAGGCTGTGTGTTGTTCCCGGCTGCTCCCCCAAGCACAGAGCCCGAGGTCTCCAAGGAGATTAGGGTCCCACACCCCTTGGCTCAGCAGTCAATAAACACCCCAGACTCCCTCAGAGGCCCCTCGGTGCCAGGTTTACCCTCCACCCACCCGGTGAGAGCCGAGAGAGCCCCAAAGCACGAGGCGGCACTGCCAGGTCGTTGGTGAGGAAGGGCAGGGGTGTGTCCAGACATCTGCCCTGTCCTTGGGCTCACCCCATCCATCAGCCCTCCTCCTGGCCTCCCAGCTCCATGGAATACCCCCTTCCCTATGCTAATTCCCTCGGAACATTATGCAGACTGTTTATATTTCTGTACAGCCAGAACAGGCTGCTGACACAAATCAGCCATTAGCCATTCACACTGAGGAGTCTCCGCTAATTGTGCAGAATGTAATTAGTGATTATGTAATATCTAAGCTCTTGCAACTGTCATTAATGTCCACTATTCACCAGAGATAGTTCTTACTGAATTAGGGAATGATTACTGCATGCTAAATCTACTTAATCCTAAATATGCTAATTAACACCGCCTGCACTTTAGACAGTGGTTAAAAGCACTAGTAACCTCAAAAAAGGCTGTGATACACCAGGACCCAAATTGCTTGCGATGGATTTTCCCTCAAAAGGTAAATTTGTTTAATTAAACGCTGTAGTAAACTGTTGGGCACAGCTATTGATTAGTGCAGCCCGAGCAGGGGCCTTCTGGAATGATCTAGTGAGGTGCCACTGCAGGGCAGCGATGCTCTGCAGCATCCAGGCCCTGCCACAGCATCCCAGCTCTCATCCCCCTGCAGCATCCTGCTCCAGGCACAGCCTTGCCCACACACATGCCAATATTACCCAAAACAGGCCTGAGATCGCCAGCAGAGCCCGATGTAAAACAGCTTTCCAAAGGCTCTCCCTCCAGGATTAACCACCCTATTCCTTAGGTCATAAACCACAATATCCCTCCAGGCAGATACAGGAGCTTCCCTCAATAAATTCTGGCTTAAATCTTACTTCTAAGATTGATTTGTATAGAACAGACTTCAGATATTAAATGCTGCCTGCTCTAGGAATGGGATAAATAGAGCAATTGTACAGGTTTGAAAGGTCCCTTTCCAAGGCTCAGGGTGTTTAATGTATTCTGGGTTTCTGGGGAAAAAAAAAGATATGGCTGTCACGAACCCCAGGATAATAGCAGTCTGTGATTTATGAAGATTCCTCCTGCTTATATATTTTATATAAATAATACCCCTGCGTGTGTCTCTGCGCTCATTCATAACCAAAAGCTGCCCAGGCTGTACAAAGACTGCGCAGGAACATTTAAAATCAGCTCAGAGAAATGGGATAACTCATGGATCAGACACCAAATAAGTCATGGCAGCAAACACACCAAAAGGAAAATTACCAGCACAGTGCAAACCCCAACACGCCTTTATCAGCAGGCTGGCACAATGAGGGGACTCAAACCACACATTCCCACAGGAGAAAGTTCCTCAGCTCCTCCAGGCTGAGACAGTTGAGGCTGTTCAGCCTTCAGAGGAGACTTCAGCAGCCTTCCAGGATCTGAAGGAAGCTGGAGAGGGACCCTTCAGCAGGAACTGTAGTGACAGGACGAGGGGGAATGGCTTCCAACTGACAGAGGGGAAATTCAGGTTAGGTATATGGAAGAAATCCTTGCCTGTGAGGGGGGTGAGGCCCTGGCACAGGTTGCCCAAAGAAGCAGGTACAGGCACACACAGGGCCAAGGGGCAGCTCCCCTGTCACCACAATCACCGCCATGGAAATGAAAGATTTAGCCACACAATAAACCCCTAATTGCCTGGCAGCAGCATTTAGGCCCCATTAGGTAGATTTGTAACTGCTTCCAGAGAAATAAACTCCTGTGTCATTAGATAACAAGGAAAGAAATAGGTTATTTCCTTTTTGAAAGGTATGAAAGCTTCCAATTGCCTGATGTACGCGCTTAGTAGATTATTTTCTGTCATCTCAGTTAATTGAATTTTATCCACTGCTCTTAGAATTCCTCCCTTTCGTGTAAGGTTAAAAAGTTCAGAGGAGCTGTATTTTTGAACCTTGTCCATTTATCACACGAGCCACCTCCAGCTGCGCAGAGCGTGCTGGGAAAAGGGAGCAGCAGAGAACTCGCTTCAGGACTGCTTCAGCATCCGGGTGGGTTGGAGCTGGATCATGGCCAAACGCCACTTTTCCAACAGCCTCCAGCCAGGACACTGCCAGGAATCACCAGCAGGACCTGCTGCAGGCTCCGTGGCCCGGCCGGTTGTGCGATGGCTTCATCTGCTCCTCTGGAAAACCAAACTGGAGACGCAGAGTTAAACTAATTGCCTGGACTGCCCAGAGCCCTTCCCAGGGGTGTCAGCCTCCAGAGGTGCTGGCCAGGCTGGAGTGACAGCGTGGCAGCCCCGTGTCCCTGCGGTGCTGAGCGGCAGGTCACCGGCACACCCTGCCCGGCGGGAATGCCGCTCTCGAGCAGCCCCTCAGGTCTCCCTTTCCAAAGCAAATCTAGGCAGATGTTCTTGATTTCTGCCATTCCTCTCATCATCGCTTGGGCTGCTGCTCTTAAACTTCTCCACTTCCCCCTGGGCCGCTCTGCGAGGCACCGGCACCTCCCCAGCCCCAGCGGTGCCGCCGTGGGGAGCTGACAACCAAAGTTAGACTTCGGGGGGGGGACAGAGCTCTGGTTTGGTCCTGTGGGATATCTGCTTTGCATCGCCCAGAACGGAAGGGAATGGTTTGGCTGCAGAAAGGTTACTGAGATAATCAGGTGGTGACTCCAGAGCCGCTTGATTTTAAACCCTCCTGAAGAGCCGGCTCCATTTTCTGCTTTGGTGGAGACCAATTCCCCGCGCTGGCACAGGAGAATAAATCAGCTCCGGCGGTGGGGCGGCGTTATCCAGTTCCCAACTATTATGACATAGCTTCTATCCGAGCAGTTTTCTTCTCAGCCAGTCGAGTGGAATGATCCCTGAAAGCAGCGCTTTGCGGCAGCAGCGCTCGGCGTGTCCATAAATCCGGGGCTGCCCACACGCAGCCAGTGCCCGCCCAGCGCCTTGGAGAGCCCGCCGAGAACAGGGACGTGGTGGAGTGCCCGGAAAGACAGCGGGGCTTTGAAGCACTGGGCAGGGAGGAAGCACCGAAAACCCAAGGCTGGGAGGAAGACAAACAAGTGTGGAGGGATGAGAAGGGTGGAGCAGCCAAGCCCAAGGAAATGCTCCTTCCCGAAGGCCCTGGCACTGCGGGTGCCGGGAGCTGTGTGTGCCTGCCCTCACCTGCCAGCACTGCCCTACTCCTTTTCCCTGTGCCCAGGCACCGGGAAACCTCCTGGACCTTGGGATCAGAGGGGTCAGAGCCTTGCTCTGCCTCTGCTGAGGGCTGGGTGAGGGCAGACATCCCTCCCAGTCTCCAGGACCGGGATGTTCAGGCTTGGAAGACCTGCTTGGAGAGCTGGATTCCAATCTGGGGTAGTGGTGGAGTGGTGGGCTCTCCTTCAGCTGGTTTATTAAACTACTGGTGGGGACAGGAGCGACCCCGTGGCACCTCCAGGCTCATGTGCAGGGCTGTGACCCCAAACACGATCCCAAATGTGACCTCCACCTTTGGGGAGAACGGGAGAGGGGCAGCAGGTCTGGGCTCCTGCTGGGCTGGGGCTGGTGGTCCCCAGAAACCACCCCTGGGGGGCTGGAAAGGCAGAGAGGGGGAGAAAGCAGAAGGAAAGAGCAGGGCTGCGCTTTTCCATGCTGCTCTTTTGTTTTATTTGGTTCTAACTGCACCCCAGAGCACCATGTATTAATTATCCTTAATGAAGGAGGGCCAGGGAGCAGGAGGGTGAGCGGTGGTGGCCGGACCCGGCTCTCCCCTCAGAGCAGGATGGGAGGCCGGTGTGGAGCCCATGTTCCTCCACCAGCAGAGCAGGGCATGGGGATAACCTTGTAATCTACAGAAATCTGGGAATTATGATGGATATTACATAAATCAACTCTCCTGTGTCAATAAGGAAAAAAACATTTTTAAAAGAAAAGCAGCTGATAATTAACCCTGAGAGCACGGGTTTAACCCAGATCACCTTGGGGAAGCGCCCTGACAAAGGCAGGCATTCATCCCCGGCCTTTCTCATTTAAATAACCCGGCCTTCATTGGCTCCTGAGGGATTGCTTGGGAATTGCTAAACCGGAGGTTTGCTCGGTTTTGATGTGTAGTTGCATTGATTCCCCCCCCTCATTTTAATAAAAGGCATTTTCTAGAGCTCCCGCGTGGGGCAGGGTGAGGGATCCGCAGCTCCGGCTGCTCCAGCAGCGGGTGTTTGCCAGCCCTCGGAGGGGCAGGAGCTCTGCTGACATCTCCAAGCGGATGGAGCTGAAGGAGTGGCATCACCAGCTCATTGCTCATCAGGAATAGCCTAATTACTACTTAGCAAATCAGGTTGCCCAGAGAAGCTGTGGCTGCCCCATCCCTGGAAGTGTCCAAGGCCAGGTTGGACAGGGTTTGGAGCAACCTCATCTAGCAGAAGGTGTCCCTGTCCGTGGCAGGGGGTGGGACAAGGTGGACTTTTAGGTCCTTCCAACCCAAACCCTTTTGGCATTCTGTGTGGTGACTTTGAGGCTGCCTTTTGGCTTTTCTTTTTTAATGGAATCATTTAGGTTGGAAAAGCCCTCTAAGACCATCGAGTCCATCCGTTCCCCCAGCACTGCCAAAGCAACCACTAACACAAGTCCCCAAGTGCCACATTTACACATCTGTGAAATCCCTCCAGGAATGATGACTCCACCACTACCCCAGGCACCCTGTTCCAATGGCTGGCAGCCCTTCTGGGGAAGAAATTTTTCCTAATATCCAAACCAAATGCAAGTTTTGAGGCCATTAATCAACGTCCTCCATTTCAAAGTCCTGCTGTACCTCCTCAGTTCCTGGCACACAAACACCTGGGCAGTTTTGTCAGAGAGAGTGGAGTAGGGGAGGAAATCACATCACTCCTGCAAAGCAGCAAGGCCAGGGCAGGAGCTGGCCAGGCAGGGGGTTGGCACAGGGGCCGGGTGCCCAGTGGGAAGCGGATTCCAGCAGGAAGCAGAGCCTGGAGCTCGCGAGCGGGGTCGGACACCGTTGGCAGCCGCACGCCAGGTCGGAGAAGTCACACCCAGCCCTGGAAGGGAGGACACAGCCTGCCTGCATCACCCAGCACTGCTCAGAGAGGGCTGCTGCCAGTGATCGACAGATCCTTATTTGTAAGTATTTAATGTTTCTTAGGAAGCACTTCTAAAAGAAATTGGTATGTAATGACAGCACTCACTGGAAAACAGGCCGATTATAAAATGCACTAACTTATCTGGTATTCATTTGAAAAGTAAATGGATGCAAGTAAAGGTGAGAGTTCACTACCAATTCAAATATTTTGCTCTAACAGGCTCTAGCACTCCTACTTTAATTCAAGCAGAAGCACAAGTATGAATAATCAAACTGGATGATGCTCATCAAAACCTTTGTGCCTTGCACCATTTCAAATGGTCATTGAAGCTTAATGGCAAAAAATTTACATTATTCCTTTAATTTGTATTCTGTTCCTTCCTTCTGAGTGATGTGATTGTGATTTTCTGTTGCCGGCTGTATTATTTTGATGCAAATGTTATGTGCTGCTACAGTCCAATTTCCTGCTTTGCCCTCCCCTTTTCTTCCCCCAGGAAAGAAACGACAGCTAAAATAGTTCAAAATTGGGGAGGGATTTTGAAATAGTTCCTTAACTACCGCTCCTAATTAAAGCAAACAATGCAGGGTCTTGAAGCACCCTGAAAAGCTGAAAATTAATTATTAGCTGAAGGGGGAGGGAAGTGGCTTTGCTCCCCGGACCTTCAAAAAAAAAAAAAAATGAAAAAGAGAGAAAAAAGTGAGGGATCCCAATTCTGCCTACAAAAGAATTAGAAAAGAAAATTTGTAATTCAGTTAAAAACTCCTTTTGCTGGCACATAATCACCTAGGGATGAATGCTTTATTGAGAGGCATGGGGCTGCAAACCAAAGCCTTGCAAACAGGAGGCCCCCGGGGCGCTCCCGGCACGTAATATATGCACCGACTAATTTATTGCGCTGTGACTAATTTCCATTCCTTGTGCTTAGAGTTGCCTCGCTAATTACAGGGATGTTTTCTTAACTTGGGTAATTGCGCTGCCCGCGCTCGCGCCCCACGCCGGCTTTGATGCGCCCCCACGGGGCGGCTGCACCCCACGCCGCCCTAATTAGATTGGCTGCCTTAATTAGGGGAGACGTGGGGGTGCGTGGGGGGTGGCACCCAGCCCCCTGCCACGCAGGCACGAGGCTGCCCGGAGGAGAGGGGCGATGCCAGCCCCCAGCCAGGCCCGGCGAGGCTGTGCCCGAAACCCAACACAGACATCCAGGCGTGTGTCCCGCCACCCAACCCATCCCACCGGAGTGACCACGCAGAGCCCAGCTCCTGCCAGGAGCATCCCTCAGAGCAGGTGCCAGGGGACAGCCCTGCGTGTCAGCGTCGCCTGCTCAGCCCATCTCCAAATCTGCTGCCCTAATTTCATCCGTGGCACTCACTCATGTGGGTACAATTATTAGATAGATAATCACTTCCTTGAAATAATTCCAGCACTCATCTCTAATAAAAAAGATTTCTTCCAGAGGGCCCTCGGTGAAATGGGCTCAGTGGTACTTCCTGCACCGCTGGGTCAATTGGCTTCTGCTCCATCCTCTCTCTCCAGCCCCCCAATTGCTTCCCACCCGCTGGAGAGCCGGAGCAACGCAGCCCGGAACACCCATCCAGGGGTGGCCTCCAACACTCGCACTAATAAAAGCTTGACATCTGAAATTCCGCTGCTTTGTCCCTCCCTCAGCAAAGGGTTGGTCAAGACTTCAGAAAATTAGTGTCAAGTCAATAAATACTCATGCCCTGGCAGGGAGGGCAAGAGGGAGGATGAGGAATTCCCCTCTCCTGCCCCGAGGGTACCACACCTCAGTGCCAGAGGCTCCCCCCGGGCAGTGGCGATGGGAACCGCCCGGGGAGCATCCCTTCCAGCAGGGACTCTGCCTGTCTGCAGGACTGGGCCATGGCCACGTCACACACATCCCACAGCACCTGGGCAGAGAGCTGCCAGGGAGAGGCCAGCCAGCCAGCAGCCTGGGCAGCACGGAGAGCCCCCAAAATGTACACAGCCTATGGAATTCCAGCTGTGGGCACTGACAGACCCTGCACTTCTCCAAGACGACTTAAGCCCTCATTCATCCTGGAGGTGCCTTCCTCTGTGAATCTGGGGCCTCTGGCAGTGTGAGGAAATGTAGTTATTTCCCTTTTATATACAAATAAACAAACCAAGCGTTTCAGCTGCAGTTTAAAGGCTGGAGTGTCACCTGGTTTCAACAAATGAATCAGTTTGTTTACAGCAAAGTGAACTGAAACCGACACTCCTGCAGGAATCAGGTGCATGAGATCCTCTCCCTCAGTGCCCAGCCAGGCTCCAGCGTGCAGCTCCCCACCAGCCCATTCCCAACACTCGAGCAGGCTGGAAGGACTGGCCCTGCCTTGGAACAGGTTTGGGCTCTTGGTTTGCTCAGTGAGCTCCCTGCAGCCTGTTGTGCAGACCCAGGGATTCCCGAGTGGATCTGGGGCAGGTGGCTGCGGTGGCCGGCACGCAGAGCCCTCACACCCTGGCGGGCACCGTGGGCGTGGGCGAGATGCTCACATGTATGAAGCATCTTCTCAGGCTCGTGCTTTGCTGTGGAAAAGGAAATAAAAAGAATGTCGCCCCCCCCCCCCGCCTTCAGTGTCTCCTTTCTAATAACTTGGCATATTCACTTAATACAGCCCGGCTCCTTCCAAGTCGTTAGCGGCGGCAGGAGACACAGCCGGAACGCTGACCCGGTTTGCTTGCCAAGACAGAGCAAAGAGAAACCTTCACATAATCATTTCCAAACATTAAAATGGCTCCATTGTCATTATAGCTGAGAGATTGAATTCGCCTCATCAAAGCGGCGTATGACAGGTGACTCAATAGGCTGGTGCCAAGCGCGGAGGCAGGAGATTAGCAGGGCACTGATATCATTATTTCCGCCTATCACAGATTCGGCAGGGAGGCAATTGTAATTTCTGGGCTTATTAGTCTGCATTCGCAGGAAAAAACCTGGTGATAAACCTCAGTGTGACAGCCAGGCATTTGTGCAGCAAGTGCTGTCACAGTGACACTTGGAAAATGCCAATGTGGATACGTTCTCCTAATCCCCCCTAATGGAGGTTAAAGCCTGGCACAAAGGCACTCTTATCACTGATCGGGACACTAATAACATTTGCATTTTTAAGTTAAATATAGTAAGTAAAGAGTAAGTCTCCTCCTCGGGCTCTGGCAATTAACTGGGCCTTGGAAGGATAGAAGCGAGGCGGAGGTTCCAGCCCCGCTCTCCGCTCTCCTGCACGGCAGGAGAGGCCCTGGCTGGGTCAGCACTCCCAGAGCAGCACCTGCACTCCCACCTCAGCTCTCCATGCCTGGGACTGGATGGAGAAGCTGGGATGGGACCTGGCAAAGGGGGGGAACAGCCGGCTCGTGGGGGCTGAACGGAGGTGCTCACCCGGGACTGCCCTTCCCACCGAGGAGGAGAGATTGTTCTGGGGCTTTCACACACTTTTACAAGTGGTTTTGCTTCAGAAGAACAAAACTTCTGGGTTTTTTTCCACCCCACGGTGCAAGATGGGCTTGGGGTTTCTGTGATAATTCCCCCCGGACACGAGCCCAACACGGACACGCACATGCACACTCTCTGCAGGAATTTCTTAAGTAAAAAAATAATTACAGGTGGTAAACTGTTACTTTTCCACATTTAAATAAGAGACCAATTAAGAAGACTATGTAATTCAATTCTAGAGTGAGTGCCACTGAATTCAATTTGTTTCAGGTCAATGAATATAATGTGAAGTTATTAACAAAAAGGTCAGGGACTGCATATAAAATATACACACATGACACAGGCAGAGTAATTAGTACACATTTCACATGTTCTGCTGCTCAGACATATGGTGTAGAAAATCTGAGCAGGATTAGATGGTAATAAATGTTCCCCTCTCCCTCCCTCCCACTCCCTATTTAAATGGGGTTTAGAGCTATTCCCCCGGTGTTCCCGGGATCTGTGGAGGTTGAGGACCCACAGCTTACACAGCAGTGCCAGGCTGGGACCCTCGGCCAGGGCAAAGCATCCAGGAAAGCTGGGAGGGTGGTGTGGGACTGCCATGGAGCTGGCACAGTCACTCGGGGCTGCACCTGAGGAGCAGCACGTGCTGGGGCAGGGACAGTGCTCAGGGGCCTCGTGCCCCACAGCTGCTCACCCTCTGACAGAGTTACCCCCTGTGTGGCATCTCACTCGTGCACCCTCACCAAGAATTACTGTGTTCTCCCATGCCAATCTGCTGCAAGTGCACACTTGATGTGAAGTTATTACATTAATAATAATAAAACATTCAAACTGCTATAGAGATGCTGTGGTTAAGCGGGGCTTGAATTTGAAAAAAATCCACAACATGTGAATAAAAACAACCGGAGGACTACAAAGCCCTAAATGCCTTTGTCACCCTAAGCCTGAGTCTGGCACACCTGGATCCTCTCGCAGGTAAAGGTGCACTTTCATAGGGGAGGAAAGTGAGGACTTGGGAAAAACTCCCTGGAAGTTACGGGAAGGAATCCCAAGATACACGAATGCTGCTCAGCTTCTGTGTCATATAAGGGCTTGAAAAAAAGGCAAAAGCACAGAAAACACTGGGAAAATCCTGCTTTGTGGCAGCCCTGTCCCTGTCTCTGTAGCAAGGGAGAAATGAGCCCCACCTACGTGCCAGTAAAGAGCCAGAATCTCTGATTCTTGTGAAAAAAGCCTCCTGCCCCCCACCTGCAGCGCCTCCTCTGAGTTCCTGCTTTGGAGGGAAAGCCCCAGCGCCCGGGGGTAAGAGCATCCCGCGGGAAAGCCGCTGCACGGAGGACCCTGCGGGATGGGGAGGTGCTCCCCGAGCCGGTGGCTCTTCACTGCCTTTTCCGTGTCGAGGGACCACACACACGTCCCTACAAAAGCCTTTCCCAGAGCCTGCTGAGCTGCAGCTCCGTGTGTACACACTGACAACAAACCCCGGCCCCGGGGGCCCCCCGGCCCCACGCACGGCCCTCCCCCGGCAGCCGGAGCAGCTCCCGACCCAGCAGCAGCTCCCGGGTCACTCCAGGACCCACGTCACGTCACATCACGTGTGTGACACGGCGCCCACGGGCCCCCCATGCCCCCACTGCACGGATTCCTCCAGCTAAGCCAACATTCACCCTAAACATATCTGTGTTTCTACTCACAGAGATTTAAGTTCCTATTTTTTTCCACTGGATGCTAGGAGATTAATCCATGCCTAATTCCAGCATCAGCTTTGGGGAGCAGGACATATTTGCGAGTATGGAAACCTCTTTACCTTTGAATTGCTCCAATCTTTCTGGAATTAGCAGCAAGGGAAACCTCAGAAAGGACAGGTTAAGTGGCACCTGGCAGCTTCCCCAGCCCTTGCTGTGGGGAGCTCAGTCTGATTTATGGGGTGCTCTGGTGTCCGGTCAAACCTGCTCGGGATCTTTACTGGGAAAAGATAACCCTGCCAAGGAGCCAGATGTGTTTCTGTGCTCCAGCGTTTTCCTTGGCATCTTCTGTTCAGAATGATAAATGCAACAATCCATTTCCCAAGTTATCCTTTATCTCCAGTGTGGTCTGATGTGTTAAAATAATTCAGCTGTTTGTATATATTGACTAATAATTGCTATTTATTACTGAACTTGTGAGCATAATCCTCAACTGGAGATATTTGTTTTGCCCATTTTTCCTGTTTTGGTTTTGTATAACTGACTGCAGAAAGCAACAGGAGAAGCAAGAAGTGGAGAGCTTCAGGAATGGCTGGGAAGCACGCTTCCACACCAAACAGCCCCAGATCCATACAGGCTTAGAATTTCTCCGTAAGGAGGGAACTGTAAAGTGAGAGTGACTCATACAGGTTCAAGGGTGAATTAAATCCAAGATGAGTGTGTTAATTAACATTGCTGTGGCTAGGTATTGCAGTCAGGATCCTACCTCCAGAGCATTCAGCAGAATTCCTTGGAGACCCAAGTTAGTGCTCACGAGGAATTCTGTCCTTAGCAGAACAAGGAAAGGTGCTCCATGAGTTCTGGACTGGCTGCAGTTCACTTGGCCTGTCCCACACACCAACCCTCCCTGCAACAGCCCCTGGCTTTTCCCAGCAGTATCCCACTGGGATGTGGGGCTGCACAGCAATCCCAGGCACAGCAGCCTCCTGGTTTAGTCCAGGACTCTCCTCATGTGTCAGACTCCAGGAATGGCACAATATCCCCGGCACTGGCAGGGCAGGGCAGGGGTTTAATCAGTGCTACCAAAAACAATTGATTTCTCCCCACTTCCCAAAATTCAACATATTGATCTGTAATAAGAGAAGGGAAAAGAGGAAGGGCAGCTCGGCAGATTACTGAATATATCAGGTGGAGAGGCAAAAAAAAAGTAAACAAACAAAAGAAATCTATTTTCTTTTTAATTAAGAAGTGATTCCCCCCTTTGCTCTCCCCGATTCCCTGTTTTTTAAAATGACTGGAGCAATTTACCTTCCATTTTACTGTTGGGCTTGTGCATTGGAACAGAAGAAATGAAAAGCAGGGAAATACCTACGTGAAGCCTTTGTTTTCATTATTTGTCCCCTCTTCCTCCGAGTTTTCTGTTTCTTTTCCCAGCAAACCACGACCAGCTTTCCCCCAACCCACGGCACGACTCCCCAGCCCTCCCCACGACCATCCCGGAGCGACGCTGCCGCCCCCCTCCTCCCCCTCGGTGCCTCGGGCTGGACTTTTCCTTAACCCCACCGGGACTGACTCGGCGCTTCCACAAACTGCCCTTGACCCCCCAGCCCCCCCGGGCCGGGGTGGGAGCAGAGCAGACCTCCCACGCTCGGGCCACCGCGGGAGCCGCTCCGGAGCCCCCCGGGCAGCGCCGGACACGCGCGGCGTGCCCAGGGAATGCCGGCGGGAATGGGGGGAGCATCCCCGCGGGGTCGGTGCCCCCCAGCTCGGCAGTGCCGGGCGGGAATGCCGGCGGGGATGGGGGGAGCATCCCCGCGGGGTCGGTGCCCCCCAGCTCGGCAGGCTCTCAGCGCTCCCGCTCCCGGCGTTTTCATTAACTGAAGATTGCGGGTGGGTCAGCAGATCTATACACTTTTGTGTTCCTCGGCTCGCTTTATTTATTTCTTTCTTTTGCAGGATGCTGAATAACTAACCTTTCCTTCAATAGGCAGATTTAAAAAAAAATAGGATCCATCACACAGCGGCAGGATAGCCTTGCTCTGTTTTGACCTTTCTGAAATTAATTTCCCAATCTTAGCTTTCAAAATCAGAGATTGAAAAGACCTATTAGATCAGCCAATCCATCTTATCACTAGTACGGCAGCAAGCAGAGACCCCAGCCAAGTGCTCCTCTACACAGGGAAAATATTCTGGAATAAGACGGGGCATGAATTTAAAGTGAAATACCTGTTCCGGAATATTCTGCACGTGGACACGCACTCTGGAAGAGCTGCAGCTGATCCTGAGTTTGCTCAGTTGACACCTGGAGCCACTCACTGTAACAGAGGGGAGAAAAAAAAAATCTCATTTTAGGAAAACAGTACCTCTCCTGGGGTAGCTCCAGGGAATAATGCCCCCTGACGCTTTTCCCCGTGCAGGCTGTTGCTCAGGGAAGCACAAGGACAGGTGCTCACACACCTGCCCAGGGAGAGCTGCTCCCAGGCTCTGCAGGGAAATTCATCCCTGACCTGCAGAACCAACGACTGCCTGGCAGGATGTGGGTCAGAAGGATGGGATTCTGGTGTGCAGCTCCTCGAGGAGCCTGGGATGGTAAAACACACCTCTCCCAAACTCCCAAAGGTGCAGAGGAGCACCTTTGCCAGGGGCACAGGTCTGCTCAGCAGGTCTGTGCTTTTCCAGACAGCAAAGCATTTGGCACCTGGGGGCAAAACCCCAAAGCTGATGGGTCTGCACCACATGAGCCCGAGGGCAGGGCCAGGTCCAGCTGCCCTGGCCAACACTGCCAGCCCGTGGTGGCAGTTGCCAGGGAGGCCCCTCGGGGCACAGGGTGCTGCTGGTGCCCTCTGTCTTTCTCCTCCTATTCCCCTTGGAATTCCTGGGGCTCTGGGCACAGGACAGGTCACCCTCTGTAAATCTTGGTCTCCACCTCCATCCTGCCCTTCGCTGCCTGGTGCCACTCCAGCAGCACCACACGGAGCCCAGGTCTGGCCTGTCCTCACCCAGGGGATGCCACAGTCACACAGGGAGGGAGAGGAGCTCAGTGATGCCGTGGCAGTCACGGATATGGGTGCCATGCTGGGCTGGGATACAGGAGAATGCATTCCAAGTACATGAAAACCCAGAGTTTCTTCCTATGAAATGTGATGGGAAGGAGGCTATCGTTACATTTGCTATCAGTGCTGCCGTTTGGGCGACAACCGCGAGTCTTTTCCCAGTGAAACCCCCCTGCTCTGCCTCGGCAGCCCCTGCCTTCCGTACCCACCATCCCGACGGGAAGAGCTGCCACCACCCCCTACGACTGGGAGCACCAAGAGCAGGCAGGGACGGGAGCTGCAAACTTTGGGCACTCAACAAGTCCTCTCCACACAGAGTCAAGGCCAAAAGATCAATATTGACACTTAAGACTATTTTTCTCGATTTGTTTTTTCGTTGATTGTCGGGGCAAAATTCCACTTTTCCGATATCTGGGATCCTTGGCTAATAAAAACAAATAAAGTGAAAGCTTCTGTCCACAATGGGCGAGGAGCATCCATTGTCGGCAGGCACTAATCGGATTAAATTGGCTCCTGGCTCTATTGCTCGGGGATAACTCACTCCTAAATTTTTCCCATCTCAAGGGGATGGGTCATTGTTGCTTCTTTTTTTTTTTTTCCCCTATTTAAATTTGACAGATAGAAAGAAAGCAGGAATGGCTGGAGCTGACGGCGGTGAACAAAGAGTGGAGCCCAGCCGCGGGCCGTGGTCCTCGCTGGCCCCCCGAGCCCCTTCTCCCGGCCGGAGCTGCTCCGGCACGGCCGCCGCTCCCGCCTGGAAAGGGGCAGGGAAGAACCTCGGCTGTCCCCGGCGGGCGCGCTCAGGTCGCTCCCCATTAGCATTTTAATCCGTACCCCTGGCACCAGCCCCTCGGAAGCAGCAGCCGCGTTCCTGCGAGCACCCGAAGAGACAGCCTTAAATAATGCCGCCTTCCGAGGGAGGCCCCGCGCGCCGCCAGCTACATTTTGCCCAGAGTCTGATAATTTTCAAAGCTATTGGCAACCTGGGAATTTTCCTGCCTTATCACCAGGGCTCAGCTAACTTCACTAACACTAATCAGAGCTGGAATCATTCATTCAAGGATTGCATGATCATGTTTTTCTTTAGCAGTGACAGCTGCCTGAGCCGCATTAGCAATGCAGATGAGTCAGCCTAATAGGTTAATGCAGAACACGCGAAAATTAGGTTTAATCCCCAGTGAAATAATCTAACATTTTCACATTTCTTGATGTTGGGATAGAGACATTGGTGGTGACTCAATTAGGTGTAATGTAGATCAAAGCAAATTTACCTTCTGGCTGAACCTTCCCTATAGTTTAGATAGAAGAATATAAGGGTTCTTTACTAATTGGCCAGTGGCTGTGGGGAAAATTCTATGGAAAGCGTGCGTAGCGCAGGAATTGCCTTTCGGATTTGGAGCCGGGCACGGCCGGGCTCTGCCAACCCCCGGCACAGCGCGGGGTGCACAGCCCCTGCCAGCCCCCAGCTCCTCGCCGTGCAGAGCTCACCAGCCAACACGGCTGGGGTTGGGGGTTTTTTTTAGTTTTATTCCCCCCCTCCCCATTCCTTTTTTAATGTCCCGTACTGGAATATCCCCACGGAGGTTTGAAAGACCTTGTATGATAAAAGGAGCATAAAGGAGAGGGAAAAAACCCCACCCACCAGCGCGCGCCCGTCTAATGTTTTCATTCCCGGGGAATAACATATCAAACAGCCATCGCTTTCAGTCATAAAGGGAGGGGAACAAAAAATTACATGCCCTCAGTTGCCAAATTATTTTTTGCCTTGACATCTTAATTCTTAATCCTTGTGTGTGGTCAAATCAGCCTACTATAGACAACCAATCAAGCAATTATTCCTAAATTATATTTGCCCAGCTCACATTGATTGGTTATTCTTTTCTTATTGGGTAAGCTCATTAATTCCGAGCAGCTTGCTTATTATGCTTTCCACATCATTTTCCTTCGGAGCCTATCTACTCACACCAGCCTGCTGATGTTTCAAGATGCCACGCAGAAAAAAAAGGCCGAGTGATCTATTGCATTGTCTCTTCCAGCAATTACAATTCACATTGCTGATTAACTTTGATGTGAAAACTAATGAGATAAGGCAAGTTATCAAGGCGGACCTGATCGTCATCTCATTTATAGAGCATTTGCCATCAGTGAATGACAAAAACTAATGAAGATGTATCTGACAGCAGGCTGAGCCGCGGCCGAATTTCGTTTCTCATCAGCAAGTGCTCTGCTTCCAACTCATCAGTCTATCTGAAACATGTGGAAATTAGCTTAATAATGAAAACACTTCATCCAAATAGACAAATGTTTACATTAAAATAGCTACATGATAAATAGATGTTAAAGATTTTATGCCTTCTTGAGTCTAAACAATGGAGCACAAAATATGTTCTCATATTCACTAAATCATGCCCATAAAGCTCCCCACGTGCTGCTGTACCTGCGGGTTCCCCTCTTTACGGCTCACAAGGATTCCTGGGCTGCGGCTCGTCCGTTTGGAGCCGTCTGGTTCGGGCTGTAAGTCAGGAATGCCTGTGCCGTGGCGGCTGCCAGGGAAAGGGGGGCTGTCCCTGCTCAGGTCTGGGGGCACAGAGCTCCCAAAAGCAGGTTTTTTAGCAGCGCCTTAAGAGAAGCAGAAGTTGCTGCTGGACATTAACATTTACCCAATGCAGAAAAGAGATCCATTTGCCCCCAGACAAAGTACAATGTGCAGACATAATTCATGTAAATACAGCAACATTTCTTGCCTGAGCCATCGCCAAAAGGCCTCCTGTAATATCAGTCGAGTTTGGAAATGTTGTGATAAAAGGGAGGCGGGCAGAGCTGCTCCCATTTTTAATATTGTGGCTTTGGTATCTTTATTTATGAGAGACTATTTCATATTTGTTGGGCACTATTTCACATGCTTCTACTACGTCCAAACATATCCCCAAGATGGTTTTGTATCTGGAATAAAATATTCATTCATCACCTGGGATCAAAAAATACTATTTTTAATATAAAAGACATGCATCTGCAAGGCAAAAACTCTCACTCTAAAAATTATTCTAAAAACTATGTACACTTCGATTAAAATGAAGACTTGTACAAGGTTCTTTTCCTCTACCCTGATTTTTTCCTCTCTCTAAAAACTGGCAGAATATATGTGGACAGCCTATAGCACTGTGTCCTCCAGGAAAAAAACCAAACCAAACACACTATTCCCAGCGTAAGAGGAACTTTAAAACTGATTTAAAAAAAAAACCATTATGCAAGTGGACTAAAAAAAAAACCAGAGGCTTTGCAGAAAAGCCGCGGGACCCCTATGAATTCCGCGCACCGCCGGCTCGGTGCACACACGTGGAGACAGCCCGGCTCCCGACACCGGGAGCGGCCCAGCCGAGCGATGGGATCGCGCCGTGCGGGGCTCCCGCGCCGCCGCTGGGTGCAGCCCCCGGCCCCCCGACCGGCTCCCGTCCTCAGGCACTCACCACGTCCCCTTCCTCGGCCGGGGAGCACAGCGGAGGGGCAGCCCGAGGTGCCCCGGCATTGTGAGGCACAGATTAGCAGCCGGCACAAAGGGCCCGGGCCCGGGAAAGTTAAAAGAAAAGCCTGGTAGGAAGCGCCGGCAACAAATTACTACTTCAGCGCTGGATTAAATGTCAAAGCCCTTCACAGAGCTGCAGATAAATCCTGTATGTTAGAAGGAACCTTAACAGTACTTGTTCAAGAGCTACAGGCCCAAGTGGAAAATTGACCCCAAAGATTTTTTTTTTTAAATAGCTGAAGTTTATAAAATTTCTCCCGGCGTAGGGAAGGGTTCCGGGGCCGCCGCCGCACTCGGCAGCGCGACGCTCCCGGGCTGCTGAGGCTGCTTACCGGAGTGGGACTGCGGGAGCATTCCAGGAAATCCCGGCGAGGTTTGCTCGGTGGTTGGGGAGTTTCTGTTTTGCCTGGTTTTTGTTTGGTTGTTTGGTTTGGGGTTTGTTTGTTTTTCCGTTTGTTGGGTTTTGTTTGTGGGTTTTTTTGTTTCCCTTTTTCCCTCTTTCTTTTACCCAGCTATTGCAGCAGGATGGTTTCTCTTTCACCACTCACAGTGGGAAAACATTGCTCCCATTCTTATTTTCCTTCTCCCCCGGAGCCCTAAGCACAGGTCCATCCCCACATTCCTCCCCAGCCTCCTCAGCACTGCCAGGAGCCCCCCAGCAGCTGCGGGATGCTCCGAGTGGGCAGGACACTGCCTTCTCCCTTCGGTTCATAAAAACACGTGTCACCTGGGCATGGTTTATCTTTCCTGCCTGCACATCCATTACTCTATATTTCTAAAGTACAAGCTTGGCCACGGCACTGGCTTTGCTGTATCTTCGTGTGCCTGCACGGAGGGACGGACAGGGAAAGGAATGCTGCTCCTCCCTCCCCCTCCCCGGCCTTTATCCCAGTCGCCTATTTTAATAAATAATTATAGGCAGCTAAAGGATTTGTTCATTCCAAAAGGTCTCCCCTTCACATTTCTCAGAGGTTCAGCTCAAGGAGACACCATGATAATAAGGCTGACTCGGGATCCCTACTCCACAATGTCATTATGAGCTAGCATTTAAAATGAAAAAAATCTGTATATTATACCTAAAAGCATTACAAGGTTAGTGTCTCGGCTCAGGGAATATTTAATGCTGCTGGGAAAGCAGCGCTCCTGGTCTAAGGAGGAGGAAAAGGGGGGAAAAAACAAAATGAGAGAAAAATCCTTTCTGAAACACAAGCTTAGAAAAAAGATGTTGGGAGCGAGCACAGAGATCATTTGCATTTCCAATGACTGGGACTAATCCTCTGCTTCCACGTTTATATTTTCTATTACTTTTCCTAATTATCTTTTTCTTTTTTTGCTCCTGGCTTTTTCTCCTCTCTCTGTTCCCAGCTCCCCTGCCCGTTGTTGTCTGGCTCGGGGCTGGATCACCCAGGGCTGGCAATGGCCCCTCTGCACTGCCCAGGCCACACAGCCCCCAGAATGTGGGTGTTCCCCCCCCCATACACAGTGTAGGTGCTTTGCTTTATTAGGGTCTGTTAAGAAACATTTCTGGGATCAAGAATGGATTTTTTGTCCAGTCCCTGGGGCACAGTGAGGGCAGAGCAGTGTGTCCCTTCCCTGGTGTGGGGCATCCCTGGCTCAGGGATTTTGGGGACCACCCTCCCTTGTCACCCCCCCGAAAGCCACCAGGAGCTGTCCTGGGAACTGTGGGTGGCACCAGCTGACACTGGAAAATAAAGCAGCCCAAACCCCCTCCCCAGAGAGGCAGCCACCCACCCAGAGTGGCTGTTCCCGAAAAACGGCGCTTTATCGGCACACGGCGACTTTGCCAAGGAGGAGCGCGGTGTAATCTCCAAAGCCCCGCTCCAGAGGCACTCAGCTCCCAGTCACACGTGAAACTGGAGCTGGATCTTCCCCGCAATTCACAGCCTCTATCTCTGACAAGGAAATTACATGACTAAATGCCTGTTTGAGACCAGCGACTAAACTGCTACTGCAATATTATCCTAAAATTTGTTAATAGCAGCTCTTTCACATAAATTAAGTGATAATGAAAAAAAGCTCCCCTTTGAATTTATATATATTTCAGCAGAGAATAATGTTTTATTTAAAATAGTTACAGTGTGCCTTTTGATTTAGAGTTTAAAGTAAATAATATTTGTACATCTAAAACATACTCAAGACAAATGAAAAGCCTCTAGATGCTTTTGTATGAGATGCTGAAGAGCTCTACAAACTTAAAAGCACAACCTCAATTAAGCCCATCTTCATCTGGAAAAAAAATTAGCAACTGAAAGCTGAATATATTAGATAATGCACACTTGCAGGAGAGCATTCTCTTAGCAAAAAATTCTTGATAACCAACCTAAAGCTGGCCTTCGAGTTGCTCGATGCTAATTTTGTTTGAAACTGTTTAACTAACTCTGAATAGATATCCATATTCAACAAAGACATAATTAATGGCAACCTTTTCTTCTGCTTAGAAGACATCATAACAAGCAGAAAAGTACAAAAAGATTTTTATAGTAACTAATTTAAGGACAAAGGGTTGACCTCTAGCATTTCATTAAATAAACGGAGCGAATGAAAGAAGAGTGACAGTATTCATCCTTGTTCAATTCAAGCAGCCAATTTCAAAATGCAAATCATAATCTGCAGATGTTGGAGCCTGATATATTTTTTTAAAATATCATTTGTTCAATTTAAGAACATCAGACATTTGAATTTTAAATAATAAAAAAAAAAATCAAACCCAATTCCCAGCTCCAGGTTTGGGCGCAGCGTGACTGTGCGCTTGGTGCTGGGGCTCCCCTCCCTCCCCACCACCCCAACCATTCATTTTATACATTATTCCCAAAACCTTTTAATGGAGAAGTTCTGCTAAGCTGCACATTATGTCTGATTAGCACAGCTGGTCAGTGCTGCTGCCTTTCCAGCCTGGGGATGACAGAGGAGAACAGCCCGAGCCGAGCCCAGGGAGCTGCTCCATCCTTCCTTCCCACCCATGGAGACCCAGCATCCACGGAGAACCAGCATCCATGGAGAGCCAGCATCCATGGAGAGCCAGCATCCACGGAGAGCCAGCATCCATGGAGAGCAGCATCCATGGAGAGCAGCATCCGTGGAGAGCAGCACCGGTGGAGAGCAGCAGCCGTGAGCAGACCGTGCACCCTCCCGAGGAGCCGAGGGGATGGATGCTGCCCCCGGATGAGCTGTGATGGAGCCGAGGGGATGGATGCTGCCCCCGGATGAGCTGTGATGGAGCCGAGGGGATGGATGCTGCCCCCGGATGAGCTGTGATGGAGCCGAGGGGATGGATGCTGCCCCCGGATGAGCTGTGATGGAGCCGAGGGGATGGATGCTGCCCCCGGATGAGCTGTGATGGAGCCGAGGGGATGGATGCTGCCCCCGGATGAGCTGTGATGGAGCCGAGGGGATGGATGCTGCCCCGGATGAGCTGCGATGGAGCCGAGGGGATGGATGCTGCCCCCGGATGAGCTGTGATGGAGCCGAGGGGATGGATGCTGCCCCCGGATGAGCTGTGATGGAGCCGAGGGGATGGATGCTGCCCCGGATGAGCTGTGATGGAGCCAAGGGGATGGATGCTGCCCCCGGATGAGCTGCGATGGAGCCAAGGGGATGGATGCTGCCCCCGGATGAGCTGTGATGGAGCCGAGGGGATGGATGCTGCCCCCGGATGAGCTGTGATGGAGCCGCTCTGCCCACAGGGAAGAGTGTCCTGGCTCTGGTCCCCAAGGGCAGCAGGAGCCCAGAGCCCTGCCTGGGGAGGGAGGTGGTGCTGCCCCCTGACCCGTGACAGGTGGGACAACAACAGGAGGTGAACTGACTGAATTTGGGAACACAACCCCAAACCTCCACAGTCGGGTTTTCTTCCAGGTGCCAAGGGACAAGGAGCAGTGGGAAAGGAGGAGATTCTGGCTGGACCATGGGTGATCTGCAATCTTTTACCGTGGGAGGAATGAAGTCTCAATGCAGCTCGACACTGAGCACACACTTGTTCCACAGGGATCTGGGAAGTCAAACCCGTGCTGAGGCACGTTGCTCCGGTGGCAGAGCCCGGGGAGCATCTCCAGGGGAGTGGATATTACATCTTTGCTGATGATGGATCCACAGCTTGGTGTCTCTCACCTCTATCGAGGGGTTACTCCTTCACTCCCTTTAATGCTCGTTCAGCCTCTCTTCCCGAGCTGTGGAAGCCCAGGAGTGACGCTAAGAGACACTTCTGACATGCCTGAGGAGGCCGGAGGATGTGTCCCCACATTGACACAACAGCAGCACGAGTTCCTCCCTCTCCCATTTCTACACCAGCCCCAACAGCTGTTTCCAGGTTTACAGAGGATAACTCACAGGGCATGGCACCTCCGAGCCTGCAAACGGACAGGATTTCTCTCAGGAAATGGCTCTAGGCTGCTTGGAAGTGTTTTGGGGGAAGCATGGGATATTTTTATTTTGGCCATTGGAATACCCAGAAGTCTCTGCCTTCACTGTGCAGGAGACCAACACTGACCTCTCCTCAGCGAGCAATTCCCTTCCTTCTTTAATGAAGGGAAAATATCCCATGTTCCCACCACACAGCCCTTAGTTACTGCTAAGTTACAGTGAAGAACAACCTCTGTGAAGGCATGTATGTTAATTAAACTGCTGCTGATTAGGACTTGCCAGTGGCTCACGGTACACAGAGAGGGACTGACAGGAATGCCCAGGAGCATCCCCGAGGAGAGCAGAGCAGAGCAGAGCCATTCCCGAGGGGCAAAGCACAGTTCTTTCCAAGCCCTTCCCAAGGCACCTCCGAGGGGCAGCCGGCGCTGGGCACGGGCAGCAGGAAGGGCCAGGGCCTTGCCAAGCACCCGCAACCCTCCTACACAAACAGACCCTGCAGCTGTCGCGGGGAGAAATAAATGACTTCCGGAGGGTACGGGGGATAAATGAATCCATTCAGCCACGAGTGAAGGGGACATTGTTTTCCTCCTCGGAAAAAAAACCAACCTCCCCAACAACCTATATATTAAGGTATCAATGAACAACAAATTCATTCAGTTATGACACAGGAAACCTAAAGCAGAATGGGCTGCAAAACAAACTCGATTTATCTTCGCCACACACGCAAAAGGAGAAAAATGCCTCTTGTTGGCTGTCGTGCTCAGGGCTGGGGCTCACACGCCTCTCGAGCAGCGCTCGGGATTCGAGACACACATGGAGCATTTTCTGCCGGGGCTTTAGAGGGTGGATGCGAACTTCTGAGATTAAGATTGTTTCCTTAGGTTTATCCTCTTCAGGGACAACGCGTGCACAGTATGCCTTTGGAGCGTATTTACAGTCAGGCTGCAGATGCACATAATCTCCATCTTCCTGCATCACAAACAGGAGATGTGAAGGGTTGGGTTTTTTTCTTTTAAAAGGGAGAGGAATTACTCATCCAAAGAGAAACCAAGCCTTTCGTTTTCACTTTGGCAGCCTTCCTTTTTATATTAGAAAAGGAGAGGCAGAAATGGAAATGCAGGCTCAAACCAGACCCTATTTCTCAAAACAGGGCAGTAGCTCCATGCTGGCCCTCCTCCCAGCAGCAGCAGCCCTGAGTCCACCCGGGGCACCCCATCTGCTCCAGCACACGTTTGGGCACACGCTGAGCCTGCGGGGACACAGCAGCCCTGGACCTGACCCTGGGAAGGACAGAGGGGCAGAGCCCTCCTGCCCTCCCACATGGCCCCTCAGCACTGCCACAGGCCTGCCTCCCTGAGCCCACTCTCCTTTGCTGCTCAGCACTACAACCCCAAAGTGTGTCTGAGAAACAAAGCCCATCTTCCTCCTATTTCCAAAACATTTATGCTTAGCTGTTTTCCCCAAGTAACATTAAAAAAATCTCTTAAAAATGAGTGTAACGGGTCAACCCTGCCATGGAAATGGAATTGGTACCCAGCTGCAAGGAGTGCTCGGCGTGCAGGGGAATAATCCAAAAGGTTTTAATTAGGGAAAGCAGCAATAAATGAAAGAATATGAGCTTGGATGAGAACACTTGAACACAAAAATAACTGAGAAAGATGAGATACGTCTATGCTTGGAGGGGAGATCTCTGTCCAGGAAAGGCAGGCAGGAGCGTGTTTTGCCCTTCCCAGCATCCCCAAAAGAAGGCACGACACATTCCCAACGGCAGCATGCCACCCCCCCAGATCCGAGGGGCTCTCCAGGAGCAGCAGCCCGGGCGCTGCAGGGCGCATTAATGCGGAGCACATCCCTGACCCCGTGTGCGGAGCCGGGAGCCCACCCCTTCCGTCAGCTGGTGACTTCCCCGGCGTCCCGGACAGCTGCACGTCTGCCTGCGGCGCCCCGGGACGCCTCGTCCTGCCCGGATTCCTCGGGCCCGCCGGCTCCAGAGGGGTCCCCGACAAAGGCAGGATGCGGCCGGGCGCGGGGGCCGGGCCGGGCAGCGCCGTCCTTCCCGGCCGCTCCTTGGAACCCAAGTCACGCTCCCACAACAACTGCTCCTCTGTGCCTGTTTGAACTGTCCCTCCCAATTAGCAGTAATAAGTGACTCTGTAAAGATGAGCAAACACGGCGCATTCATTAGCCCCGGCGGCCCCCTCCCTCCCTCCCGGCAGCCCCAGGAGATCCCCAGGGCCCCGCTCCCGAGGATGCCGAGCGCGTCCCTCCCGGCCCCAACGAGCGCCGGCAAAAGGCAAATTAATGACAAGTCGCTCGAAGAGTTTGCCTGAAATTATTTTATTCTGCCCGAGAATTGATTACTCCCGGCCTGGAAATATGTCCAAATCAATACGTTAAAGCTCAGGGCAAAAAAGACATGCTCTAGTCCCATTTATTTAATTCACTTTTTTGAGGAATGGCACATAATTTACCGGGTAGGAATTGCTAAGCCTTTCCAGAGCGAGGACTAATGACAAGCCATGGGAAAGCAGTGTCTTCATCCATCTCCCAGGAGAGCTGGTGACAAACTTGGTGGTGGCCAAGACCCCTCAAAGCACCAGGATGTGTCTCCAGCCACCCCTCCCAGGCAGACGGATACAGAGGTGAACTACGTGGCTCAGGGTGCCAACCAAGGACACAATTTCAAACTTCCCCTTTAGATAAATCTTCTTAAAACAAGACCAAAATCCCTCCCAAAAGGACAACTGCTGCCCAGGTGGCATCCCCTCTTTTCCTCATATTTGTGCATCCTAGACCGTTTCCTACAGGTAATGTGGCCTGCAGACAAATACTCACTCCAGGCTAATAAAGCACAAAATAAATATCCAAAACCCACCTACAAACAACCTCATGTGCTGGTTTTGGTAGCAAAGCCTAGGAAAAAGAACAGCCCTGCAAATACTGAACATGCAGGTGGGACAGGCCTCCCACTCATGCTCAAGGTAACTCCCACCAGGCACCCAAAACCTGTGGTACCTTTTCAGGAAAGAAGGAGCACGTCCCAGCATTGGAGTGATGGGAAGTGCCTGCCTGGAAGCCCCCGGGCCCCATAACGACTGAAAGCAGGCTGAAAGAAACAGTGGTTCCGGGGTGAGCTGCAAGTGGTGCTGAATGTACACAACAAACACTGAAACTGGGTGAGCAACATTTGTGGCTTGGCCTCAGCATCGGCAGAGAAACACCTGCACCACCCAGAGTGCCTGGGTGCAGCTCTCTGAAGTTAACGGCACGAGGGACACTGTGCAGGACAAGGACACGTCACATTATCAGGGAAAGAGGCCCAGGTCTGGAGGAAATGTCAGCCCCACGTGCTGCCCTGCACAGCCAAGGCTCCAGACGCACCCTGCGGGTGACACGCGCCTGCCATCGCCCCATTTGCGAATCCTCTGCATGCTCCACGGGGGCCCGGATTTTCCAGGGCATTAAACCCTATCCACCCTCAAGAAGCTTCCTGGCAGCTGTCATCCTGCTCGCGGGGGGTGGACGGGAGGGCTCCTCGCTGGAGACCATCAGTGTCACTCCCGAGCCGGTGGTGGGTGAAGGACGAGCTGGCCCTGCCGGCCCCGGGAGCTGCCAGCCCGTGCTGGGGGGGCTGTCACTGCTCCCCGAGAGGAGCTGTGGGAGCAGCACCTGACCCTGAGGGGCAGGGGCCCGGCAGCACACCTGTATGGACCCTCTCGTGGCTTCCCACGGGCCACTCAAGGAGAGGACAGTTCCAATCGCATTAAACCCAGGGAACTCAACCCCTTCTACTCACCATGATCCGTTCAAGAGAACATCTTTATGTAAAACAGAGACATAAAGCAGCAAAACGCTGCAAAAATCAAAAGCCAGGGTTTGCTGGCTTCCCCTTGGGCAAATCCCTTCCTACCTGGGATGCTCCATACAGCTCCGAGGGCATCGTGTCCCCAAGCCTGTCCCCTGGGCAGCCTTGGGCTGCAGGAGGATTCCCACTGGCCCCATCTCACAGAGGAGAGATGCCAAGGCAGGAGAGGGAGCCCGAGGAAAGAGCAAAACACAACAGGGCTGGAAGCAAGCCTTGCTGAACCCCAGCCCAGGTCCTGAGAGCCCAGTGAGGGAAAGCAGAGGGTTTCCATCCAGAGAGACCGGCCGTGCCCTGCGCGTCTGGCCCTGCCATCGGAGCCCCCTCGGCCCCGGCCCATGGACAAGGGCTCCTGGCTCACACCCTCCTTCAGCTGCACTTGGCTCTGCTTACAGGGGATTTTTCTAGACTGAAACACCGCTTCTCTCCCATTCAGAATGGGAACATCCATGAAAAGGGGTCATTCATGATAAACTTGTGAGTGCCGGGTAGGAAAAAACCCACTCAGCCCAGGAAACAACATGGCCTTTATGTTTCAGCACTTCTGCCCGAGCCTGCAGGATGCTCTGTGGGTGAGGCAGTGAGGGCTGGGGGGCTCAGCACAGCCCCTCTGCACTCCCTGCCTTGCACAGCTCCCCAGGTACAGCCTCACAGAGAAGGGCAGGGACCAGCAGCATCCAGGGACACATGGCAAGGCTTCCATTCCTTCACTCACCTCCCTTACATCCTAACAGGCACAAATCCCCACATGTGGCAGCAGTGTAAACGAGTTTTATTACTCAATAAAATATTTGAAGCAAAATAAATGGTTTTGTCAAACACTATATCTCCTCAAACAATAATGCACCGGCTTACGAAGAAAAACAACCAACATTCATATTCTATGGCAAAGGTTTATTTCCCCTCCCAGAGGAGAGGGGAACAGGCATTTCAATTCGGAATTCAGATACTGTATGGGAATACAGTAACTATAGTTCTCGGAGGGTTTGTGCAAATGCCAGCGAAACAACCCCCAAATCAAATTTATTAGCTGGTGGAGATCTCTAACAATCTTACACAGTGACTGATGAAGCCGTCGGGGAATTCCTTTCAACATTAAGTGATTTAAAGCCCCTACAGAAACTTCATTGTCTGTTCCAAGACAGAAAGAGTTCCTTGGTATCCAGTGCTGCTCCAACAGCAGCACTGGGCTGTGTGTTATTGCCAATGTGTGTTTCCTTTCATCTGGAAAGCAAACCAGGAATCCTAACATCCCTAGTCCTGTGGAGAACCATAAAAGGAGGAAGTGCAAATTCATTAAGAACCACAGCCTGTGTTTTAAAGGGACTGTCTGGATTTTGGTGGCAAGGTTGAGATGCTCACTTCTGCCCTGGGGGTGCTCCCAGGAAACGAGCTGGGTCTCATTCTCCCCCACGGATCAGCCACTGAACACCCCCAACCCGCTCGGCCAGGCCAGACCTGCAGGTTGGGACACAGCCAAGTCCCTCCAGAACCCAGGGCTGCCAGAGCTGGGCTGGGCTGTGGCAGTGCCAAGCTGCTCTCCTGAGAAAGCACCAGCGATGGCAGCCCGGCTCTGCTCCGGGAGGGGAGATGCCCTTCCTCAGGATGCACAGGATGCACGGGGGAGGAAGGTGAAGGCACTGCCAGTGCCCCCGGGAGCATCCACACCGCCCAGCCCAGCCCAGCTCCCGCACAACCATTTTTTAAAGCAAACCCAGAAATGCACAACCCTAATTGCCAGGTTTTTATCATGCACACTCATAACTGGGTCATTTGCATTTCAGCTGCTAAAATATCAGGGGGATGTTATTTAATCAATCATCACAGCGTACAAAGTCCTAAGTGAGAGAAGATTTTTTGATTGTCTCTGCTTGTATCTAAACATCTCACAAACCCGCCAGCCAGTTCTTCATTTCAATTAGGGCAATGCTGATCGTTAGCTAACTAATAAGGACCAATTTTCTGTCACAACTATTTCCTAATTAAATTCAAAACAGAGATTTCTAACCCAGATGGTCAGTGATGCTACAGATTTGTTTAAATTTGGTATCACAGTAACAAACTACTAATTAGGGTTTGTAAATACACCAATTCCCTTATGACTTAGTTGTTAGTAATGCATACAACCGGTTTATTAAAGCACTAATTGTGTCTGGCTTTACTTGGGCCTAACACATAATCCACTTATCACATACTGGTACCAACTCATTTTGAAGGGATTATGAATGAAATCATAAATGAGGTCTCACATCCAGTTCCCGGTATGGTTAATAAAGGTTTGGTGTCATATTTAGATGGTTTCTGCCTGTGATGGAGAGCGGCCCAGCAGTGCTGCTCCCTTCTCCAAAGGGTGTTTAAAGAAGAAAGTTCTGGATGCCCCCCCCGTGCCCAAAAAGGGGTTTCTGCCCCAGCTCTGCTGACCAGCAAATCATCCCAGCAGCCAAGCTGCTCGAAGGGAGCCCCAGCCTTTCCCAGAGAAAGCACCCACTTGGTTATTGCCCACTGGAGCCAAGCTCAGCCCCTCCATGGGAGCCCCCCAGCCCTTTGCCTGAGACCCTCACGAACCCCGACCACCTGCTTGTAGAGGGATGGAGGAGTCCTCCCTGTGCCACCAAACCTGGATTCCCTCTCTCCCTTGCAGAGGGACAGCCCTGGTTTTTGTGGAAGCCTTTGTTCCGAGGAGCACAGCCCCAGATAGCCCGTGGGCTCAACACCCCTCGGCTCCACGAGGGTGCATAAAGTAGGAAATAAATGATAGATAACTGTGAATTGCAAGGTTATGTAAACACGGAGGGGGTTTTAGAAGAATCCTATTAAACCACAAAAGAAAAGCATGGATGGTTTATCACATCACTAAGACCCAAGAATGCATTAATAAATAGAAGAATAGATAATGAACCGTGGAGTACAAGGCTAAACTATCCGCTATTGTGAGGATCCTGTGACAGTAGAAACAATGAAGGGGAAGAAAAAGCTTTGTTGGTCTGTCACCAGAACCTTGTAGTGTATCTTTTATAGCCTATTTTTAATGAATTCACAGCACCTATCAGTTATTCTCTGCCCAAATCCCTCATTTTCCTCCCTCCTGAATGCAGATTCCCATGCTGCACTCTGCCTTCACCATGACGTCCCCCCTTAAACTCAGGGTTTCTATGCCTTTCAGTGGCCTTTCAGCCACAGCGAGAACAGGTTGCTGCTTTCATATTTCCAAAGGGTTTCCAGCATGGTAACAAAAGTGGGGTTTAATGCAAAGCAGGAGTACCTCTGAGCCCTGTTGCTTCCTTTGCCTCTTCTGTGACAGGACGGTGAAAGCTCAGACAGGTCTAATTCAGCTCAGAGTGATGATGCCCAGACGTGCCTGCAAGGAAAAAAAACCACATGAAAGCTGCTGCTCCTCTTGCTGTTTTCCAGCCCTCTGCAAATAACACTGAGAATTGTTGGAGGGGACTCAATATTAATCCAAGAGATAGTACCCTCTTTGTAGACACTGCTGAGACTCACTAACACTTTATTTTCATTGCACTGAGGGGCTTTTATCATTAAATAGGGACCCAGGATACATTTACTGTAGATTACTTTTATTTTTACTGCAGCATCGTTAGGCACAGAGCACTAAGGAGACAGGGGTGACCAGGACATGCTCAGCCGCAGTAAAACCCCTCGGTCCTGCCTCCACCAGAATCCGAAATTCCCATCGATTTCCGTGTTAAAAGCCCCAAAGACCATTTGCTGCTGTGCTGGCAGCTCGGTGTGCTCGAGCTGCACTGCCATCCTGCAGGAGCACAGCCTCACCAGGCTGCTGGAGGCAGAACAGGGGCTGTGTTATACACGGGGGAACTGGGCACAGCAAGGGCAACACCCAAAAATTCTGAGTTCTTTTGGTGGCAAACCCCACCCGAAGCAGGTCCCTCAATGAGCCTGCACTGGGCTCAGTTTGAGGCTCGCACTGGAAATTACTCTTCACATCTTAAGAGGAAACTGCAGGCAGCGAGGAGAAGCCAGACAGCTGTTGGCTTGTTCCTCACACCGGAAAAAGGGAATTAAAGAGACCTGACTGAACCCCAGGCAGCAGCCAGGAATCTGGATTTGCCTTTTTTTGGACCATCCACACTGGAGCTCCCAGCAGCTCGTGGTGCCTGTGCCAAGACGTGTGTCCCCCGTGCATGCTCACAGGGTGTCCTGCAGGACAGTCACTCCGGAGGGTCCCTGTCCCCAGGGACAGCACAGGGGGCACCTCACCTCTCCTTCCTGGGTGCCAGAGGTGAGGCACAGGCAGGGATGGGGCTGCCCTCCCTCCCCTCAGCCTGGAGCCTCTCTCCTGACCACAGAGGAGCAGGGAGCAGGCGGCTGCTCTCCCAGGAACACACTTCAGGCTGGTGAGGAGAACAGCCGAGTGCTCAACAGGCTCTGGAAACAAGTGGAAGTCAAATAAGTTTGCCACTCTTTGTCCCCCTTTCAATATCTAGCTTTGATCAAAATCCTTGGATACTCAAGTGGTTGTTGACTTAATGTAGTAATGAGACATAGCCTTAAGTGAGGCCATTTCCGTGCCCATTCAGCCTCTCCAAGAGCAAGGGATGCAGGAGGAAAAGCCTCTCATGGTCTCTGGGAGCCACAGCAGAGCCTGGAGCAGAGACCTGGCTCCAATTCCCAGGAGCTGCACCCTGTGCTCGTCCCCCAGAGCCCCTGCAGGGATGGCCTGGAGGAACGTGGGGCAACGCCCCAGCTTTGTCCCGGGCAGGTGACAGGGGACACGGGGCTGGGGGCAGTGCCTGGCCAGAGGCACAGCCCTTCTCTGATCCTCTGGGCAGGCTGTGGACCTGGGCAAGGCAGGAGGGAGGGAAGGGGCCAGGAGCCCGGATAAAAACAGCAAGCCCCGAGAAAAGTAAAAATTCTCCAAGTGACGGGGAGCAGCTCAGCCAATTAGGATTTTAATTCCCCTCGTTATGCACAGTCAGTCAATAAATTCTGCACCAAGCAGCTGCTCTAATTCTTAAGCCCATTAAGCCCTACATGTGATAGGCGGGCGGGAGGGGCTGCCGGGGGGCACAGACGGCGCTCCTCGAGATATGAAACATTTCCTCTTGTGCAGCTGGGTCACCCCACCCAGCCCACTCCGAACGGGAATTTTATCAGGCTGGCAAAGAAGAATTTATATAAATATCCTGCCAGAGACACACACCCCACAGACAGGGAGAATAAAGAGGGGACTGGAGGAGATGCGCCGAGGGATCGTTGGTGCTGCAGCAGAGCAGGAGAGCAGAGCCAGAGGGGAGAGTCTGGGATGGAGCAACAGGATTTTGGTGTCTGAAGTGGAGGGAGAGGATCCCAAAGAGCTGGACAGGCAGCCAAGAGTGAAGAAAAGCAGGATCAGAGACGCAGGGAGGAAGAAAGCTCACGGAGCAGTACGGCAAGCCCAGAGGGGGCTGGCTCTGACACAGGAAGGGACCAGGAGCTACGACAGCAATTCCTGGAGCGAAGGGGCAGATGGCTGGAGCAGAGCTATCCCACCGACTACAGAGATGAAAGGCAGCAGAGAAAAGGGAATATACTGGGAGTGGAAAAGCATTCAACAGCCAAAAGGGTTTTGTGTGTTAATTGGCAACCAGCTAACACATTAATTACAAAGTTACTGCATGGTCAAGAAAGACAGCAGCAGCAGAGCAATTCACATTCCTCCAGGGACATGCTCCCTGCTGAACAGCCCCTGCTCTAGGAATGCTGCCTGTGCCTGCTGACATCCAGCACCCTGAGCACCCCAAGCCTTGGGAGCCATGGCAAAACACAAACAGGACAGCAACTGCATCCACACCAACCCCACAGGCAGCCTGAGCTGAGCCTTCCCCTCTGCCACAGCCACCAAAAGCCTTCCCCAAACCTCACCTTCAATGAAATGGGGTTGCCACGCCAGCCCATCATCCCTCACTCACTCCTGGGTACAGAATCACGACCACAGGCACAGGCAGCCCAGCTTCTGGCAGGGCTTCAACCAACAACCTCAGATTGTTACACAGCAAGAAACACGCCTGCCAAACCATTTGCTGACTACTCATGACCCTTGGAGACATCTCCACACTCAGCACTTGTTGACAGGAACGGGGACCTAAACATTTTCAGAGTTTAGGTCTGCCTTCTGGGGTTAAAAATCATGGCAACTTTAGCTGAGCTCTTACTAATCTCAGATTACTCTGAAAGATCAATTGCAGGACATGTGCATCATGACAAAATTTATTCTCTTTCATCCCTTAGACACAGATATGAAAACAAGCTACCCACTGCAAATTGCATTCCCACTGCACAGCAGGAAAACATGGGCCCTCTGTCCCTGTCAGCTCCACCAGGCACTGGAGGAGTGAGCGGTGACGAGCCCTTAAGCTTTGGTCAAGGCAAGGGGCAGAAATGAAAGTTTGCTCAGTTCTGTGAACACGTCGGCTGCAAAGAGGCTGTTCTATAATCCTATCCAGCCTCAAAATGTAATTTCCTCACTTGGAAGGCTGGCTGGAGCTGCTATTCATGTCTCAGCCCGAGCCAAAGCCCAATCTCTCTCCAAAGGCTGTTTCTAGACTGGGAGCCAAACACGGGTTTTATTGTGGGGAATCAAATGGAGCCCCCGGCGTGTGCTGGCACTTGTGGCACTCGAAGCCTCCCAGCAGTGCTGTGCTATCTCCCGCCCGGCACACGGCTCCTGAGGGGCAGGAACACAGCTGGGCTGGCATCTCCTGCTTCCCTCTCCACCTGGAAGCACCATGGAAAGCTACTGGCAGGGTGGGAGCAAGGGCAGACCCCCATCCCAGCAAACCAGCAGTTTAGTGTAGAGGCAGCAGAACACCCCACCCAGGAACCTGTGCTACAGGGATGTGTAAGTGAGCACCAAGGCCGCTGCCCTGGGAAATCAGAATTACTCCATGATCCCACCACTGTGGAGGCACTAAGTCGATAGCAGCAGCCAGGCCCAGGAAAGCCACTCCCCAGCCCACTCCAGCCACAGGGTGCAGCTGCCCAGGCAGCTCCGAGCTCCAGGGATCCCACCAAAGCCAGGGTGGGTCCCAGCCTCTGCCCCCAGTACCTGCCCACACACAGACAGATCTCTGTATATTCACTGCAGCTCCTGCACAGTACAGGCTTGATAATTACGGCACAGAGCAGTGGCTGCTCCCAATAAATTAATTAGAAACGGCATCACTGTAATGTGATTAGTTGCCATCCCTCCACCTCGTAGATTGAGACAGATTTTGTTCCTAGCTCGTGTTTCAAACACCACTAGAAGCCCACTTGAGCAAGCCCGTCCAGAGAGGGGGACCTGCATTGCTGGGCACATGCTCAGGGCTCGGAGAAAGCGGTTTTAAAACCTTCACAGCTTGTCAAGGCCAATTTATTCAAGGTAATTAATCTGTCATTTTAAGGACATTATGCATTTCCTCCACAAGTCAGCTGTCTCCTGCAGAGACATCTCAGTGTTGCTGGCTCCAGGAGCACGAAGCTCAGGGGTCAGCCCTTCCCCTCCCAGACCATGGCATCAGCTGGAAATTCATGATTATATGGACTGGCTTCTCCCCCTTGCCTTCTCGAGGCTCTCTATTTCCTCTCAGCTGTGAGCACCAGGAATTAAGTGCAAGTTTGAATTCCAGACAAAGATCACTGAACACTCCAAGCCCAAGGAACGCACCTCAAAGGCCTGTGGCTGCAGTGACAGGAGTCAATCCTCCAGATCTGGAACTGCAGCAACTGCAACCCTCCCCTCCATCACCTGTGGCAGGGACACAGATGTGAGCAAAGAAATCTCTCCATCACTTCCGATTACCCCAGTTAGTGATGCACAGGAAATGGGGTTCCTGGCAGTCATTAGCATTAATTATCCCGCAATGCCCCACCCCTGAGGAGTGACTGAAGATGCTGTGGCACACTCAGCAATGACTGACTGTACCTGCCTGTCAATTGTCCTCCTGCAGCAGAAAGAATTTTAATGGGCTGGAACCAGAAGGCCCTTTTGAGGGAACAGGCAGCAAACCCTGCCGAGGGCAGTTCGGGCACTCCGTGCGCTCCCAGTACAATCCCGGGCGCTGGTACATCCCTGGCTGTGACACACCAAATGGAGATCAGAAGGAACAATAGTCTGTAATCAAGGATATCTGCATAATAGCTTTCCTGAAGGATGTTTGTGCAGGTGAGCAGGAGTAAAGCATTGTTTCATCAAATGGTAATTTCCTTGTATCTCAGAGAATGAATCCCATTCCCTCGCCAGGGCATAATTCAATTAAAGGGGAGAATCCTGCGTGAGAGAACGAAATCTATCGCTCTGACTGGGATGCTGCAAATCACACCACGCAAGAAAATGGCATTTGGTCCTGACATTATGATTTATTTCCTACTCAGTATCTTGTAATTCCTACAAGATAAGCCAAGACGAGAAATTACCATGTGTACTTGGGGGTCGTGCCTGATCCTCTTTATTTTCTCTTCCCAACCACAGGACTGCGTGTTTCAGCCTTATCTTTGAAGAGCCCAGTAAAATAAGTGGTAATATTTTCACAGAGGCAAAGCAACTCTTGCTCTGCACCCAAGGCGAGCTCAGGCAGCACAAGCTCATCCCATGGATGGTGCTGGGAAGAAGCCATGAACATATTCCCAGAAACTGCTGGCTTCCTTCAGAGAGATTTTTCAGTTGATTGACCCCCCCCTCATTCCAACTTCCTTTAAGGATCTTTACTGCTACTCCCCATAGCATCTTTGTCATAAAAATGTCCCCACTCCACCCAAGTCTCTCCTCATTGCCTCAGACCTTCAGGAAGGGCTGTGTGTCCTTACAAACTTCACCTCTCCTTAGTGCACTGACAAATGTATTAATGATGCTTCCAGTTGTGCTGGGGGTGGACAGATGTGCTGGGGGTGGACAGACCGGCTGGGGACACTGCAGCAGAGGCTGAGCCACCCCAGCACGGGACAGCCACCCCAACACAAACAGGAGGAAAGGCTCTCTGAGAATCACCTCGTGCTTCACACTCCACCTGTTACATGCCCTTGTTTTCCCTCTGTGGCTGTGCAGGAGCACTGCCAGGAGGTCGGGCTGTGAACTCCAGATGTGGGAGATGTGGCCACTCCGAGACACTTCAAGTTTTACTCCTGAACCGAAAGTTAATCTGAATTTGAGAACAAAAGCATTGCTGTTTGTCCTTGCACGCCAAGGATTACGACTATTGAAAGGGTTTCCTATTATCGGCTTGTCACTGTCTCAGCTTTAATCTCCTCCTCTCCTCTGCTCCCTGCCTCCCTCCCGCAGCTCCCGCCGCCCCGGGATGCTCGGCCGGGCCAGCAGGATGCTCTGGGCGAGCCCTGCTGGGCAGCCAGGGGTCCGTTCAGCTTCCTAACAAGATCACCATCTCCTGGCAGAGCAGCAACACCCACCAAAAATAATCCAAGTACCCTTTTACTAACAGTTCTTTGATCCACGAGGCCTCTGCAGCCCCAGCAGACGCAGGCGCTGCAGGTCACACGTGTTATGTTCCCGAACACCTTTCCAGAACTCAGGTTTCCCTTTCGGCAGCACTTATTAAATTCATCTGCTGGCAAATTAAGGCAAAAGCCACGAACAGCCATTTTTAAGACACGCTGAGTGTTTCTGGAGCTGGGGCACCGATGTCACACACACCAAGAGCTGGTGACAGCCCCGCGCTGTCACACTCGTCAGCGCTGCAGCAGACGAGCATTATTTGCCCATCAGCCCTGAAAGCCATCGCCATGACCCGGGAAAGAGGCAGGAGACATGGAACACCCGGCTTGGATGGAGTCACATCGAGCATCGTTACCGGAGTGAAAAAAGCTCATTTTTAAAGCCTCCAGCGGAGGAAGTCAGTGCTATCTCCTGGCTGGCACAGGGAAATCTTAGTGCAGCCATTATCTGAGAGCAAACTGATTCTGTAGTTTGCAAAATTAATAGTATTTAGCCCGCTAGTTTCCGTAGTAACCAGCCCGCCATCCCTCCCTGCCTGCCCGCGACAAGGTCTCCCAAGCATTTCACATAGTACTTATCCATTTTCTTGCTCTCACCTCGCTCTCACCTTTACTTTCAGCGCAGAACGCAACACAATCCACCGCCACTAAAGACTAGGCTGAGAGTCAGATTAAAATTATCCCTGTTTGCCCTGACCTCTTTTCTCTGCAGGTGAGAGTGTCCCCATTCAGCAGCTAAATGAAGCAGAAATGATGGAGTGTTTGTTTTCCCTGACTTTTCCTCAGCTTGCCAGTAAATTTACAGCCACGAATATGAAGTGTTAATTTAATGTTCCCACTGAGCATCTCATTGTCAACAAAGGCTTCAAACCCTACGAGAGGAAAAGGTTAGCTCATGCAGAAAATGACCCTTATGGCTTGATTGTCTTCTGGTCCAGACTCGCGGGGAGCAGAAAGCGAAGGGCTTTGACTCCCAGCTTAATGCATTTGATGGCGATAAATGGGAGCTCTCTACCTCGGTGCAGGCAGAGGATCACCTGTAATGCTCACTTGTTTGTCCCCGCAATCTCCGCAGCCCAAACGGGAAGCGGCCTCGTCGCGCTCCCCCAACTAATTTGACAGCACCGAAAAGTTAAACCCTTCATTATCCCCAACTCCAGCGGAAGGGCCTTGCTGGCTGCAGATTACAACAGGACATTAGTGGTGGCATGAAGCATGAAATTGCTTTCTTCACCTGGTGCTTCAAAACTTTAAGGCCTCGGCTCTGGTGGTGCGCGTAAAAAAAAAAAGTTCTCCCAGGGAGAAGTCACGGAAGGAAGAAAAAAAATTAAGGTTTAAATAATCAAAAGCCTCCTTGGGCTTTTTGTGGCAGAATTATACATGCAGAAGGCTTCACTCCCAGAACATTTAGTTACTTTATCTGGCAAAAGGAGCTTAATACTGACTGTAAGTAATGTGTACAGAACTCATTTACAGACCAATCGGAGCATGAGTGAGAGTCACTGTATGCCTTACACTAAACTTACCCCGCCCGGGATCTTTAGGAGAAAAAAGAAACCCTAATGGTGCTGTGAAACAGGATACAACAATTCAAAAGAGACTCAAATATCAGATTTTTTTTTCTGACATCTAAAACTAAGCCTGGAAGCAAGATGGAGATTATAACACGTGCTCACACACACAGGGTGGGACTATTCAGTGAGAAATCAAGTTAGTTCCGCAACTTTTTTGTACCCTCACAAACCCCACTAATTAAATTGGCAATTTCACGGCCTGCATTCATTCTGAGTGTGACCACACCGGTGTTTTACAAAACAATAAATAAGAATTATTCTAATGTATCGAAGCCACCGGTCACGTTAAATTCATTCATCATTTACTGGCCACGCAGGGACCTGGGGGCTCCGCAGCCTACTGGAAGTCAAATATATAGGTAGAAGCACATGTCACCAATGATCCAAGCAGTTTCCAGCCCTTCTCTCACTGTTTCCCAAGGCAGACAGGGATTTCAGAGGTCAGAGGTGAAGCACTGGCATTTCATCAAGGACCTAAATTACACAAATGAGTCTCTAACTCATTCGACTGGGAAGCAGCCCCTGGCATCCCACCCGAACAGCACGGAAACCACAGCCCCGGGAAAGCCAAGGAGCAGGTGAAGCTGATGGGGCTCGGGGGGACACAAAACCATTCACAAAGAACAGTGGGAACTGAATTCCAAAAGTGCCTTTCAACTGCATTTCCTTCAGTACCGAGCAGACACAGGCACATCCCCGTGCCCCTGTTTTCCTGTAAGGAGCAGGCGTGTTTGAAGGCAGACAGTTGCTTTCAGGTCCCGATGTTTTATTCAGTGAGTGCCGAGCCCTGCTCAGCCACGCCGGGCGGGAGCGGCTCCAGCCACCCTGCCTCGGGGAGCCATTTGCCGGTCACACTGTCAGTTAACAGGAGTCATTTTGAAAGCAGCAATTCAGTCTCTACAGTCCTTTCGTAACACCATTTTCAGCCTGCAATTTGGATGATAGGAAAATTACAACCCTGCTGCACTATATTATGTGATATAAATGTTATTGCAATTAAGCCGATGAGGAGAAATCCCAGAAAACAAAGATGTTTTGTTCGTGCTTTCTCTTTGTTCTTTCCCCAGAACTTGAGCAGTTAAGGAAGGGCAGTACAGAGGGAGAAGTGTTTCCATCAGCTGGAGGTGCCAGCAGACCACAGGAGTGTGGGAGCAGTACAAATCCCACAGTTGGGATTTCACTTGGCTCCCCAGCAAGTGATTTCCCTTGGGCACACACGAGGGACAACTGGCCTGGCCTGAGTAACGAGGTACAGCCAAAAGCAGCCCAGGGATCCAGGCATCCTTCTGGCAGTGGAACAGGACATGCCAGGACACCCCAGAGGACATTTCACACCCACTACACTAGAGACCTTCACTGCTCACATCCTCAGCATCTACCTACAGTTTTCTTCTTCCAGCCCAAGCTCCAGATGCCTCTGGACTTGGTGCAGTGGAGAGTTTTGATGGATCTCTAAAGCCCAAGCCCAGGTAGCATGGCAACACCTCCCTGTCCAGAGCAGGAAAATGGTGTGTGCTACAGAAAACGTCCCGTGGGTGGATCCAGCCCCTGGTCCCTGCGGGCAGTGCTGCTGCTTTGGGCACAAAGCTGGCACTAGCTCAGCTCTGCCAACACCCAGCACCTTCTCTCCAATGACCTCAGCCAGGTGCTGAGCAAATGTTTATTTACAGGAGCACCAGCCATAGTAAACAACTTCCATTTCACTGTTTCTGAAGAGGAAAAAAACGCAGCAAAAAAAGAGTCCTAGCACTCATCATTTACTCCAAGGTGCTGTAACCAGGTGTAAACTTGTCTTTTATGTGCTGAACTGTGTCCATGAAAACACATTATCTTTAAGTGGGCACTGGAGGAACCACACTCAACATTGACTTCTTCATGCCATCGCTAAGACTAGATACTTCAATCATCTGAAGATTTAAGTGGAGATTAGCAGGGACCTCACCTGCCTCTCTCTCTGCCAATTCAGCATGTTTTGGGTGTGCTCTGCAGCAGCACAGCTCCTGAGAGGCAAAGCCACAAAGAAGCCCTGCAGTCTGCAGAACAAGGTGTCTGTCACCTTGTTCTGCCCCCATCCCTGACAAAAGCAGAGCCCAGAGGGCACGTGCCACATCCTGGGGCAGAGGCCCATTGCTTCCAAAGGGCACCCAGCTCTTCCCCACTGGGCTGCAGATGCCAAGCCTGGCCAGCACCTGAGCAGAAATCCTGTTTCCTCAGCAGTCAACAGGATTAAACACTTCGAGGAATATCCTGAGCAACTCTGCCACTCAAGAGGCCTGAGAAGCAAGACAGTTACTTCTTCCTTTTTGTTCTTTTTTTTTTTGGGCTCCCAGGCCTGGACACCGGAGGATTTCAGAGAGACTGGGGACACTGTGTGGCTTCTTTGAACACCCCTCTGAACGTCAGAAAGGCAGGCAGCTGTGGAAACCACAGATCATTTTGGGTGGAAGGTCTCCACAACTGCAGTCCTTCAGGAGATGGACTTGTGGTCAGGGCAGCCTGGGTGCTTCCCACCCCTCCATCCCAGAGCAGGGCACACTGCTGGATGACCCCCAGCCTGCAGAAGCCCTTCTCCTCCTGCCACGTGCCCCGGCAGCGCGGCAGAGTGGCAGCCAGAGCTCCCTAATGGCTCGCTGCGATGTGCCGCCACGTCCGGCTGATTAGCCGTGGGTGATCTGAAATGTCAGACCATTATCTGTGACAGGCACGGCCGCGCTGCCACCGCCTCAGAATGCCTTCCTAATAATGCAGCTGGGGGTAAGTGGGAAAGGTGATGCTCAAAACACAAAGCGGAAATAAGTTGGAATTACGGAGACAAACCAGCAAACCCCTTTGTTCCACCGGCCCTTCCCGGGCGGGTCCGGCCTGGCCCTTGGGGGGATCGAGGGACTGTGTCCTCACGAGGCGATTTGCAATATCCTGATTAAGAGGGCAGAACCATTAGAGACATGAAAAGCCTCCTGCCAGAGCATCCTCCTGTCACACCCCTAACATACAGGTACCTGCACACCCACCCTGCTACGGGTCCATAACCACTGCTCCGGGAACGCTCCCATCCCCAGCCAGGGGTGGGAATGTGTGGGAGGAACATCCCCCCTTCTGTGGAGGGCAAGGGGGACGGAGCCCCTCACGGCATCTGCAGCCCACACAGCACTGGGAGCAATGCCCCCCTGGCTCAGGGCAGGACAGGAGCAACAAGCTCTTCCTGGCACGCATTTGCTCCCAGAACACGGCTCCTGGCCCCGATGGACACGTGTCCTCTCGCTCCAGCACTCCGGAACAGGCAGTGAAAACATTCCCAGCCAAAACCAGACCCAAACCATGCTGCATTTAGCTACTGGCATGCTTGACACTTCTCATGATTTCTTGGAAAAACATTAATTTGAAACATTTCTATACTCCATGCCAGTGCCACAGCAGGGAATAATCACCCCATTTCAAGCTCAGAGCAAGGCTCAGATACAGGAAAAAATTAAACACAGATAAGAGCAAGAAACTGTTAACAGTCAAAAATATTTTACTGCAGGTTCAACAACAAAGTCTGGAGGAGATAAGTCTGTGTGTGTACTAACATTATATAAAAAAGTGATTATTCAGCCCTGGGAACAGAGCTATTGATTCCAGTAACAAAGGGCACTATATACACTGCAGTGGGTTTGCTCTTTTTAGCCTGGGAAAATTGATTTTCTTAAACTTTCCCTTGAACCTGCAGTAGGGTTTAATCTGAACCTAAAGGAGCCTTTTAAGAACTCCCATAAATTAAAATTATATCTCTTCATTTGGCACATTTTGGGATCCTGCTGTTACAGCAGAAACACAAGAAACGCTGCAGAAGGAGGTGGGAGGAAGCGATAATGGCATTTCGTGACAGCGTTCCCGGCACACGTTTGTTTCTGTACATTTAAAATAACATGTAAATATTGAAGGTGAGTGAACCAAAACATAAGACAGCTTAATACTACTGCGAGACTTAAAGGCTGAAGTTTAGCAGGAGAAGAGAAAGATAAAGGCTGTAGGAGTACGGGAGATAAGAGGCTCATCCCGGCTGATCCGGGAGGGAGAGCAGGCGCAGGGCTGCCAGGAGGCACCGCCGGGCTTCCCGGGCAGGCTCTGCCCTCAGCCCAGCTACGGGCAGTGTCCACACAGCCATGCCCACCCTCTTTGGCTTCTTGCCCTGCTACAGACAGACTGCAGACGGAGGCAGCGCCCGTGGAGGGGGCTCTGGGGAGAGCACAGACACAGCCCTGCTCCAGCACAGCCCCTCTGCCCAGGCTGGCACGGGACAGTCACCTTTGGATCCTCCCGCAGCCCAAAGGGAGGTGGTGCCCAGGCTGAGCACGGCCAGCCACCTGCTTTTACAGGTGTGGTGGGACTGAGGTCCTAGGAAGGGGTGAGCCCCACACACCCACCTCTGTGGCACTGTGCTCCATGGAGGTGTGAGCCCCACACACCCACCTCTGTGGCACTGTGCCCCACAGAGGTGTGAGCCCCACACACCCAGCTCTCTGGCACTGTGCCCCACAGAGGTGTGAGCCCCACACACCCAGCTCTCTGGCACTGTGCCCCACAGAGGTGTGAGCCCCACACACCCAGCTCTGTGGCACTGTGCCCCACAGAAGTGTGAGCCCCACACACCCACCTCTGTGGCACTGTGCTCCATGGAGGTGTGAGCCCCACACACCCACCTCTGTGGCACTGTGCCCCACGGAGGTGTGAGCCCCACACACCCAGCTCTCTGGCACTGTGCCCCACAGAGGTGTGAGCCCCACACACCCAGCTCTGTGGCACTGTGCCCCACAGAGGTGTGAGCCCCACACACCCACCTCTGTGGCACTGTGCCCCACGGAGGTGTGAGCCCCACACACCCAGCTCTGTGGCACTGTGCCCCACAGAGGTGTGAGCCCCACACACCCAGCTCTGTGGCACTGTGCCCCACAGAGGTGTGAGCCCCACACACCCAGCTCTGTGGCACTGTGCCCCACAGAGGTGTGAGCCCCACACACCCAGCTCTCTGGCACTGTGCCCCACAGAGGTGTGAGCCCCACACACCCAGCTCTGTGGCACTGTGCCCCACGGAGGTGTGAGCCCCACACACCCACCTCTGTGGCACTGTGCCCCACTGGGGTGTGAGCCCCACACACCCACCTCTGTGGCACTGTGCCCCATGGAGGTGTGAGCCCCACACACCCAGCTCTGTGGCACTGTGCCCCACAGAGGTGTGAGCCCCACACACCCAGCTCTCTGGCACTGTGCCCCACAGAGGTGTGAGCCCCCCACTCCCCAGCTGGCACCCCCAGCCCCTCTCACACGTGGTTGTGCCCGCGGGCTGTTTACAGCTCCCACACACCACCCCCTTTGTGCCCCACTGAAAACCCCCAGTGTGCTGCACACCACTGTACATTTATGCCGTTGTTTTTCCCCTCAGTACGGCAGTAAATGACCTTTTATTCAAACAACAATTCCTAAAACAGAACCCAGCCCCGGCGCCGTGGTCAGATGTGTGCGCGAGGCAGGGTTTGTTATTCAAGCGGCAGCCAGGCTGTGTGCTATGCAAACAAACCCCACGCTCTGTTCTCCCAACCTCCTGCTGACTTTGCAACTAATTTTGTTAGCAAGGAGAACACACTGCGAGACATCAATGCAGCAAAGAGCCCGGAGACGTTTGTTCATAACTTTGTAACAAACATTGATCAATCGATTTTTGCCCGTGTGGGGAGGGAAAAGCTCACAAACAAAACAAAACACATATGGAGAGATTTTTTTTAATGGCACAAAGGGCAATTAGGCACCCAGCCTTCCAGTGCAATGAGATTCCTTACAGTCCTCTGTGCTTTTAAGTCTTCCCCTTATTGCTCAATGGAAGCAAAATCTACTGTCAAGACTCCAAAGGAAGAAAAAAATCAGCTGGAACCAAGAGAATGGTTGGTGGGCCTGGCGCAGCATCTCTGAACCCACCAGAACAAAGACAGGTGAAGGTCCTGACCAAGTGAAGAACACCCTACTCCACGTGTACAGTCTTCGGTAGCACGTATCAGATCGATGTAAAAACATCAAAACACAGAACACTAATTACCTATCAAAAATAATTAAGTGTTCTGTAAACAGTAGAACATGAGCATATTTACCCAGCCACATCTCCTTCAGGCTGACACCCACCTCTCCAGCAGCACCGAGGGACCCCAGAGCTCCCACCTGCCAGGCAGGAGAGCCGTGTGGATGCACAGACATGTTCCTCCATGGTGGCACAGCTGATCCAGCCTCTGTGAGCTGGGGTGCAAACCTGCCCTTCGGTGTGTGGCACAAGCTGCTCACCTCAGCAGCCTCCCAGCCACTGGCACTGTGCTTCTGTTCAAAGGCAGCTCCAGGACACAGTCTGACACCAAGTCTAACCAAAACTTGATCCGAGCATGTTTCACCCCAGCTCCAGCCCTTTTCCATGCCCAGAACTGCTGCCTGGCCCTGGTCAGGTCCCTGGGATCCTGCCTGCCCTTTGCCCAACGCCTTCCTCAGCACTCAGGGATCCACTGGCTCCCACCACTCACCTGCACAGCACCTCGTGCCACAGTGGGCTTGTCCAACGGCCTTGAGATGCTGCAAGCACACAAACCCACCTGGAAGGTGAACTTCCACAGGAGATACACCGAGCCTGGAAAGCAGAACAGCTCTGACACAGCAGGACCAGGGAAAGCAGCCCTGCCCAGAAGAGGCCAGGGCTGCCAGAAACAGCTCCAGGGAAAACAGCTTTTTGATTCCAGATACAACAGTAGCCAATGGAGAAGAGAGACAAAGCACAGCTTCCAAAGTTTACTTTTGCAGTCTAACTAATAGTTCACAACACAGTTCCTTGGCAAGTACCTGTGACCTTATTTCTCCTGTGGAAAGAGCTCTGAGGTTGCACTGACACAGCTGATCACCTGCTCATTAGCAGCTCCCTGAGCAGGGAAATGCCCCAGGAACCCAGCACTGTGTGGCTGCTCCCGGTGCTCAGCAGAGTGCTCAGGGAAGACATCTTCCTGCACTGTGTCCCTCCTGCAGCTGGTGACAATTGGGGGTCCCTGGGAGCCACCAAGCCAGCGAGCCCCTCGCTGTCCATCTCCCACTCGGCACCTCTGGGGCCCGTGAGAGCCCCTCCCAGCAGCTCCCCCCTACAGCCCCTGACCCTCTGCCTTTGGCTTCTTGCCTCGCTGCAAGCAGGTTGCAGATGGAGGCAGCCCCCTTCCCTCACTGCCTGGTTCCACAGAGCTCTCCTTCGCTCCGACACAGCTCCACAGCCCCTCTGCCCACAGCTGGCTGAGAGCAGGCGGCACCGGGCAGGCAGAGCAGGACTGCACAGTCCTTGCTGGTACTTCTCCTAACAGTTCCGAGCATTTATACAACCACAAATATTTACAATTTTTATGAATAAGAATCAGCAGAGCCCAAAAGATTCCTGATGGGAGCTGACAAGAGAATACAGGGATGTTTTTCACAGACTACCTAGACGAGCACTCGTGCCCTGCCACACTCGTGCCCTGCCACACTCACAGCCTCAGGTGCTGAGGCTGCAGCAACCCAGCCTCTGCCCAGGGCTGCCAGAGGCTGTTCCGGATTGCACAGTCAATGGAGCACCAAGCCATCCCATTCATCCCAGCCGAGGGGTTTGGGAGCCCTGTGGGTGCCTTTGCCGGGCAGACAGAGGCGGCACAGTCCCCGGCGGGCCCTGGCCCGCGCCCAGCCGGCGCTGCGGCAGCACAAGCTGCATTCTGCCCTGCTGCTATTTACTCACAGCTACAGATGTTGACATAACAAAGAGCTACAGACAGACGGACAGAAGGGGAGCAGTGTTGCAGCGCAGACACTACAGGCTCTATTCTTCAGGAAAGCGCCTCTGACTTCCCCGCCCAGCCCCACGACTCCTTTGGAATCATCTGGGCTGGTGAAGCTCGCTTTCCTCTCGAGGGACACAACTGTGTGTGAGAGAACATCAGCTCTGCTGTTTGTTCCTGTGCTGAACCGAGCCCTTATCAACCCACAGGAAAACCATTTGTTTCAAATCAAGGGCCTGAAAGCTCAGGGGTACCTTGGCAGTGTGCAACTTCTCCTCTCTACCTGCCCCTCCGAGGGGCTGTGCAGGAACATCCTCGCTTTGCACTAATGTCATTTCTAGAGAGCCAGAATTAAAGGGATGACTTGTTCCACAGGAAAAAACCCTCACACTTAAATGCTTTCTGAGGGACACCACCGTGCATTTCAAAGCTTTGCAACTGCACATACAAATCCTCAAACAGCAAAAGGACCAATACATTTTGGAAAACACGGCAGAACGGTCAGAGGGGCAGAACCACCCACAGAAGGTGGCCAGAGGTGGCCATGGGAGATGTGCCACGAGGCTCTGCAGCACTGCCAGAGCTGGGTACAAACGGTGCTCAGTGCTGCTCCGAGGTGTTTGCTCCTGCTCTCCTTGTGGCCAGGACGGACCCGGATGTCCTTAGAGCCCTGCTTGCCTCATGCTGTCAGTGGGCAGGCACTGACCCCAGCTCCAGGTCCATTTGGGAGAGCCCCAGCCCCACGGCAGGCCCAGCAGGTTCAGGGAGCTGGTGGGCTCCCACGCCCAGCCCGTGCCCACTCGGAAGCCTTGCACTGCCTCGAGCACCAGGCAGGACAGAGGAGGGACTCGAGTTTTTAAACAGTTGCTTTTTTAAGCTTCTCATGCGAACCAAAGTTCAGATCCTTCACAACTGGTAGGAAAAGATATTATTGCCTGGAACCATGCCCAGAAAAACTCAAAGCCAAGCTTCATCCTGCCTGTGCTGCCTGCCAGCTCCCAGCGCTCCGTCGTGATGCCACCTGGTGCCCAGAGGCAGTACAGCCAGGGCTTCTCCTGGCCAAAGAGCCTGGGAGACCTTCTGGGGGGAACCGGCAGCCCCCAGATTAGCAAACACACAATAACTCACAGCATTTGTTCTGCCAGATTAACATTCCCCTTGCACTGCACCAACATGTCTTAATGCTTTAGGGCTGGACACAGGTAACAGTCAAACTCTGAATTCTGCTGCTGTCTCCCCCAGATGGGGATTTGCAGAGTTGGACTGCAGACATCCCCGCTGCTGGAGAGCTGTCCTGGCACAGCACTCAGCCCTGGAGCTGCCTCCCATCCCAGAGCCACACGCCACTGGTCCTGAAGGGGCTGTAAAGAGGCTTTCTGAAGAGCAAATAAATGGGCTGACTTCATAAAAAAAGCAGGGAGCCAAGTATCCTCCTTCCCTCAGAGAAATGAGGCTGAGGATGAACTAGGTCTTTGTGGCAGACCTGACAGCAGTGGTTTGTGGGTGGTGTTCCTCAGCCACAGCCAATGCAGGGGATGGCCAGAGGCTGCTCTGACACCCCGCCAGGATCCCACCAGGATGCCCTGCCTCGCACAGCCCTGTCCTGTGCCAGGGGCAGCAGCAGGCACAGCCGGGCACAGACCAGTCCTGCAGTGCCAGGAGAACCCAGAGCTACCCTGAAATTAGCCCATTTTGCCCTCCCCAAAGCAACACAGCTGGAAACAAACTCAGCACCCTTCTGGAGGAAGAACTGTGCAGGATTTTGTTTCCCAGCATCCCTGGGGATAATCCAGACCTGCCACTTGATTTATACTGGATAAAACCAGTTTGTCTCCATCACCAGTACATTATTGCTTGGACAGCACATCGGTAGGTCCTGCTGTACCCAAGAAACACAGTCCTTCCTTGATCATGGTCTGGAAACATTCCCCACCCCAAGCCAGGCAAAGGGGAGGAGAGGGGTTGCTGGGTCAGAATCTGGAATGCTCCTTCCATCTCTCATACCTTGAGCACCAGCAACACTGGATGTACAGAAACCGGCTGTGGGGAAGCAGATCCCCTGGGAGGAAAGGGGAAACACAAGGCAACATGTTTTCCAAATAATCCACAGGGAGCGTTTGAAGCTGAAGCAAACACCGAAGGAATTCACTGACATGACACAATGCAGTAGGTGGAGATGTTCACCCCTACGGCTTTTTCTTTAGCCTTAGAAAAACAAACTGACACTCTTAAAAGGGAAAAGGTGCTTGGAATCCTACCTCAGCTCCCGTAAGAGGCCAAGTGTGCGCAGGCGGATCTCCGGGCTGAATTGCTGCTCTCCGGAGCGCCGGGCAGGTGGCAGCTCCATTTCCTGGGGCACACTGCCACCTCGTGGCTTCCCTCCTGCTCCAGGACAGCTCCCAGCATCCACAGCTGCAGGCAGAGCACACGGGAAGTTGTTCGGAAACACTTTCATTTGTTTGACCACAACCTGCAGCTGCAGAACGAATGTAACACTGCAGTAACACTGCCTGTGGTTACAGAGCCCGGCTTTAGCAGCTTTAATTCCACAGCAGTACTTTCCCTGGTTCCAGATCGTATTGTCTAACGTCATGGTAGGAAAAGAAATCAAGGAACTAAAGAATTTTGCACACTACTTATAAAACAATTATAAATATTTAATGACAAACCCAGCAACTGCATGTTTCACATTTCTCCTGTTCCCCTGTGGAAGTTAAACAGGTATGTTAGCTGCATAATTATGTTTGCAGAGGAGGTTGACACTGGTTTACAGACTACAGACAACCATGTAATTCCCCTGTAGCTACATGATAATTATTGTGCTATTATAGAGTAATTAAACATGCAAATAAACATTAAAACAAGGGATCTGTATGGAAGCTGCCAACAACTGTAGGACAGAAAACCAAATAGTAAATCAAATTACAGTGTTCTACAGGGGTGCCTTAACTCCCTATAGCAGGGAGTTAAGAGTATCATCTCTTACACCACAGGCCATTTTCATAGCCCTTCTGGCTGCACAAGTGTCTGGCCTAATGACCCAGAGAGATCTTACTTTGCAAGTTCTCTGTGTGCCTTAATCATTTTGGTTATCCAGAATGGCACAAACCCTCCAGAGAAGTGTCCTCCAGAACTCTGAGACACGAGAGTCTGGCTTTGTCCAAGTTGGTTTCTTTAGGAGGCAAATGAGAATATTAACATACCTTGTTATGTCCACCTGTGATCTCACTGTCCTACAGGAATCCAAAACACAAAGTTCTTTGCTGCATGTCAAAATCAAACTATTTCAAACCAACCCTCAGGCTGTGTGTAAGGCTAGGACCTGACAGACTCAAACCTCAGGTTTATTTTTTTCCCCAGAGATTCTCCCCCTGCATTTTCTACTTTTGTGATGCTGCAATGATGGATGAAGCTTAAACACCCCCAGCTCCTCTCTGAAGATCTTCTGGCATCTGATTCTTCACTGGATTTAAGCACAGTCCCTCTTACTGAGCAGACAGATATGTTTGAGCATGGACTATCCCTAAAATTGGGTGGATTTGTATAAAAGAGCAAACTCCAGTGAGCTGGGGAACATTTGGTGAAGACAAATAAATACCATCAATCATTCATAACTAGGACCAAAACACTGCAATTCCCCTTTCCTTCTGTCCCCTCCAGCAGGCCATTTGCAGGGCTCACTCCCACACCTGCTGCAGTCCAAGGGAAGCTCTGCCTCCATCCTGGGGGAACCTGGATCAGGAAAGAATTAATGAAAGCATTTCCCTTGCACTGCCTGTAAGCCAGCAATGAGCTGTTCCTTACAATGGTTCCCCCCTCCTGATGCCGTGCTGCCATTGCCAGCGACCCAGTCAAACCTTGCTCAGAAACCCTTGGCACATTTTTAGATACTTATATATATTCATTCCTAGTGACCAGCTGAAACAAAGACATTTATTTTAACCACAGACAGATCACCTCTGAGATGCATCCCAAGGCTCTTCTGACCTTGGTTCCCTCACTCTGTTTCCAAACACACATCCTGCACAGTTTAAAAGTATGGGTTTATTGCCTTTAATGCATATATTTATTAAGGCAGCAACAACAATCACAGCCACTGCTCCCCTTTCCTTGCAACCCTCACTTAGCAACCAGTCTGAGTGCTGCCAGCATTACTCTAGGCTTGCCAAGGAAACTATTCCTCTTCCTCGAATTTAATTCCCTAGCAGAGTTTCATTTGTATTTGGTGCTGTTTGGGTGTCATGAAACCCCTCCTGGCCCAGCTGAGGACAAGGTGTGCTGCCATCTCCTGCTCCCGCCCCGCAGATCCCAGCTGGGAGTGGCTGGGGCTCCACCTCCATCCCAGGCTCTGCTGAGGACCACTGACCTGGAAGCACGTGTGCAAAAAATAACATCTTTCCAGATTTTATCCACTGGTATCTCAAACGAGACTTCTCAGAGGAGAAAGGAGTTTTCCTCTCTCTAACACTGAGGACAAATCCATGCAGTGGAAGCCGGAGCTCCCTGCAGAGGGAGCAGGCTCTCCATTCCATCACAGCCAGGGATGGGAGTGGGAATCCTGCCTTTCAGATAAGCCCATGGCATCTACCATCGAACTTATCTGCAGATCCTTTCCAGCTCTGTCAGGGCAGCTTGCTCTTTGCATGGGAATTAAACAGAATTCCCGACTCCGGGCTCCAGGCTCCCGTACTCAGCACCTGGAGCATGCCTGCAGACATGCCCTGTGACACACAAAACTGGGAGAGGACTTCCCCACATGGCTAAACTCTTCTAGAATATTGGTCAAGCAGTGCTGGAAACAAGAGCATCGGGCCAAGGGACTTGGGGGGGTCAGACTGTCTCGTTGCCTCTCCAAGGGTATCCTGCTCCAGCACATGCTGGTTCCCTTGGATACACACAAGAAAGGAGGAGGCTCCCCAAAGACGGGGAGTTATTTCACCTCTCACACCCCTGGGCACCAGGAGCTGGTCAGAATTACAGGGACCTCCTGCCACCCTGAGGATCCAGGAGAGGTTCACCTGTATCCTGCTCTCCAGAGCTCACAGTGCTTTGCTTCCAGGAAAGGACAAGGCCGTGCCAGCGGCACCACCACTGATGCCAAGCAGGTGCCAAAAGGATTTATACCCCTTCAGCTGCCACAGAGAAGGAAACAGCCCTGTAAGGTGAGCCCAGCACACGCCTCATGTGGGAGCACTCGCAGCCAGAGCCACAGAGGGAGCAGCTGGCACGGGGGGCACAGGGGCATGTGTCAGGACCCACTTTTAAACACCAAAACAACTCCTCCAGAGGCTCTTGAGTAGCTCTTGAGGGCCTTCTCCCATCAGTCCAGACTTATCTGCTGCTCTGCAGTGCTTTAGGACCCTTCAAAGCAGCAGGACCTGCCCGTGCAGGATGTGTGTCCAAATTCCTGCGTCACTGCAGTGCTCGGCAGGTCTGGGGTCCCCCTGAGCCCCAGGACACACCAGGAGGGACACAGGGCTTGCACCAAGCCTGAGGTTCAAGTAGGAGTGCACACAAGAGGAGGAGGAGGCACTCACCACTCCCCAGTCCTGAGCTTTACCCCCTCTGCCTCCTCTCTGGATAACATGGAATGCTGGCAAAGCCAGTGCAGGGCAGGGGGGAAATGTAGCCTCTTCCCCTCAGTACAGCTCTCCCTACACTAGGTGCAGCTGGGCAGTATATGCTAATAATTTGTCAAACACTGAGCTGGAACTGTGGATAAGAATCATGCTTTTTGTACAGAAAATTGAAAATGAAATAGTGCCTACAACTGCAGCCATTACACAGCACATTATCTTGAAGGGCTTTGGTGTAATTTAGATAAAACACCATATCTCTGATTTCAGAAATGTCAACATCATTCTAAACGTACATGTGCTTCTCCACTGGTTTTCTGTGAAGATTTACAACTCCACGAGCCTTTCTCTCTCATTCTCTCCATTTTCTTTTTAAATTGGCAAATGAGTATTCCATCTTTCGAAATTTCAGGTATATTTTTATATGTGGGAAAAGTGCATGTTCAGAGATGCCCCTAATGGCTCCATTATGGATCTCATCAGCTGTGACACACTTCCCAAAATAAAATCTATGCCTTCAGATGAAACAGAAAAAATTAATGCCCGAGCAAGGATGAAATGTTTCACTTCCCTCCTTCGCCCTGATGTTCATGTCACACTTCATCCCTAGTGCTCTGTACTTTTTTCTTCAACCTTCCTTCAAAGAGGAACACCCCCAAACTGCAGCACAGAAAATCCCAGTCAAGCACACCAAACCCCCTTTTTGGGTGGTCAGACGCTGGCCCAGGTTGTCTGGAGAGGCTAAACAGTCTCCATCCTCGGACAGATTCCAAAGCCAACCAGGCACAGTGCTGAGCTCCCTGCTCTGGGCATCCTGAGCAGAGACCAGAGCAGGGGATCTCCAGAGGCACCTGCCAACATCACCCACTGTGTGGGTTCCTGTTTCATTGCTAGTTCATAGGAAAATGGGTACAATTAGCATGAATTTTATCCATGTTTTGCCATCTCCAACCTCTGATCAGGTTCCAGGAGTGTCTTAGACCCCCTGCTAATTGTCCTCCTATGGTTTCACACTGTTCTCCAGGGAGGGGTCAAAAGCAGGGTGTTGGCACAAAATACCAGTGTTGGGGGCTGTTGCCTCCTGCCAATGCTGGGGAGCAGGGAGCGAGGGAGGAATGATCAGGCCCGGGGGCTGCTGTCACTGCTGGACTTCAGCAGGGCTGGCTGTGCCTCTGTTTGCTTGTACCTGCATCAGCAGCTGGACAAAAGGAACGGGATTTTCTCCCCCAGCACATTTACATTCTCATTTAATTCTCCACAGGCTCCTTCCCTGCCCCGGGAGCTGGAGCACATGCCCACAGCCCGGGCTCTGTGCAGGCAGGTGGGGGCAGCCATCCATGGTGTCAATCCCTGGGAGGGCAGAAGGGGGCAGGTCCACACCGTTTGGCTGTTTGCTGTCACCAGCAAAGAGGCAGTGACACATCCACGCTCACCCCAGTACCTGGGACTGTCTGCCACTCTCAGCAGTGCGCTACACAAGGAAATAAAGAGGCTTCTAATTAGATTAAGACTGACCAAAAATGCATAGTGAATTACCATTCTTCTTTTTCACAAAGCCAAATACTTTGTGAGACAAATGCCATGGCCATCTGAGCCTTCAGCCTCGCCTTCAGCAACTCCCCACACTCAGCCCTGGCATTTCCCACTTCCCAAGCGCCCTGGACAGCTCTGGGCACCAGCACCTCCACCCACCACTCCTGCACACACACATGGAACCAACCCAGGGAATGTTTATAGGGATGCGGGTCTGCAGCTGCAATTCACAAGTTCATTAACAGTGTCACTGCAAAGATCAGTTTTTTTTAATTGGAGCGCTAATTAGCAATGAATTCTCATTATTTTTCATTGAAATCCCAAAGCAGCTTTAGCACATTCTCTTTGTTCTCCTGAAAACGGGGAAGTGGAGAAGCTGGGGGAGATAAAGACCCAGCTGATGATATACTGGGGAGTTGTTTTCCCCTCGAGCCGTTCCTCCGGTTTAGTTCATTTCACAGCAATTTCCGTTATTATTTACGATTTGAAGAAATAAATATTTCCACGAAGAAATAACTATTTCCGTGCAGAAACACTAACTCCGAAAAGCCTCAGAGCACTGGCCTGGCTCATTACATTTGAATGTGGCAGTGTGAAGTGGCAGAATGGAATCCTGCATCCTCTCAGAACTGGTGTTTTGGTTTCCCCTCACTGAAATCTGGCAATTGCTCTACAGCTGAGAGACACCCTGACAAACAGACCCTGGGCAAATGGACTTGGCACAGGGAAAGAGGAGTTGGGCTGTTGGACCATGCTGGTGTCTGCTCCAAACCCAGAAATGTTTCAGGCTTTTGGCAAATTCTGAGATTTCTTTTTTCCAGAGGGATGGATAATCATCACATTGTTTCCACGGTCCTTCTACAAATGATTTTGATAATAAAGGACCTCCTGTGACATTAAGTACATTTTAATTACAACATTGTCTGTAATGCATATATCTAATTGCAAATAATTATTTTATCATATTTTGTCTGTAGGCCTGTTAGATGCATCAGATATTATCTTCTGACTCAGTGGTACAGGTTAATTAAAATTTCTCTTTTAATATCGTTTCAAAGCTAACCACATAATTTCATCTGAACACCAGCTGTGTTGGTAAAAATTATTTTTTATAATTTTTTTGTCATGCTTGTCCATGGAGGAAAACCCGAGCCATTTGTGCAGGCTGTAATTACTGCCCTGCTTTCTGCAGTCCTTCATTTGCAAAGGAAGAAAAGAAGGAAGAATGTGTGTAACATCAGTGGCCAGCGGTGGCTTTGTGTGTTCCTGGTTCATTTTGAAGGGGTTTTTGTTCTCCTTCTCATGTACAAAAGCATTTGAGATCTTCTCTTCAGAAGGAGAACTGAAGGCATCACACAGCCTGGTTTGTCAGAATGAACTGCTCTGGGGTTGAGACAATCCGAGTGGTCATCCCTGACGTTAACAAAGCCCAGCTCGGGGGCGATCCCAGCCAGCTCCTTCCTTCCTCGTCTGTTCCTTCCAGCGATAACGAGCAAGGACAAGGCGAGAGAAAAACGAAAATATGAACATGATGTTGAGTCAAAAAAAGAGAGTTTAGGTTAAGTATATGACAATATAAACCCGAGAAAGCCGGGAGAGGACAGGAGGAGAGCAGAGACTTATTTCAGGTGGGAGAACACTTCGCCTGTAACCTGCAGGAACAAATGACCCGGACTGCACCCTCTGTGCACCATTTCTTAGGACCAGAGGTGTTTCTGTAAGCCTGTCACCATCTCGCTGCTGTTTCAGACCCTGCATGCTCCGCCTGTGTGTTCAGAGCCAGCTCGAGGGCCGGCAGAGGGGCGAGGGCCGGCAGGGACGGGGTTAAGGCGTGTCCCCAAGGAGGGCAGCAGAGGCTCTGCAGCTCCACCAGGCCGGGCCAGAGGTGAGCGCTGCCAGGAGGAAATTGCTGCAGCTCCACCGAGATCACGAGCGACCTTTCCTCTTGGAGAGGGGTGAAGTAAACAACACTTATCTCGGATTTAGTGCAGTTGAGACAAGCAGCACTTTATCTCTGTTCTGCGGCACACGGAGCAGGGAGGCAGAGGGATGATTTTCCTGCTTTTACGGTGTAAGCAATCTCTGCTTTCTTAGCCTGCTCTCAAGTTGAGCTGTAACACCTCCTCATGGAAAGATCTTGGCCAGGGCAGCAGGTTACGGGCTTGCACAACGTGCCATAAACCTCCTCACGCAGTTCAGCCTTTCGCAAGTGCAGTCTGAGCTCTCCTTGGTGGGTTGATATTTTTACTCCATGAAATTTCCACATCCTCCATACCGTTTCCTTTCAGAAGGTATCATGGGACATGCAATCCCTGATCTTTCTATTTTGGATTTTTTTCCATCCATAGACATAAATCCTTCTCTTTCCCTCTACACACAGTTTCAGATTCCAGCAGAAGGAAAACTGATGGGGTTTTTTTTGACAGTGCATTTCTTGTGTCTATCATTTTTACTACATGAATGATACCTGAATACCTTATATGCTGCAATGGCTAGAAATTTTCCATCAGGTTCTTCCTAAATAGCCCAGTACTCAGAAGATCTATTCCCCTTTACTGCCAGAGTGAGAACTTCTGGAAGCCCAGCTCCCAAATCCAGCTGTGCTTAGGGACACACGCCTCAGGCGTGGGTTATTTCAGCACTGTCACCCACAGTCTGCCATCCTGCAGTCCCCTGAGACCTGTGTCCCATCTGCTTTTCCTGAAGTCAATATTCAACTCCTACAAGTAAGTATTAAGTAAGTGACTCCTGCTAAATAATTAACTGTTTCTGGGAAGCTGTCGGGCTCAGCCGAGCAGCCAGCACGTGGCTTCAGGAGACACGCAGACACTGTGCCCCTTTGGACTGCTCTTCTCCACCCCTGGATAAGCTGGATAACTGGTCACAGCCCCTCCGAAGGCTGAGACACTCCACAGTCCATGAGCACCCTTCAGGTGCTGGATGGGAGTCCCCAGGGGAGACCCTCAGTGAGCGACAAATGGACGAGGCACCTCTGCTTCCATAAACTCAGCAGAACTCCAAACCTTTGCAGAAGTTGATCCGTGGAAAGCAGTTTGAAGGATCCAGACTTAGGGAAAGACTGGCATATAGCAGGAATTCAGTACTGACTTTTGAGTCAGAAGCAGCGCTTTGCAGGAGCAGGGATCCATGCCCGTGTGCCCTACAGGAAAATCAAACTATCAAACTCAGAGCCCAGCGGGAAAAGTCTTTTCCACACGTCATATCAGGGCAGAGCCTCGTTTCCCTAGGCTGGCACAGCACCAAAGCCCTGCCAAGCACCTGCACCTAAGCCAGGAAGCATCAAGTGAGCTGATATTCCGATGCAGCAGTAAGGAGCTCGTGTGCCTTAATGCACGTGTTGGACCAAGGATATGCAAGGGGACACAAAAAGCAACTTCCTAAGTACAGTTTGAAGCATTTGGTTTGAAGGACAAAAAGTCAGTACCGGCATCCTACGCTAAGGAAATCATTCTCTCACCTGCAGGTTATTTAGGAGGCAAGTCTCCTGTATTTACTTTTCCCCTGCCCTTTTTCCTGGGCTCAGTATAAAGTGTTACATTGACACAAGCAAGCGGAGAAGTTCCGTAATTTAATCTGTGCCATTAAAATTTCAGGCTCCACGGGAAAAGCAACCCTGCCTGTTCATCAGGTCCAGTGAAATTCGTGTGGCCGGTGTCACCTTTCCACAAACTCCGCAGCAAGAGGCACTTCCCCACCCCTGCCGGCCCTCGCTGAGGGCAGGTAAGGAAACAGGATCATCCCCGCCGGCATGACCCCATTCCTTACTCCCTGAAGGACCAGGCTGCTTCCCAGAGGGAGGAAGGAAAGGCCTGAGCCATGCAGTTCAGGGATAGCGTGCAAACACGGATTAATAATTCAGGCTATTCTATTTTGGACCGGGAATGTGCTGCCCCTCACCTGCACTGCTGAAGGCAATGGGTGCCCGAAATAGAAACTCCTCCAAGAGCAGAGGGAGCCCAGCCACGAGGGCTGTGCCAGAGGCACTGCAGGAACAGCCTTTGCAAGGTCAGCAGTTTCCCTTCTGTCAGCGGAGTCTTGGCTGTGCCACGACTGCCCAGAAACCTCCCCGGGTGATGGGATGCTGGGCCTCCCCCAGTGCAGGCAGCAGCAGCAGGGGCTGCCCCCCACGGTATCCAAGCAGACACCAGGCAGGCTCCTGCACAGGGAGTGATTTTCCCAAGGAATACCCAATCCAAGCACTGCCGTGCCTGTGCCGGTACAGTCAGCTCGCTCAGCACATCCCACTGTGCTGTGACCTTTAACAATGCAGTTCTGCCACAGGTCCTCCTGAGAGACTGCTTTATATAGCCTTTACCTCAGATCCTGAGAGCTCAGGGACCCAGTTGCTTTCAAAAATGATTCCACCTTAAGCACTGACTTTTGGAAATGCATCATCTGACTTTCTGGGAAATTGCAAATGTTATATTGTCAGAAAACACAAGTCACAGGATTTTACAAGTGGTTCTCCTGCACAGGCTTAGATCACTGATGCAGGTTTACTGGCATTTCTGGTTTGTGTTATGCTACATCAGCTCCCGAGTGAATCATTTGAAAAGTTATATGTTTGAACTAATAAATTCTAGGCCAGTTACATATAAATCTGAGTTCCTACAGGTACATATTAATTTGGATATATTTGCCTACTTAAAACTCTGAGGAGATAGCATTCCATGGCTTTGCACCTTGCTGCTGACTGGTTACTTCCAGCTGGATACCACAACCCGCTGGTTCCCCAGTGCCAGCCCTCAAGGCTCCAGAGGGGAACATCCTGCCCCATAGGGAATTACCTCCCACCACCTACAGCAGCACTTTCTCACCTTGCAGCTCATGGGCACACGAGAACTGAGATAAATAACCTTAACTCCGTGGTGAAAGCACAGATCAATAACCTCCAACCACTCCACTTATGCCAGTGTTAAATGATGCTGATTCCCTCATGTGACCCCATTTCCCAGAACCTAACAGGGAGAGCAAGGACTCTTCTAGAGCACCACAATTCCAGCCATGGAATCCTTACTCTGTGGAGCTTTCCACAAGGAGAATTCCTGGCAACCTTTAAAGCACCAAGTGACCAAAGCTATACAGTTTGGTGCTCAGCACCACAACGCTTCCCTACTTATCACAGAAGTTATCAGACACTGGAGCAGCTGTATAACCACAGTTCCTTTATCTGCAATGGTTCCTTTTTTAACAAAGCAGAAAAAGACAAAACCGTGGAACAATCAGAAACCGCCAGAAGAGACAAACTGAAAGTCACCGGTTTCGTAAGTCAATTAAAATAAAAGGGAAGGAAAAAAAAAAGAAGAAACAGGAGGAAGCCAAGATTTTAGCCATGTGCTGCCTCAGCCAATTGCACAAACTGATTCGTGGCAATGGAAGGTGAAATCTGGACCAGCCCAATTCGCTCCTCTCAGGAAGCTGCAGATGCTCAAATTGCAACACATGACCCAAAGTTTTAGACAATTGCAGCAGATTTATAACTCTTCTAGAATGAGACATTGTGTAATGGTGTGATGGGAAGAATATGCAATAGGAATTTCTGTAAGCCTGGAATGGGCTCCAAGACAAGGGACGATGGGGCAGCAGTGAATTTTCTGTGCCTGACTCCAAGGCCATGTGCTCCATCTTTTTTGTGCATGAAAAAGAATTAATTTTTTAGTTTTCTTTTTAAATGCTGTGCATTAGCACTATCCATCTTCCTGACTGCAGGAAGTGAATTCTCCAGAGCAGCAGGAATACCACAGGGTTTGGTGACAGGGCCAGCCTTTGCTAGGACTGTCCCTTCTCCACTGGGACATGTTTAGGGGTTCTTGACCTGTTGCTTTGGTGACCCCAGGCCTTTGCAGCAGAAATGGTCCCTGAGAGGGCTCAGAGGAAGTGAGATGTGGCAGTGATGCATTTTCTGCTCCTAACAATAGTATTTCTTGGGACATTATTATTCTACAGTGATTCAGGGCTGAAAAATAGTTTCTACATGACGTGCAAACTGATTCTTGAATAATTTTGTGAAAGACTAAGAAGCATACATGCAAATTATTTCTCCGACATACACTGTTTTCTTTTTTAGGACCACAGAACCTGCCTTGGAGCTTATCAAAATTTGCTTTTTTTTTTTTTTTACACAGGAATTTTACTGAGAGGATCTAAAGACCTTTAAGTGAAACACTGCTGGCTCCTAATTCTGGGGTGGATCACGCTTTTGTTGTATAACTATGAACTCTCTGTGTCACATGAATAAAGGCAGTAAATATTTACATATTTATAGTGCAAGCAGTTATTCAAAAGCTGAGGGTTTTCCTATTGAGAGCTGGATTGGATGAAGAAATCCAACGCGAAGAAATCGTCCCCCGTGAGGGTGGGGGTGCCCTGGCACAGGTTGCCCAGAGAAGCTGTGGCTGCCCCGGGATCCCTGGAAGTGTCCCAGGCCAGGTTGGACGGGGCTTGGAGCGACCCGGGATAGTGGAAGGGGCGTGGCACTGGAAGGGCTTTAAGGTCCCTCCAACCGCAGCCAGCCTGGGATTGCAGGATAAACGAAACCGAGCGTACCTAAGGCGGCAGGTCGGTGCGGCGGCTCCGTCCCGCGGGCACAGCGGGCACAGCGGGCACTCCCTGCGGGATCGCTGCGGGATCGCGGGCGGGAGCGGCGGTGACGTCAGCGCCACGCGGGGTGACGTCAGCGGCGCGGGGCTCCCAGCGCCCCGCGCGGCGGAGAGCGGGGGGGGAGCGGCGCGTGCGGGGAGCGCCCGGGCGGGGAGCGCCCGGCATCCATCCCCCGTGTCCCCCGCATCCCCCGTCCTTCTGGCCGGCCCGCCGCGATGTTCTCCAGGAAGGGCCACGCCGACGTCAGGAAATCCACGCAGAAGGCGCTGGACCCGAAGCGGGACGTGCTGACCCGGCTGAAGCATCTCCGCGCGCTGCTGGGTGAGTGCGGCGGCCGCGAGGGGACCCCCCGCGCCCTCACTCCTCCTCCTCCGGGCGCTCCTCGCCCTCCCAGCGCTGCCCCGGTGAGTGTTTTCCCCCGGGACGGCGGTGAAACGGGGGCATAAAAGCCCCCCTTCGCTGCCCGGGGACCCCCAGGCTCCCGTGCAGCCCCGTGGGCTCCCCGGGCTGTCGCTGCCGAGGGGCAGCGCTGGGTGTCCTTTCCAGAGGCGTGGGAGCCGCGGGAGAAAGTTGCGGGTGTGTTTCGCTGCTCCTGCCTTTGGGAATTGGCGTTTCCCGGTGTCCAAGCGCTCCTGGTGCAGCCTTGTGGTTTGGGTAGTAAATAGTAGGTGAATATATTTCCCGCGGGGTTCTTCGGGAGATCTTTTCTGCTTTTGTCAACAGCGTTAATTTGGGGCTTTTTATTGTGGTGGTTTTTGGTTGGTGGTTTTTTTTTTGGTGTTTTTTTTTTTTTTTTTTAACTTTAAAGGAGGCCATGGTGTGGCGCTTTGTGATGCTTTTCTGCGCGTGTGGCAAGGTTGAACCTCGCTAACGTCGCCTTGCAGGTGAAGCCTTTCCCCTCACAGCTCTGCACGTTGAAAGGAGCCGATGAGTTTCAGCTGTTGCTTGTCGGAGGGAGCTGATGCGCTTCAGCTGTGAGGTGTATGTAGTTCGGCGGGGTTGGGGTGGGCACAGCTGGGGCCGTGCGGGGCACAGGTGCTCCCTCAGCCCGGGGCGTGCCCTGGGCAACCTCGCCGGGGCTGGGCTCGGAGCGAAAACCTCGCGTCTGGTGTCCCGCCGGCAGGAGAAAACACACAGAAGAAGCTTCTAAGTGTGCTGCGGCAAGGCGAGGAGGCTCTGGGGTGAGGGCGAGGGGACGGTCCCGAGCGAGCAGAGAGCGGTGCTCGCGGTGCCCTTGGGGCGCGCGGAGCGATCGCCGTGAGGGGCAGTGGCCGTTGGGCTCGTGAGGGGCAGTGGCCGTTGGGCTCGCGAGGGGCAGTGGCCGTTGGGGGCTCGTGAGGGGCAGTGGCCGTTGGGCTCGTTGGGCTCGTGAGGGGCAGTGGCCGTTGGGGGCTCGTGAGGGGCAGTGGCCGTTGGGGGCTCGTGAGGGGCAGTGGCCGTTGGGCTCGTTGGGCTCGCGAGGGGCAGTGGCCGTTGGGCTCGTTGGGCTCGCGAGGGGCAGTGGCCGTTGGGGGCTCGTGAGGGGCAGTGGCCGTTGGGCTCGTGAGGGGCAGTGGCCGTTGGGCTCGTTGGGCTCGTGAGGGGCAGTGGCCGTTGGGGGCTCGTGAGGGGCAGTGGCCGTTGGGCTCGTGAGGGGCAGTGGCCGTTGGGGGCTCGTGAGGGGCAGTGGCCGTTGGGCTCGTGAGGGGCAGTGGCCGTTGGGCTCGTGAGGGGCAGTGGCCGTTGGGCTCGTTGGGCTCGTGAGGGGCAGTGGCCGTTGGGGGCTCGTGAGGGGCAGTGGCCGTGGGGCTCGTGAGGGTCAGTGGCCGTTGGGCTCGTGAGGGGCCGCCCCCGCCCGTGCCCAGGTGCCGCCGGTTGGGCTCAGGTGGGAGCAGTCGGTGACTCACGGGCGGTAATTCCCGGGATCCGCTGCTTTCCAGCAGCCCGTGGTGGGCACTTGGTGAGGGGACAAAGTGCCGGGCAAAGCCGGCCTCGTGGCCTGGGGCTGGCTCATCCTTTGAGCGGCAGGAAGGGCAGGTTTGACGTGCCCGGCCTGTGGATGTTTGAGCCCGTGGTTTGCGCTCCCAAGCGGGGCGGTTTTGAGGGCCGTGCCTGGCGGTGGAGACCAGAGACTCGTGTGCCAGGCCCTCGGCGGGTCCGTGGGCAGCGCTGCACCTTGGCTGTGAGCGGAGGGTGAGTGACTGCCCCGGGTGTAAACTCCTCTGTCCGTGGGTAAGGAGTGTCCGTGGTGGGGAATCGGGGGATTAGTTTCATGTTAGTTTCCCTCTGGGAGCTACACGCGGAAGTTTCGGAAGGTGCGTGAAATGCCTTGTTTGTTTGGGAAGGTGTGTGAAATGCCTTGTTTGTTTTCGTTTGTTTGGTTTCGTTTGTTTGGATGGAACCGTGAATGGAAGTGCCTGGGGGCAGGAGTTTGAAAAGCCAGGAGAAGGTGCTGTGGCATTACCATGCGCCTCTTAACTGTGCATGTCCAATTGCTCATGTGCTGTGTGAACTATATTAAAATAATGTCCATTTTATTGCAAAATAATTGTGGGAAATTCTTTAAGAGTTTTTTAAGAGTGTGATCATGACCTGAGACCACAGTGTGAGCTTGGGACTGTACATTTCTTCCTTCTCCACCAGCCTCGATGAAACAAATAGACTTGAAGAACTAAGAAACAGAGCAGCTTTTTTGTTGATGTGCCCCTTTCAGCCTCTCAGCAAGACCCAACTGGTTTAAGCTGCAGTACTGGCCTTGCTCTGGCTCTTGGTTGTCTCGGGGCAGTGCTAGGTTTTGTGTGCCCCTGTGGTGCCCAGGAGGCTCTCGGGCTCCTGGGACAGACCTGGAGGGGGAACAAATGGAAACCCATGCCCATTAGCACGCCAGAATTAGTTTCTGTCCCAGTGCAGATGGTTCAAGAGGTGGTGCTGCCTGGTGGTTTTCTGTCAAGATACTTATTACCCAGTTGGCAAGGGGGTAAACACGTGCGTCACTCTCGGGAAGTGACATCTCTCCTTCCAAGTGGCTGCTGTGTTTGGAGGTAGTGACCTGATTCCTTGGATTAGACTTTGGTTTAAAGTGCAGGTTGTTGGCAGTGCCAGAGGGCTGGCTGGGGGCCGTGGTGTGGCAGCTGCCTGGCTGCTCGGGGCTGGGGGTCAGGGCAGGCACTGTGTCTGAGCGGCTCTGGGGATGTTCCTGGGACGTCTGCTTTTGGGAACAGCAATGGAAATGTTTGAGATAGTACAGGAGGGGCTTTTTGAAGATGTTATCTTCATGGATGTTGTTGCAAGTGTATCTTTTATGGTACTGACCAGCACAGACAATGAAGCAACACATGGGAAGGACCTTTCCGGTATTTAAGGAAAACAAAGCTCTTGGATAAAGGCTCAAAAATAGTTGGATTTTTTTTTCTTCTCCTCTTGTGCTGGCCAGCGTAGGAATGTGTGTCTGTTCCTCCCACCCTGGACGTTTCACTCCCTGTCACCAACTGCTTCCCTCGAGCCATAGGGGCACATGTTCTCCAAATAGCTGCTCCTGGTCTTGTGTTTCCTTAGGAGATGCCAACTCCTCTTCCTTTGTTAGTTTTAAATCACAGGAATTAAATTGTAAACAAAATGACAGTTACTCTTCTGTGATCCCACTGATGCAGGAGGATAAAGATCAGAGAGAAGACAATAACAGGGGAGGAATGAGGTAAAGGAATGTGTATTTCCATAAATAAGGGCTCATGTGAGCTCTGGATTGCTTCAGGTCCCTTAGTGTCATCTGTATAAGTTTGTGCAGTGTCCAAACTGAAAGAAAAGGTTCCCTTTAAGTTTGTGTTGCTTATAACATCTCTCAGGGCTCAAATGCCCTTTGGGATCCAAATTCCTAATCTGTGGGGTGCGCTGCCTGCATGGCAGGACAGAACGCTACCCAGAATAAGTGGGTGTTCATTTGTGTTGGGGAAATGACCAGAACATTTCCCTTATTTTTTTACTGCTATAGAGATGTATTTATGTTCAGAACTTTTGCAAAGTCAGTAGAAATTTTTTTTCCAAATATAGTTTGTGGAAGTGTCAGTAGTGTGGCCTTTTTTTTTTTTACAGCAGACCTAAAAAACAATGGACTGATAAGCAGCAGTGGAGATGTACAAGGTTGGCTCTTCCCCACTGACTGGCCATAAATGAAACCTCTCCAGTTTCCCAGAGTGGTTTCTGTGGGACTTTTGTAGTATAAAGATTAATCACTGCTCTTCAAGACTTTTTCTGTGGCTATTCTTGGGTAAAAAATACTCTCTTTTGTTCTTGGAACATCTTATGCAGTAGTGTTTTCTCCTCAGGCACAGCTGAAATCCTTAGGTGTGATGAGTACTGCTGTACAGACGTGGGATGCTGCCATGTCCAGTGCTTTCATCCTTTTCTCTGTTGAGCAGTGGGCAAATATGTGGCAGACCTGTTACAGCTGCACACAGACTTCAGCTAAGGTTAAATATGACCTTTGTGAGGTTACCAAGTGCAGTACTGAATCTTTGTCTTTACAAAATACCAATTAGGAAAAACCCTGTTTTTCATTGAACTCGGTCCATCAAAAATGGGATAATAAGGGAGAGTAGTGGGGTTTCAGGTCTGGCTGTTTGGTCTCACAGTTGTGTGCAGCTGGAGTAATACCAGCTCAGTGGAAATTTTCATTTAGAGACACTCAGAAGGGAAATGTGTCTGGGCTTCTCGCTGGTGTTGTTCCAGAGAGCTCATGTGAAATTTGAGGTGTTGACGTTATTTTGGAAATTGTTCTAATCGGAGGGGTGTTTCAGTAACAGTCTGTTTCCATGCTGACATGCTTTTTTTGAAGATAAGTAAAAATTGTGCGTTATTTCTGGGGTGAGGCTGGTAGTAAAAGTTTATCATTAACCAGGGTATGACTGTGAAGTTCTCTTCATCTCCTTTAATTTTTCAAGTACTTGAGGATTGAGTGAGCTTTGTATAAATAGTATAAAGTCAAGTGACTTTGGAAATTCAAGGAACCAAGGGAGGATTTCTATCAAGTGCCTGTGATAATGTTTGTAGTTAACAGGAAGATAAAAGATAAGCCCGTGTGCTCAGGAGAGACTTGGTGTCCCCCATGGACTTTTTTTAATATGAGGAAGAGCATTGAGGGCTTGGCAATAAACTTGGGCTCTTATTAAAATAGTGCCTGAGTAGTTTGTTTCCCTAAATTTTAGATTTAAGAAGTAAAGCAAGTCAGGGTGATTGGGAGGCATCCAATGAGCCAGTCATGTCATGTTTATGTGGAAGAAATAGGATGTGACCCTCATGGATGTCTGACTGTTTCCTGGATTTCGCTGCCAAAGCTCCATTCGAGTGTTAACTGGAAGCGTGAGCCTGTGGGTCACCTGCCCTTGTTTGGGCCTGGGGTGAATTCCAGGGGTTTGGGAAGCTGCTGTGGATCTGGTGGCTGCTGCTGTCTGCCAGCTTGCCGAGGTGTGAGCGCTCAGGTTTGCAGCTGGAGTAACCCGAGCTATTTGTGAGCAAACATAAAAGCAACCCCGAGTACCTGTAGCTCAGCCCCAGCCTTGCTGCCTCACTCCCTCAGAAATCCCCATCCAGTCAGTGGGATTTCCCCAAAGTCAGGGTTCTGTCTTATTATCTCAGAATGGCCCAGGACACTTTCCTTGATGTTTTCCGTTTGAGAAACAGGAACGAGCCGTGTCCTGCTACAAGTTAAACAGAGCTGGGAGAAAAGGCTGTGGCTGTAGGGATGCAGCTCACATCAGACTGGACCCTGAGTCACCACTGAGATGCCACATTTAGAGAAAAGGAGAATTTACTTTTTTGATAAGGCAGTTCCTTTCTCCTCCTTTCACAATTCACAGGGAAAGTTTCCTTTTTGTGTGGATTTTAATGACCTCATTCCTTCATATGAAATGCCTGTAAATGAAGGCCTTGTTTTCCCCTGGAGTTGTGTTTAACAGAACGCATTCATGGCGAGGAATAATTGCACTTAGCTTGCAAATTCAAGACCAGTAGTTTGCAGGAAACAAATATCATGGCGGAGAGTTTCCCTGCACTAATTGTTTCCATAGTACAAGCAGCCAAGCAAAGCCTTACTGCAGGAAAGGTATTAATTTAAATAAAAATCAAATTGTCCAAAGGCTAAATCATTCTTTCTTCTGTAGTCGTGGGATATTGTTGGGACTTGTTGCTGCCATCAGCTTTATTTTGGTTACTGAATGGGTTTCTTACAAGGTGAAGCTTCAGTGAGAGGATGTGTTGATAATAATTACTGTCCTTCTCTTAATTCTGGGTGCAATTGCCTAACTTTTCTGGACCAAATCAGTTGCAATAAAGAGCAAATGGGTGAAGTTAATGTGTTTGGCAAGTGTCAGGTTAAGAAAACATCAGACTTTTATCTTCTTAAAAAGTAAACTGAGTCCAAATTTTTGATGTAAGTTAAGGCTTCGGGAAGTGATGCATGCCTGGATTGCCATTATTTTAAAAAAAGAATTAGAAATATGCTGTTTTCTGAGTTGATGTGTTTGCCACATAAATTTAAGAACCGGATTTGCATCCAGAAATCTTTGCTGGTGTTTGTTTTCTCCAGCAGTGCTGCTTGTTTCAGTGATACAGAAGCTGATTGGTTACATGGTTGAGACTTGCCTCATTTTTTTTATTTTATTTTTTTAATGGAAAGCAAATGAGCCAAAGCCCCACTGCAAACTTTCATAAATTCAGTGAAAATGGACATTTCCCTGTTTTACTGGCAAGGATGGAATCACAGTTTAGTACTGAATATTCATTGAGGTCACTAAAATAGTTTTGTATTGCATTTATTTCATTCTCTAATGCTAGATTTGCAGGAAAACAAGAATTTTCAGCATTCTGCTCATGTGTAATAACAGTTTGTTCTCTTTTCAGATATTGTGGATGGAAGTGACCTGAAGCAATTTTTTGATAATAATTATTCTCAAATTTATTTTATATTCTATGAAAACTTCATAACACTGGAAAATAGCTTGAAACAAAAAGGTAAGTTGTAGAGTTTTGCCAGCAGGTGTTGGTCGGGGTTCCCCACGTGTTGTCCAAAGCAATTCCATTAGAGGCTGTCCAATGATTATCCATATTTGCATCAGTAGTTTCATGCAGCACAGTGTTAGTATTAATCACTTTAATTCATGGCAGCAGAAGAGGCGAGCATGGAAAATGGCTCTCTGAAATGTCAGCAGCTGATAAGATTTCTGAGTTCATTTTCATGGCTAAGTGTCATTTCAGCACAGAGCTCAGTTCCTGTGCTTTTACTCGTGCCCTCTCACCTTTTTCTGGGGTCCTGCAGCTCAGGCTGTTGGGGTGAGACATGGTCAGAGCACAGAGAGGCACCACAGTTTGGACATGTCTTGCACTTGGGATGTTGGATAAAGATGAAAAATAAAGTGGGTGACACCTTTGGTTCAGCTGAACAACAGCCTGATTTTGCTGTCTCACACCGTGTATTTATGGCAGACAATATTGGTTTGTGTCTTGCAGGGAATAAATCACAAAGGGAGGAGCTGGACTCCATCCTCTTTCTTTTTGAAGTAAGTTTTCCGTACCATGAAGCAAATCTGTATTTTGTCATTCTGTGTTTACTTAGAGCTTTGCAGCGAGGGGTGAAACCAGGTGTCAGTCACAGGGGAAAGGCAGAACAGAGCTGGGGAGGGTGTTCAGCTTTCAGATACAACCACCATTGTATTATGCTGTGAGAATGTTGGTGGGATGAATATGCAGAGTTGAGATGTTTTATCAAATTGGCTTGGAGGTCCTGCAGTAACACATCTGTCCTGAGGAGCTGGGGCTGAAAATGAGCTGGGGTTTCAGGATCATTTGGGGAGCATGTGGTCAGTGGTTCCGTGGCCTCTGTTGGGCTAAAGCTTTCCAAATAGTCTGTTTCTTCTGTTCGTTTTTATTTCAACTAAAGAAGGTATTGCTTCTGTATTTCGTGGAGGGGCAGTTCAAAGCAGCAGGACTGTTTCCCTCCGCTGTGTCAGGGTGAAGTTCAGCGTTATGTTTATTTGGAATGTGTCACAGCAGGAGTCTGGGCCCAGCTCCTCTCCCATGAAGGCATCTATTATGGTTACAGTGTTTGCTCTTGCAGCACAAGGGAAATAGGAGGATAGGAGTTGTCAGCTACTGCACATCAGTTTAATCGGAGCATGGGAAATACTAATTTGTTAAACTTTTGTAGTTCAGTGGAGCATCTTTCACTTCCAGAAGCAAATCCTTCCCTCCTTCCCAGCACTGGCCATCAGAGCATGGGCAGTGTCTGGGGAGGAAATGTTACCTAGTTAACTTCTGCATAATCAAATTAGGATTGTTTAAATTAAAAGAAGAATAGTCTGGGATAGATAATTTTCTGAGGTACCTCTTTAATTAGAGTTATTAAATAAATATATTTTGGATGTGAAATATCCAGAAAATATCACTGGACCAGATGAAAGCCTAGCATATAAAAACATTCTTACACTGCACACTGAAATTCTTAGCATAAGCTCTGCCCATCTCTGTACACAGAAAGCAGTGACACTTTTAAATATTAATTTTTAACAGTTATTTAGGAAAATAATTGGCCAGATTTCTTTCTTAAGGTTTAACACACATCTTCTGTTGATTTCTCTCTATTTTTGTTTTCTTTATTTCTTTCTCTTTGTTACTGCAACTACTAACTTTTTATTTGCGTGTTGCATCATAGAAATGCCATCTTTGTTTATATTTTGGGTTATTTTTCTGTAGGGGTGGGAGGAAAAAAGCCCTCAAACTTTCAGTGGGACTCTAGAAAAGGAAGTCAAAACAAAAGTTAATTGTTCTCAACCCTTCTCACTCCCTCTAAAAAAAACCCCAACCCAAACCCCTTAGAAGTATGTGGTTTCATGGTTTTGCATTAATGAGTAGTTTGTAGTTGGAGTGGTGTTTATGTTGATAGTAAAAACGATGCTGTTTAGCCTAATGTGCCTGTAATGGGAAAAATGGCCATGAAAACGCTGACCTGCAATCCTGGGGTTTGTGGTCTCGGATTCTCACTGTGATGCAGCCAGTTCATCTCCCTTTTCTTCTCCCTCCCTTCTCCCCTGGAACCATGAGACTGAAATCTGCTCCTTACAGCAGTAGAGTCTGCTTTAGGGTTTTGCTCAGGGCAGTGTCAAAGATCATGAGCTCAGAAATGTGCCAGGTCAGTGTTTGGGGCAGGAGGGACTCTTCCTGCTCCTCCCTCCCCAGCCCAGCGGGGAAGGTGTCACACCTGCCCCGAGCAGTTAATGGCAGCTCATTAGTACCCTTTAATAGGGAGGGACATTTCTGTGGCCCTGGTACCGACTGGGAAATAGCTAATGCTGGCTCACCTGGTGAGAGGGAACAGCTGCATTGCTGGGGCTAAGAACTGCCCCTTAGGACTCCCCAAAAGCATCAGGAGAACGTGCTGTCTGAAGGAGGGAAAACCCAAAGCTGTGTCTGAACTGGGGCTGCTTGGGGTCCCAGTGGGGAGAGCTGTGTTACAGCCGGGTCACAGGCAGCTCTGTGTTACAGCCGGGTCACAGGCAGCTCTGGGGAGCAGGTTTCAGGTATTTGTGTGGAGTTCAGAGTGATCCACTTCATGGTGGGGATCTGCTGGAGTGACCTTGCAGTCCATGTAAACTGAGACTGGGTAAGGTATGCCTTGGAGAACAGCCCAGTGGAGGCCTTGGAGCACCGACCAGGAGCCCATCAGCGTGAGCACAGGGCAGGCAAAAGGGAGTGCCGAGTGATGAAACCTTCACCGAGCCAGAGGAAACGAAACTAATTGATTGTTAAGCTTTCCATAGTTAATCTGATGTCAGTGTGAGCTGCGGGGGGGGGGGGCTGCATTCTCTTCTAATTAGCTAAATAGGTAATTACTTAGGATTAACAAATCCAGAGTCCAGGCGCTGAGTGTTAACAGCTTAAAAATCAATAAAAATATTTATGAGGGAATTGACTTTGCCTTTCCCGGCGGTTTGGTGGGCTCTGCTGCTGTTGTGGAGTGACACCTAGTGTGTGTATTGGGCAACAGAGGCCTTTCCCACAGATCCTCTGGAAACTGGGCTGTAATTTGTGGATTTTTTAATTTTACCCATTAGCTACAGAGCTTGGCCACTCAGCAACAACATCAAACAATGTGTTATTTAAAGAAGAAATGTTAATCAGAATGGAGGAATGTGAAGGTTTAACTGTTCATTTTGGAAAGTGCTTTTTTGCAATTAATATCACAAAATTCTTGGTTCTAACTCTATATTCTCTAAGGTGCTCTGGCCTTGTCTTTTTCCAGATAGGTATCTGCGAAATGACACAGCAGCTGTACTGTGTTATTTTTCCCTGTTTCAGCTAGAAGCCCAAAAATGTGTGAACAACAAACTTGCTTGTTCTCTGCTGAGGTTTGGCTCTCTCCAGATTTGCAGTGTATTTGCAGAACAGGTCCCTATTGTTCCTCGTGTCCCTGTTCTCAGGTCTGAGGGCAGCTCTGAGCCCGGTGTGTCACAGACCTCACAAAAGGTGCACTACACTTATATCCATTATCTGGGTCCCATTACAGTGTTATGTCATCATCTGGTTGTGAAAGCTTGGGGTTTTTTTTTATAGTAATGTGTTTTTTTCTTGCAGCATCAGGTACTGCTTCCTCTGACACTGCATTTGTTTTATCTCTAATGAAGTAAAAGCAGACTGATGGCTTTGATATCATACATAGCTCAATTTCTTCCCATTCTCTGTAATTTTGCTTTATTAGTGAAGAACAGCCCCATCATTTCTGTTGTGCTGATGGGGCCATCAGATTCACCCCACGGATTTAACACGTTCACTGGATGAAGTGCTTTATTCTCAGAATTTTTCAGATCATCTTTCTACCGTAGAAAAGCTTCCCAAAGCCACTTGTGGAAGTGCTGCTGTTGCTGAAGGTGTTTGAGGTCCTGTCAACGTAGTTCAGGTGTCACTGTAGGTTTGGGGACAGCTGAGGTGATGGGGTGGTGCTCCCACCTCCCACAGGGGATGTGTTTGCTGGAAGCTTCTCAGCTTGGATTTTTCTGCTTGTTTATTTTCTACCAGTGCACAGTAACATAACATAAAGAGCCCTCATGTTTCACACTGCACCGACACCCCTTGGGCACAGACACTGCTTTTTTAGTCCTCCTAGGAATGCTCATCACGAGAGCTGTTAGAATCTATAACTTTGGTTCACTCTGGAGTAAGACTGCTGTGGATATTTTAAACACCGAATTCTCCCAGCACCTTACAGGTGTCCTTTATAGAGACTGCTCTATGAATTAGCAGTATTGGTGAAGCAGCTCAAAACAAATCTCCAAACCAGTGTTCACTTTCAGCAGGTCATTTTCAATTTCATGAAAACCTGCATCAGTGAAATTGGAGTACTTTTGGATTCCTAACTCTTTTAAAAGTCAGGTGCTGCATTGGTGTTTTTTATGAATGTGCACAAGGACACTTATATTTGTAGCATTACCTTAGGGTGGTTTGCTTGTCTTAGGATGTTGTTTCTAGTTACTTGCTACCTTTTGAACAAAAGTGAGTACAGTTGAATTCTAAGGAATTTGTGTATTAAACCAAACAATGGTAAAAGAAAGCACTTATAAAATTCTTTACAGGGAATAATGAAGTTGTTGTTGAGTTCCTGTTACCACAGGTCCTGATTTCTCATTTCTTGTGGTTGCCCCTTTTATTTAACTTTCTTGTTGCTGTTTGCATTTCCCTCATGTCTGTACAGCTCAGTATCTAAATTTCCCCACCTGTAGGTCATCAGGCACTTGAAATCAAGTTACCATTAAGAGTCAGAGCTTAAAATGCAGAGTTACAGCTTTAAATTCAGGTCATAGGTTCCTTTTCAGCCTTGCAGTGGGTTCCTGTGGAATCCCAGTGGGATTCCCAGTTGCACTGTTCAGCCTCCAGTGTGTCACACAGACTTGGCTGGCTGACTCTCAAGCTCACTAGGGTAAAAAAAGGGCTTTTTTGTTTATAACAATAAAAGTGCTTAGAGCTCTTCTTTTCTGCACATGGAAAACTACTTTTTTAACCATTTGCAGTTCATTCTGCCATTGTTCTGCTTTCATTTATTATTGCTCTTAATAAACATTCTTGTTATTCTTACAGCATTCTGTGGTAAATTCTAAGTTTCCTGTGTTTGACTTCAGAGATCTTGTTATGCCTGGGGCAGTAATAAGTGCCCTGTGTGCTTTGGGCAGACATTTTCCCTCAGCAAATGACTGTGAATAATTTATTAACGCAATAAATGGAGGGTTCCATCATTTCAACTGAACTGCTGCAGGCACACTGACTCCACTGGGCTCTTGGCTTATCTGAGCCGGTGAATAGGAGCTGGAAAATGTCTAAATTGCTGCAGGTTTGGGTAGTTAAACCCATTGTCCCTGCTGTTGTCACTGCCTCCAGGAGCGTTCAGTCAGCAGGGGCACCTTTGGTGGGGCTTTGTTCCTGAGACCCGGGTTGGAGCAGCTCTGGCAGCAGGGCAGCCGTGCCTGTTGTCTCACCCTGTTAGTGGAGCTGGGAACATCCTGGCTGGGGGATCTCGGTGTAAGTTTGGTCCCAGCTGTCCCTGCGTTGGGGCAGCACTCAGGGATAGGCACAAAGCTGCCAGTCATGGTATCATTCACCAACGGGGGCAGAAATAAAAGGCTTTTTAATGGAAATTGCAGTGTTGGTGAAGTTGGAGCAAGTCTGTTGAAATACAGCCTTGGTGGTTCTTATTCTACTGTGATAAAAGAGAGAGATCCAGCTTTCAAAAAGCAGCATCCTGTGTAAACTAAGATTTAAACTTAACATTATTCCTAGTCATGCAGGAAGTCCAAACGAAAAAGAACTATGGATAATCAGTTAAAAGAACTGACAGATACCCTGATGTGTTGATCAGTAGTAATACCTAATTTCTATTTCAAGTGTGCTATAATGGATTACCATATAGATGCAGCAAAGCACTAAGCATTAAATAGATCTATGTGTTTTCTGAAAAAGCAATATTATTTCGCACTGTGGGGTTTCTTAAAACATTTCTTATTAGTGTACTGTGAAACTAGGAACAAGATGTCAATAGCCAGCTCGGATTCGCAGCGGTGTGGATGGCAGCCTGGGCTGGAGGGGAAGAAACCATCATTTGTTTTACAGGAATAGCAATATGTGATTTTTAGAACACCAGGGTGGGGAGGGTGTAGAAAATATTGTTGGAAATGGGAAGTTGCAGTGGGAACAACTGGAGCTTGTTTGGGATCTGTGCTGTCTCGTGATGCACTCCAAGCCCATCTCAGTGTGGGGACCCCAGTCTCTCAGGTGAAAATCACCAGTTAAATGTTGTGCTGTCTGGGACTGGGGGTTAACTCACAACCTGCAGTCACTTGTGTTTGAAGGTGTGGATTTTAACCATGGTAACATGTTTTGGCATTGCAGGAACAAATGTGGACTCTGAGTTTCTATTTATTTATACTGACTGTGCTCTGCAGCAGAGCTGTGCTGTCTGCAGTAGGGAGCTGGGACACCAGCAGTCTGGGGTGCTTTTTCAGGTGATTAATCACATCTTTGCATTTTTTCAAAATACATGCATTTATAGTTTTCCTGGTTTTGAGATGCTGGGAAATAAATGTCTGAAGTTTTTGCCATATGGAAAGGTTTTGGGATATGGAAGCTTTCATCACATGAGAGCTTCTGTACTATTTATTTCAACCCTTGAATTGTTTTGATTCAGTCACCTGACAGGGGTGTTGGATTCTGTGTTTTGTAAAGCAAAAAGAACAGTAAGGGTGTTGTTTTCTGCCCCAACCCTCCCAGCTTCATACAGTTTAGAGTTTAAGCTTGCTTTTGTTGTTGTCCTCTGCAACAGCCAGTGTTCCAGGCTTTCTCTGGGCACAACCTTAACTTCCACATCTGAGTGTCAGTGAATTTAAGTTCTTTTTGAAACGGGTCTTTATTATGCAGCTTTTACCTTATCAGCTCACACCTTGTCATAGCTGACTTTCTGGAAGTGAACTTCGTGTTCAAATTTAGGTGAAACTGTGTAACAGACTTAAACAATGGAAACAAAATATGTGCGATTCTTGTCTGGTTTTCCATGATAAATGTGCCAATGTGTGAAGGTTCATCCCTGCAGTGTGTTGTGACACCTGAATCCAGCCTGGTTTTTGTTGCTGGTTTGTCCAAGTGTTTGTTTCCTGGAGCTTTTCCTTGCATGCCTTGGGCACACGGTGTGTGATGGGCCTGGCACAGACACAGCTCCCACAGGGAGTGGCACTGCTCCAGGGGCACTTGGAGCGCTCCTGGCTTAGGTTAAAGCTCCTCTTGCCCTGTGCCAAGTGAAGTAAAGGTTAATGTCAGAAAGTGTCCTGAGGAGTGGTGGGCTGCTAGTGTTTAATGTTTAGATGGATGGTGATAACTCTTTGTCCATGGATCCTGCAGTATGACTGGCAGAAACCTGGTCCTTAACTAACAGGTAAAAAGCCCCAGTGTGAGTCATGGCCTCATTTTTAGCCAGTCAGATCCTTCATCCCAAGCCTGTTCCTCCTGCCCACGGAGGGGGGGGGAGCCAGACCTCTGGCCACCAGCCCCCTGCTCCTGCAGTCCCTGCTGCCACAGTGTCCTGGGCAGGGAGCTGGGGCAGGAACACCAAAACAAAATACACTGGGAACATAGAAGGGACGTGCCTGGTTTGCAAGTTTACTCGGAATAAACTTCTAGAAATGCCCAGTACTCTCTGGGGAGGACGTGCTCTGGTGAGGGTGTGGAGGAGGAGCAGCCCCTCTGACCTGAGCTCTAGCTCCCTAAGCATGTGAACTTGTCATGACTTCCATCTTCTGCCATGGAGAAAGGAATGGTCCATTTCCAAGAAGACTATTCTGAGTGTTGTATAAAACTTCTGAAGGACTCGGTTGTCAAAAATAAAAAAGTCTGTCCATGTCTCAGGCACACTGCTGTCAGCAGCAGTGCTGCCCCGTGCCAGCCAGCTCCCAAGGGCTGCCCACAGTGCCAGTTCTGCTTTCTTGGCTGCGATGTTTCCTCCTGTGAGCTTTTGTGTGCAAAACACCAAAAAATGGCTCACCATTGCTCAAGTGACTTGCCATTCATTTTTGCATCCTGCACGTGGTATTTCTGAAAACTTAATGATGCTTTGTTGTGCAGAAGTTTGTGCCAGTGATTTTTGTTTGATAATGACAAGAACTCTGTCTCAGTCATTTATAACATTGTTTGATTTAATTTGATTTCCAAAAGTAGATGTTGAAAAGTAGTTTCCCCATTTAAATATATCTTCCTATATTCTGTATTTCAGTGGGTGAAAACCTGTAAGATGCAGACATGTTTTTCTGTGGAACCTGTGTGGAGCCCTGTCTGTGTCTCTCCTTTGCCAGGTGGTGCAGCAGTGGGTGAGCTGTCCTGTGTGACTGCCTCACCTGCCTGCCAAGCCCTAGTCCTTACTGCCAGTAGTTTAAAAAAGGTGTCTTGGAGCCTGTTAAAGTCCTTTTAAAGCCATATTTACTCAAGTAAGACCCCTAAATAGTTTTGATTTATCCAGCTTATTTAACAGCATTACCATCCACTGAACTGACAAAGAAAGCATTTGGAAGCCCCAAGTGTTCTTTGCAACTAAGATGATAAGACTGCGTTCAGGAAAGCACTTAAGCGTGTGCTTAAATTGCTTTGCGGGTGCCCTGTAGCGTAACCAAACTGCGGGAAGGGGTTTGACCACAGCCTCTCGTTGTGTTTGATCTGCCTTCGGGAGGATCAGTCCTCAGCTCCAGAGACAGGCCACCACGGATTATTCCCTAAGTGCTTTATTAACTGCCTGTGCTGGGAATTCAATTAGTCTGGCTTTGTGTAATTTGGCTCGGTTTCCCGGAGCGGCTGAAAGCACAGGTAAATGAGCTCTCAGGAGCAGGAACTGCCCCGCTGTTCCCGTGCCTCAGCCGGGGGTCGAGCCCATTAGCTGATGGAAACACAGCCCGGAGCCGGGGCTGGAACCGGAGCCGTGACAGCTCCGCTGTGTCAGCCCAGGAGGGCTGCTCACGATGTCTGGGCTCTTCACGGGCAATGCTGGGGGCTGAAACACAGGGGAAGGGAAAGTGCTTCATCACTGGGTCGTGGTATTTATTCAGAACCATTCCCGGTGTCTTTCTCCACAACCAGAGAGCAAAGTCGTGGGCAGGAGTCCTTGTTGTGACAGGCATTTCTTTCTGTGGTGTTCTGTTTATATGTATTACCATTTCATTTGTGTCGTGTATCTTCGTTTCTCTGTATCCTCTGATGACCCAGTTTATTATGGAAAATGTGACTATTTAGTTTTGTTTCCTGCAGAAAATATTGCAGCTACTGCCTGAGAGGATTTTTTATCGATGGCATTTTCGCAGTATAGGTAAGAAGAAATGGTTTAAAAACATTCTAGTGCAAATAAAAGCAATGTTTTCTCTAGTCACTTCCCTGGTTCCACAAGCCCTGAATCCCTCAGCACTGCCCACAGAAATAGTACTCACACAGGAGACTTGCAGCTCAGCATTCCCAAAGCACATGAAAAAATGTTTTTGCCTGCTGCAACAGATCTGTGTCCCTTGCTTGGGGTGGCTTGGATTGCCTGCTTCACTTTTATTTTGCATGAATGTTATTTCAGTTTTTATCTTCTTGGATTTACCTGGCCCTCTTCCCTTTCTTCTCTTCCATGTGATGGAAGCTATCAGGATGAGGGGAATTTAAACCAACACACCTTTTCCTGCTTAGGTCTCCCTTTGGATTCACAGACCAACTCCAAACACTGGGATTCAGGAGTGCTGTGGATCTGTATGTGACTTGCAGATTTGCAATAGGATGTCTTTGCAAGTGATTGCACAAGAAATGCCTGTTCCAATCCATCCCACCAGGGATAGATCCTGTGTGGAACTTGATCCTCTCTGCCTCCTGGAAATTCATCCTGTAAAACTTGGGCACTGAATAGGCAGCAGAAAGTTCTGCTTCCAACTGCTGCCAGAGCGGTCCCAACATTTTGTTTTGCTGCTTATTAAAGTAAATTTTATGGAGGGGTTCTGTTCCTTCTGAGTAGGACTTTTTTGTTGTGGTTGGGTTTGGTTTCCAGCACTGTCTCTCCAACTGCCTTGTTTGTCATCAGAACAAGGAATTGCTGTTGCAGAAGAACAATGAGTGGAAGTTAAAGGTCAAGGAAAGGGCTGTTGTCACATTTCCACTCAGCAGTGACAAAAATAAGAGGAGACATCTGCCTGACCACTTCATACTGGTTCAGCTGAGCTAGTCCAGAGCAAATTGGTTTCAGTCAGTTGTTTTGTAGCTGATATATTCTTTATACTTCTCTTGGGTGGCCATATTGGGATAATTTTTTGACTGAGCAATTTTTTACAGCTCTACCTTGGGATTTCCTTTTTGCTTAATGTTCACGTGCATTAATGTGTGTTTTCTATACATGTTAATTTCTGTTTAGTGTTGTGAAGTGGAGAGATCTGGAGGGAAGGAACCTGTTTAAGGGCTGTACATAATTCACAATCTTAGTATTTATGAAAATAATTTGAGACATTGTCATCTGGCTAAACCCAAAGTACCATACTGGAAAGACACACCATAGTAAATCTTACTCCACTGATGATGACGGTGATTGTAACCAGATTTACTTTGGATTTTTTCCCCCTTGGTTGTCTTAAAACCCAGTGCAGTGGCCACAGAGTAAATGGCATTAAACTAGCTTTTTCTGGAGTATTTTTTAAAAACCCTTGTGTTGGGAGGGCCCGTTCTTTGTGTCTGATAGTGCCTATTTAACTTTCCTAATCCAGGGTCAATTCTGAAGAAACTTTTGCACACTGGAAATTCTCTCAAGGTATTTCTTTGTTTTCATATTCCTTTTCACTTTCATTCTTATGAAGCATATCACTTTGCAGCTTTTCAAGATCCGTGGTTTTCAGACTGTTAGGCTTTGTAATTTTACTTACCTTTTAATCGTAAATCTTATTATTGTGATCCCAGATTATTTTAACATTTGTCTTCTCTTATTTTGCTCCTTTAATGACCTTCGTAAAGTTATCCAGAGAAGGCATAAATAGATACTGCTTAATGCTTCGTTTTGTCAGTTCTCTTTAGCATTAAGTATACTGCATTAAACCTAGGAGTAAAATAATAATGTGAACACCCTGGTGTGGTGGAAAGACTTCCTAGCACCTGGCTGGGGTGCAAGCTCTTGTTCTGCATGTTCTGAACCGTTTAACCACGTTACTGCACTTAGTTTACTGTCCTTTCCCACAAATCCATCCCCTCTCAGATAAGATGTGAAGGAATCCGGCTGTTCCTGCTCTGGCTCCAAGCCCTGCAGACGAACTGTGGGGAGGAGCAGATCCTGCTGTTCGCCTGCCTCGTGCCCGGCTTCCCCCCGCTGGCGTCCTCACGGGGCCCCTGCACCCTGGAGAGCCTCCTCAGCCCTCCCTGCCCGCCCGACGGTGAGTGGGCACTGCTCCCACCGGGCACTGGGAACGGGGATTCCAGGGGATGCCATTTGTCAGGCTGCTCTGCCTGGTGCAGCTGTGAGCCACCTGACGTCAGCCAGAGCGGTCGGGGGTGGTTGGTTGCCTCTTGGTTTGGGGATTTTTTCATTGAGAGGCAGCAGCAGGAACATGTCACTGCAGAGTAAGCAGGTGTGCAGGTGTCCAGCTCGTTGGGTCACCTGCAGTGCCTGCTGCTGTCAGTCCTTCGACACCACGGGGAGTCAGGTGCCGGTGCCACCCTCCATGGGATGTGGCAGGACTTGGGGAAATGCCCAGTAGCTACTGGACTTGGGTTTTGTACAGCTTAGTAGTGCATTAACGGGTATTTTAAATTTATCTTTTCATAGAAAATTCTTTTATTTCAGTATTTTCATGTTTACGTTTAAAACATTTTGTTTTAGCTAAGATTTTTCCAGAGGAAATAACCCCGCTTTTGCCAGCTGTCTCTGGAGAGAAAATTGCTGAAGACCAAACCTGCTATTTTCTTCAGCTCCTGTTAAAATATATGGTAATCCAGGTGAGGAAGATGTGTGTTTGTAACCAGTAATATCTGGGGGATGTACTGGTCACAGAATATGAATTCTGCACTGTATCTGTACAGAGCTGGCTTTGCCCCTCCCCTGGAAGAAGCTGGCTCCTGCACTTTATTAGTCTTGGTTTTGAAAGGAAAATCATCCCAAAGGTACTTCCTTGTGCCATCTTTGGTTCAAATAAGAAGTTTGTCACATTTGTGATAAGAATGAATCAATGTTATCCAAACTTGCAGGAAACTGACTATTTTATGTGCTTGTGGTTTCATTTAGAAAATTGATATGGGGTAAAGATGAGATTTGTTCTCTTTGGACACATACCTAGATGAAAAGAAATGTAGAGGACCACTGGAGGAAGAGATAAAAAGAGATGGCTTCTAAAATTTCTTTTTTTAAAGGATGCAACTATCATGTACATAAATTTAATTAGAAGTAGATCAGATGAATCTGTACAGGAAAGAAATTAAGATAATGTATATATTTAAAAAGTACAAATAAAGCAATATTTGAAATAAAGCAGAAACTATATAGACAATGAACATTAAAGAGCTCAGTTTAAAAAAATAGATTATAATTAAATACTTTGACATACACTTTTTAATATCAAAAGGCAAGACCAAAGTGATATTTGGAAGGGATTTTGTCATCTTGAATACATGCTTTATTTTGAAAAGTGACTGTAAGAAATTATCAGCTTCCTCCACAGCACCCTTTGTTTTACATATCAGAATCTCACAACTCCAGTTAAAAATAAAATTTCAATCTTCCTTTTTTACACTTTTTCCATGTTTGGGATCTAAACAGACCTGACTACACTGTAAATCCAGTTGCACAGTGGTTCATCCACGTTTATTTGTGTGGCTCGTTAGTGGGGAGCAGAGCTGGGCACTACCCTTGCTGCAGATGAGCTGAGATCAAGTCATCTGATAGAAGGGCAGAGTGATCCCTTGGAGCCAGAACGCAGATCACATCTGCATCTTTGAGAAAGTTTATACCTGAGGAGAATGTAATGTATCATTTTATTTACATACACTTGTGATGTTTATTTACATCGCAAATAACACCATACAAAACCTCAGCAGTCTTGTATTTTACGGAAGCAGGGCAGTGCAAGTTTCCCCCAGAATCCCAGCATGGGTCGGGCTGGAAGGGACCCCAGTGGCTCCTCTGGTCCCACCTCCCTCCCTGCTCCAGCAGGGTCATCCTGGAGCACACGGCACAGGAGTGTGTGCAGGCAGGCCTGGAATATCTCCAGTGAGGAGACTCCACACCCTATCTGGGCAATCTGTCCAGTGCTCAGTCACTGCACAGGAAAGTTCTTCCTCATGTCCAGGTGGAACTTCCTAGGCATCAGTTCCTGCCTGTTCCTCTCGTCCCCTTGCTGTCCCGAGCAGAGCCTGATCCGGCCTCTGGCACGTAAACTGCATCAGTCACGTGCAGCTCATCTCAAACTGAAGGTGTCTGAAAATGAAGAGAGTAATTCACTGTCAAAATTTGTCATTCTAGATAAATATCATATATGTTTATATTATATATAAATGTAATATATAAATATTTCTCATAGAAGTGTAGCCCAGAGTAACTTTTTTGGAATTTACATGTGAGAAGCAAATTTGGTAAAAGCATGGTGTGACAGCACAAACACACTGGCTTCTGCTGAACTCACTGTCTTGGGGATGCCAAGGCCCTCTCGGGTTATTCTTACTTTATATTCTTGGTGCGGTTTGTAAAGGGTGTTTCAGGGCTGTGTTAGTTTTTTAGCTCTTGTTAAAGTGTAGTTGCATGTTTTCTGTGTTCGATGCAGGACGACTGTCAGTATAACACATTAACCTGAGGTTTTTTGTTTGTTTCTCTCTAACTCCATGACACAGGCTGCAAGCTTGGAGTGGAAAAACAAGGAGAACCAAGACACTGGGTTTAAGTTTCTCTTTACCTTGTTTAGAAAATACTATCTTCCTCACTTGTTTCCATCTTTTACAAAGCTAACCAACCTCTACAAACCTGTGCTTGGTAAGTTGTGGGTTTTGTCTTCAAAGTTGGAAAAGCAGGTGACTGTTCTTGGCAGCATCTCTGTTACCTGTGGGCTTGTCAGCACAGCTCTGTTGGATGAGGATTCTTTCTCCTGATTTCGTGTTTTCTTTGAGCACAACTTTTGACTTGCTGTGATAGTGGAGGAAGGTGCTGCTGCTCCTGGCTGTGTAAGGCCTGGCCAATTCCACTGGCAAAACGTTTATATGGAGTGAGCATGGCTCTGTGATATTAGTGAATGGGGACAGAATGTGCTCTCTGATGGGTTTTTAGAGAACCAGTGAGCTGTCCAGGTGTGGGGGAGTAGCTGACTTAGTTACTCTTATTTTGCTACCTTTTTCATTGGAGAGAAAATGAGCATGAAGGGCCAGTTGAAAGAAAATTGAGATGTACCTCTGCAGTTGTAGGATTAAAAGCATGTTATTTCAGAAACAAGGTTTTCCTAATTTTCTACTAAATTATGTAGTACAGTCAATAGGAGCAGTGGTGTTAGTCCTCACCTGATGTAGTGCAGCCTTTTCTTCATCATCCTTCTCCTCCCTTTGACTTTTACCTTCTGTTTTTGTAGTTTAATATTTAGTGTCCAAAATCACCTCAGTGCCACCTTGGCTTTCTTGTTTACACCTAGAGCCCAGGCCTTTCATGTTTTCCAGCTGTGTGCAAGTGATTTTTCCTTAAATCTGAGCACCTGAAGGAATTGTGACCCAACCTGTCTCCCTTCAGCAATCTTCCACTTCTTCCCATGTGTTTTCTGTCTCTTATTTCAGTGTGTGAACTTCTCTTTCTGATTCACTAAGAGTCCTTTTCTTCTTCACCTTTGCACTGAGCGTTCCACAGCCATCTTCTCTTTCTGTCTGCACTTTATTAAAGACACTCTGTGAAAGTGATAAAATGAACTTACATTGTAGCAGGAGGAGTTATCTAGTTCAGATTTTGCCCTTCTTTTTGCAACCCTTTTCTTTCCTTTTCCTTTGTTTTGTGTGATACAAGTGATAACCTCTGGGGAAATCTGTGCTGTTATGTTCTCTGTGTTCTTTAGGAGTGAAAAGTTATGATAGAATATAAGCATTAATACAATAAAAGCAGTCAGTCATTGCATCTGTTATTTCACAGGGAGAAAATGCTGGTGACGTGTTCAGTACGTTTAACCAGAGTTTGGAAGCTGTTACAGTTTTTAAGATTACATTTTCTTTCTATGTGTCCTTTTACCAGATATTCCTGATATCAGGCCAAGGCCAGTGTATGTCACTGCAACACGAAACAATGAAAGTGTCTATAGCACAAAAATCCCGTATATGGCAGCTCGAGTTGTTTTTATTAAGTGGCTTGTTACCTTCTTCCTTGAAAAGAAATACTTAACTGCTGTTCAGAACACAAAAAATGGAGGAGAAGTGCTCCCTAAAATTATTCAGGTGAGCTTTGGAGTTTGCCTCTCTTTTCTTATGTACATGCTAACCTTGCAGGATGATCTCACTGCACTGACAGCTGAAGCACAAAGAAATGCCACCCCATAGTGAATAAATGATGTAGGTACTTATTTGATTTTCTTTTCCTTTGATGGAGGAGGGAATCTCCAAGCAAAGCCCTTCAGTAATTCACTAGGAGTTTATTTTCCTCATAGCTTGTTGTATTACCAGCTTCAGCAGTATTATATTTAGACTTCTGGAATTTACTCTGTAAACTGTCATACTTAGTTGTGCCATGGACCATCTCCCAGTGACTTCAAAAGCTGTTTTGTTTTCATCTTGGTTATAGCAGCTGTTTACAAAGAGATATTAGAGAAGTATTTCGCTTTCAAACTGCTGGTTGAGACTTCTCTAGGATTAGGGACTTCCCACTGAATTTTAGAGAAACAGATGCTTTTTCTCTTAAGAGACTCTCCAGTGTCCTGTCTGTGCCCTCCTCCACTCCCAACACTGCACCCCTGCTCTTTGAAGTGGGCCAGTCAGTCAGCTGCTCTGGCCCATAGGAAGTGTACAGCTTGTGGAGGACAAGACCAGCTTCCTCCTTGGATCCAGCAGTAACTGAGAACAGCTCTACCTGACTGCTGGATCGCAGCGGTTGTGCCAGGCAGTACACTGCTCTCCGAGCTCTGCCTGAGCACCCCAGAGCTTTGGTGGGTGCTGTTCCGGCCGATCCATCGGTGTGTTTGCTCCGTGCAGACGGTGGGGGTGAGCCAGGACAAGGCGGCGGAGCTGGAGGGCGGCGCGGCGCAGGAGCAGGACGGGAGCCACTCCAACAGCAGCACCCTGTCCGACAGGAGGCTCAGCAGCTCCAGCCTGTGCAGCGTGGACGAGCAGCACCGCGGCGTCTACGACATGGTGCAGAGGATCCTGCTCTCCACCCGCGGCTACGTCAACTTCGTCAACGAGGTCTTCCGACAGGTCACTGCCCGGGCTGCTGGCTGGGGGATGGAATGGGTTTGCAGCTAACCTGGGAATAGGAAAGGCTGTAGAGTTGGATCCTGTTGATCAGGGAGAGTGGTAATCTACTCATAATCCAAAGGGACTGTTTTTTAGTATGAAAAGTGTATTTGCATCTATTTCAGTACTTACATAATGCACATCAATATCATTTTTTTAATTGGCAAAATATGCTTTTTTTGGTACCAGATGACATTTTCAGCATTGATTTCCCTGCAGGGCAAAGGTCTTTTGTCACTATTATACTTTTTTTGGTCTCCTAAGACCTGCAGAGGTATGGGGTAGCAGCCAGCCTGGGCTGTGTAAGCCTTCAGAGAGAACATCTTCCCAGAATGATTCCCAGAAACACATCTTGAGTAGCGTGTTGCAAATAAACTCATTGTCTTGATTTCCAAAATTGCAGTGAGCAAAGATGAGCAGTATGGGGGGGTGTTTATGTGCATCACATCCATGTCCTACATAGAGTAAAATCAGTGAACTTTTCATTTTAGGCTTTTTTGTTGCCACCTTCTGATGTATCGGCAACACGGAAAGTGGTGAAGGTGTATCAGAAGTGGATACTGCAAGAGAAGCCCGTGTTCATGGAGGAGCCAGACAAAAAGGAGGACAGCCAGGATGCTGTTGTCCACCTGGAAGACTCCTCAGTGCAAACAGATGGTAAACATGTATGGTATCCCTGTTCCTTACTTTGTTCTGTCCACCTGCAATGTAGGGCTTAAGTTTTCACCTCACTTTGTAAAGGAGTAACAGTTAAAAATGTGTGGGGAATAAAGGTTAAAAAATGCTTTTGTTTAAGTACTCACAATTTAAATAGTTACAGAGTGTTCAGTAGCACTTAGGGAGTGCAGGGCAGGATTGCAGCTGGTTTGGGAAACACCATTTGTGGTTATTCCCTGTGTGTACAAACATGACAGGGAGACACAAACCCTGCCAGGTTCTGCAGTGCTGAAATGGCCTGTCTGCTGCCTGGGCAGGGAGGACTATTGCCTTCTGGGGGTAGTTACTTGAGACTTGGACAGTGGGTACTAACTTATATTTACTGGATGAAAGATGTGCAATTGAACACCTTAGTCTAGGAAATTAAGGTGTAGCTGCTATTTCTGTGCATCATCTTTTTAATACACTGTTTTGAAGTGTCAGTAAAAGTTCTTTGACGCTACTGATGCTGTTTAAAGGGATGTTTTGTTATACTGAGGAAGAAGTTTGAGTTGTAAATCCTAGTGAGGATTACAAGGTTTCAGCAGCTTATTTTTGTAGAGGATTTAGAGTTTTGCCAGACTTTAAATTTAAGTGTTACTACAATCAGTGACTACAAAACATGATGTAAAATATTGTAAATAACGTGCCTTCTGAAACTTTTATGAGCCTTTAAATTCCATATACAACCTGTTTGTTCAGAAATTAAAAAATAATAGATAGTAATTCCTCGAGGAAATGAATGTAGGTCATGACAGTTCCCCCTTTTTTGCTGTTGACCTTTTAAATGGTTTTGATCCATGTGGCCACGTTCCTTTCTTCTCTGTCCCTGACCGGGCTGTGTTTGCGGCAGCTTTCCTCGGAGCACTCCGGGCACAAGCGCTCCTCCAGCTGGGGCAGGACGTACTCCTTCACCAGCGCTGTGAGCAGGGGGTGTGTGCTGGAAGATGAGGACAGAGATGTGAAAGCTGGAGCCCAGGCTGCATTACAGGTGTGCTGGGTGGGAAGGGGACGCTGTAACTTCCCTGCTCGTGTAACTTACACTGCAAATCACCTTGGAGTCTCTGAGACAAAGGAAAAGAGGTGTCCAAGCATAGAATGGCAGGAAATGAGTGGCTGGAGCAATGTCCTCTTGCCTGCCCAAACAGAAGAGACATCCACAAGCCCCATACTGAGCCCTGTCTGCCTTGGGGGGTCTGTGATGTCACGTGGCTGCTCGCTGGAATCATGTAGAAAAACAAAGTGATGGGTAAAACATGGAACTTCCCTGAGGAAAGGGAAAGGTTTAACTAGAGGAGGACAAGTATTTTATTGTAAGTCTTGGCTGTTTTCCTTGCTGACACTGTGTGAATGGAGTGTTGATGCCTGTGTTGAAGGTGTTCCTGACGAACTCGGCGAATGTTTTCCTGTTGGAGCCGTGCACTGAGGTCCCGGTGCTGCTGAAGGAGCAAGTGGATGCTTGCAAAGCTGTTCTCAGTATCTTCAGGCGCATGATAATGGAGCTGTCAATGAATAAGAAGACATGGTAAACTTTACGTGGCATCATTTAAGAGAAAGTTATCAACATTTAAACTTTCTGGGACAGTTTTTGGTAGGGAACAGACTGGCTTTCTCAGGGGCAGACCTTGCTACCTAAGTTATGTTTGAGACTTGCCTCTGAGTTGATTTGACAGATTGCAGAACCTGCTGAGCCTGCATCCTTGTACTGCTTCACTGCAAGGTTCTGGCTGGTATTTCCATTCCTAACTTCACCTGAAAAATGAGCTTTTTCCAGTCCACAGCCAATGGACTGTGGTTATTTTGCAGATGATCTGTGAAGTCCAAAGCGTGACCGTATTCTCAATAAATGAGGCTTGCTGGAGAATTAATGAACAAGTACAATTAGTAGAACATGTGAACAAATGTGCAATTTTGTTTTGGAACCAGGGAACAGATGCTACAGATACTCCTCAGAATAACAGAAGCTGTGATGCAGAAGCCGAAAGAAAACCAGCCAAAGGACACATTTGCCCAGAGCATGGCTGGGTTGCTGTTCCGAGTGAGTGAGTGGGGCTGCTTGGTTTGTGTTTGCTCATCAGGATTGCCCATGATTTTAGCTAAGTGCTGTTGCACAGTGCTGTGAAACCTGCTCGTATTACTGGGAAGGAGGATTTTTTCCCTGTTTTACAAGTAATTCTTTTGTAAACTGTGCTGAATTGGTTTGTCGGACCTGCCTGAAGGGCCACTTGTGTTTTCCCTCAGACCCTCATTGTGGCCTGGATCCGAGCAAACCTGAGTGTTTACATCTCTCGGGAGCTGTGGGATGAGCTGCTCAGTGTCCTGTCCTCCCTGACGGACTGGGAGGAGCTCATCCACGAGTGGGCCAACATCATGGACTCCCTGACAGCAGTGCTGGCCAGGACCGTGTACGGCGTGGAAATGACCAACCTCCCCTTGGACAAGCTCAGTGAGCAGAAGGAGAAAAAGCAGAGGGGGAAAGGTCAGTCTGTGTGCTCGGTGCTTTTTGTATCAAACAACTTGAATATTTCAGTTTAATTTTTAAAATTAATTTAACATTAAATGCTACCTAATCTAGCGTAAGAACCTGTTTAATCAAGTGTGAAGCACTTTGGGTTTCTGTATTGTCATTCTTCATTGAGGAGGAGAGGTAGTTGGGGTCAAGAGTAGATAGGTAGCTGTTCGGCAGGTTTGAGTATGTGCTTACAGTCAGTGCTTCCTGTGTAGCAGAAATGAAAGGTGGTTTCCTGTGCTACAGAATGTCACAGGCATCTCTGGAAAAATTCCTTTCCATGTGTTATTAATAAACTTTATTATTTACAGTTTTTTAGCTGCACTTACACGCCACCTTGAAATTGAGGCACAGAGTTGAAGTACCCATTGGTTTTTATTAATAGTAAAAATTCATCTGTGTTGTTTAAAGTATTAATATTTGTCATGCCTGAGTCCATTCATCCATCAGCAAAAATACGTGCCAAAGCATCTGGTGCCAGAGAATGTTGTGTTCTTTGTCCTAAGGTGGCATTTTAGAGCCTCAGAAGACAGCAGTAGTGGGAAGATCTTTTTCATTAAGCTGGAAGAGTCATCCTGAAGTCGTGGAGCCGATGAGATTCAGAAGTGCTACAACCTCTGGGGCCCCTGGAGTCGAGAAAGCCCGAAATATTGTTCGTCAGAGAGCGACAGGTTAGACCATAGCTAAGTGCTTTTGTAGCCCTACACTCAGGAACACAAGTTTTATAGCTGCCTTGGAGGTGTGGCTGCTGCCAAAAGCAACTTAATAATTACCTGCACAAACAGGTGTTGTGTGCCTGCATCTGGATGTCTTGACCAGTGGGAGACATGGAGTCAAAATATTTTGGGAATTCGAAATGTAAGCTTTTAGCTACAGGACATTGAATTGCAAGTTAGACTTGTGCATGTTAGGGGTTTCTGTAAAGAAGTACATTGCTATTTTTATCAATTCATAAGAAAGCATATATTACCATCAGTCACATAACAGATAACACATAGTAATGCAGGTATTTAATAAACAATTTTATCCTTTCATAGTTGCTTTATTTTCTCTCTTTTTCTTACCATGATGAGGCTTTTCTCTCAAAAGGAAAAAGGAAAGCAGGAGAAGGGAGACTGGGGTAAGGCATGCTGGGGGAATGTTGGAGACCCCAGAGATGGACCAGGTCCCTGTTTGTTCAAGCATTTCAGCAGCCTGAACCTGGCCTCTCTTTGTTTCATGGTAACATCCTCCTGTGTGCCAGTTCACTGGGCTGTGGATCCCAGCTCTCCACAGAAGTGCTCAGGAGCTGGAGCTGTCTGGCTGCACAGCTCCCTCCCTGGTTCCAGCTGGTTGTGGCCCTTACCAGGAGAACTGGAAGGACATTCAGTGTGGTTTGGGGCTCCAGGCTCCGTAACTGAGCTGGAGCCTTCAGCTGGGATCACAGGACACTTCAGCAACAGAGTCAGTTCCTTCTCTAAGTCTGTTTTATTTTCAAACTCAGCAGATCCCAGTGTGTGCTCCAGGGGAGGATTCTCTGCTCTGCTGCTGCATTTCTCCCCTTGATGTCCCACCAGAGCAGTAGGGAAGTGTTGATCCAGGACTTTTCTTAGTTGTGTGTGTTCAAATTAAAGGCACTTCCACACTTGCTGTGATTCAGAAATCCCTGGTTATTGCCATTTCAATGTGAGAGATACAGTCACACTTTATTAACTTATGTCTTGTGGGGAAAGCTGCTGGATTTTTTTTTTTATCCCACAGCATTGTGTTTGATATTTAGAACCCAAATATTTCATTCCTTTGTCTGACATAATTATTGCTTTATTTTTTCCTGGAAGCTAAGCGAAGCCAGTCTATCAGCAACTGTGTCCATCTTTATGAGGCTTTGCCAGCTACTAAAAGTGTACCTCTTCTGCTTCACACTGTGAGCTCTCTCTTCCCTGGTCTCTCTTACACTTCTTGCTCTCACAGACTGTCAGGTACTGTACTTTAAAGTCATCTTTTATATCAATGTTCTTTATATTTTTAAACTGCTGTCTGTCTGTTCCCTTTCTGTCCAGTTGATTCTTCTCAGTCTGTAGCACTGCAGGCAATACAGTTTTTGTTCATTTTAATATTAAAGATTACCATCAATTGCAATTAGATTTATATTCCCTAGTAACTAAAGTAAAATTTCCCAAATTTCTCTTCCTGGGAGGGATTTCTGACTCCTGAGTCCTACCCAGGGCATTAGCTGCAGTAGCAAGAGAAGGACAGTTTTGTGTGTGGTGCTTTTTGGCTCTGTAGGGATTCCTGCTCTGTTTGGTGTGTTTTCCTCTCAAGTTGTCTTGGAGGGGAACACTGAAATTGTTCCAGTTAGTGAATTAGGTTGATTGCTTTATTTGTTTCTGTAAGTAATTTCAAGTCAGCAGTGATACTCTAAGGTCAGTAAATACCAGAAGCATTAGCTTTTGTGCCTGTGCCTCTGTGAGATAACTTTCTGAAACACTTGCAACGTTTATTAAGTAGTAAAGCAGTATTTAAACTTGCACACTGCTGGATGGGAACACATTTGATACCGAGTGTTACTGCTTTCTTTGTTTGGTTTTTGTTGGTTTTTTTTCCCCCCCTAATGCCAACAGAAATGCATTTCTAAAAGCACTGTGTTACTCCCTAATCCCAAGAGTTCCTGTTGCTCCTTCCCCAGCATGTCAGATTACTTTCTCATTGAAATTTTCATGCCTCTCTTGTGCATCTGCTCTAAACTTTGAAACTTCCCTAAGGATATTTTAAAAAACTTAAATTATAACTTGTAAAACTTAGGAATTTTAAATATTTGCAAGGGTGACTGTTTCATAGAGCTTTCTTAGGCAGGGAGTTCACACATGTAGACGTGTATAGTCCTGAGCTCCTGCAAATATTTTGTGTTTTAATTAAATCAACAGAAGTTGAAGAATCTCAACAGCTGGAAAATTCAGAAGGAACAGAAGCTGTGGGCCCGTTTGCAGACCAAGAGCAGCAGCTGACTCGAAGTAGCAGCACTTCAGATATTGCAGATCAGATTCCATCTGATTTTTTTCAAGGTAATTTTGGTAAAATGCAGCAGTAGTGCACTTCTGAAGAGAAGTGTTGAGACTTGTTCAGTCTCATAAATGCTGCTCTTATTTATTTTGGTTTCCAGCTCTCCTCTAAAATGGTTTTCATCTTATTTTCTTAGTAAATATGTTGTTGGTATCTTATTGAAGGAACTGTTTTTAAGAAGTTCAAGACCAGGACTGCAGGCATGACCTTTTATAAAGCAGGGAGGATAAAAATGAAACCTGAATGTATGCATTTTTGTATATAACTCTTCAACTTTTTTTCACCTGACTTGCATTTAAATTTAGTGTATTTAAGCTGCAAGTCGAGTTCTGTTCCTCTTGTGTAAGTCTGTTATGCTTCTAAAGAATTTTTCAAAACATCTTGTATCCCATATGAATATTGTATTGCCTCCCTTAGCTCTAAATATGAGATATGTCACTGAAATCTTCATATGACTTGCTATGTAGTTTGGTACCACAGATGTGTATAATTCCTGTTTGCTTTCTACATTTTCTAGGTAAAAAGGCTGGAAGTTCTCATAATTCAACTTCAGACTCCAAATCAGTTCAGGAAAACAAGGGGCATGCAAAGAAGGAGGATGAAGCTGAGCAAGTAAGGCAAAACAGAAAGCGATTATTGTTTTTCCAGATCAGATACCTTTGAGCATTTAGAAACTCTTGGAAGTGAAAGTGTGAAAAATCATTAATCACATTTCTGGCACAGTCTGGAACTGAGCTGTAACTGCTAATTACACTGCTCGGTGTGGGCACTTTGTGTCTCCTGATCTCGTCAGCTGCTTCTGCAGGTTTATGTAGTTCGAGTTTTCTGCAAGACTTTTGTGCTCTTTCAAAATATTAAACGTCAACAAGAAGTTCATAACTTTTAAGATATAAATAATTCATGGCTATTATAGAGCTACAGTACACTGGAATAAATGTTTGATGGTTTAAAGTACTGGGGAAAATGCTTCTCTTCAGTGCAGGTTTATCACCAGCCGTGCATGGCAGATGTTTGTGTGAATTGACATTAGGACAGGCAAACTTCATACATTTTTAATGGCAACTCTTGAATGAGCAGCCAAAACAATAAATGACTCAGGCTGTTCCTCTTTGAAATATGAAAGCTGAAAGATTTTTGGATGCTTTATAAAGTTTTGAATTATTTCAGGTGTGTTGAAAAACATAAGTAAAAGGTCCTGGTTGTTGGTGTGTAAACTGAGGTTAAGAAAGGGAGGATGAAGACTGACATGGAAAGTGTGTTTTCCCAGAGACACTTACAGACAGTCAAGTAGTCTGAATATCCATGAGAATATCTTGGCTGAGTTGTAATTAATTTCTAATAACTGTCTGTGTGTCAGATTTGCTAAAGTGTGATGTAGTTCTCAAAACTGTAACAGGCTGAGATGACTGTTTTTCTCGGCAGGTGCTAATACGAAGGAGCAGTAGTACAGCTGAATTAGATCTGAAAGCAGACTTTCAGCCACCCCAGGGGAATTACAGAGACAGAGAAAAAAGTGAGTTCCGAGAAACACAGTATTTTTGTCAAGTGTAGCAGCTGAACTCAACGTGCCAGCTGTGGCTGTGGCAGAGGCAGCACCACTGTTGTCATGGTGCTGCTGTGGCCCCTGGCCCACGCCGTGCCCTGTGCTGTGCCCCGTGCTGTGCAGGTGAGAGCGTGAGCAGCGACGCGTCCCTGGGCTGCGGGGCCGACGTGGACATGGCGCTGCTGCCCTGGCAGGCGGCCGAGGACGACCCCGACCCCGCCGCGGGCACAGAGCTGTGTGTGGATCCCACTGCCCCGCGCTGGCTGCCCCTCAGCCCCTCGGAGCCTGCCAACCTCACAGGTACTGCACCCACGGGCTCGGTGCCAGCCCGGCTCTGCCTCGGGAGGGGTTTGTATGGCCCCGTCGGGTTACAGTAACTGGGTTATATATATTGAGAAATAGAAACAAAAGCCGGGGTTTGACTGAATACATCTCTCAGGGCACATGAATGTTCCATGGAACTGCATTTTGCCTCCCTGCTTGAAAATCCCCTGGAATGTGGACGGTGTGATCTGGAACTGCCCTGCTCTGTGGCACTGTGATATGAAGCCCCTCTGCCTCCATTTTCTGCCATGTTTTTCTTTGAATCAGGTGCAGCTCGAGCAATGAAGAAGAGACTTGAGGGAGAGAATTGTTTTGAGATGGAAGATGGTTAGAAGGACTGAAGTTCCTGTTTTATTGACCAATTTATGCTTACACTGCATTTCTAATTTGTGGAAATGGAACATTTTACATTTACAGACAGTAGTGAATTCCTTGCTGATGACTGCAGTATAATTGCTGGTGGAAGCCTTATTGGTTGGCATCCTGATTCTGCTGCTGTGTTATGGAGGAGGATCTTGGGAATTCTTGGAGATGTGAACAAGATACAGTCACCTAAAATCCATGCAAAAGTTTTTGGATACCTTTACGAGCTGTGGTATAAACTTGCAAAGGTATGTGATGCTTACAGGTAATGCTAGTGACTTCTCTTATATTGTAAAAATTATTAATAAATATTATTAAATACAATTCAGTGTTAGCATCTGGAGCATGAGCATGGCATGGGAGGGTTCTGTCATAAAAGAAACTGCTCTTGTTTGGTTTCTAGTCCCTGTACCTAATAGAGCATGATCCTGTCCAGCGACAAGAGAATTTAAATGGTTCACTTAAATGGGGTGAGGAAAGAGTAGCAAAGAAAATAGAAGTATAGAACAGAATACCACAGGTGTTGGTATTTGTGTAAAGGCCCACAGTGTGACCCAAACTGGTAACATTTCCTTTGGCTGGGGAGCAGCACCATAAAAAAGGTTTCCAACTTTGGCTGAAGTAGGAACTCTGTATAGTGCAGGGCATAGTGCCTGAACATAAATATAATAAGATTTAAATGTAATAGTATGATATAGAGAACATTAAAAAGTAAACTGTCAGTTTTCTTAACACTCTTCCTTTGAAACCCTCAGATAAGGGACAACCTCGCTATCAGTGTGGACAATCAGTCGACTCCCTCTCCTCCCATCCTAATCCCTCCTCTCAGGATATTTGCATCGTGGCTGTTCAAGGTAAGTTAGTTCTAAAATTCTCACACGTTTTCTGTGTGTGTTCAGTTGCGTTATTTTCGATGTTTACAAACACTGCCGGCTAAGACAACAAACGTCCTCCAGAGGCTCTTTGGACCTGAATATCTGTTTATAAACACACGGAGCAGACTTGCTTTCTGGAAGAGCCGCGGGAGGGGCAGGTCTGTGTTAGCTGGCTCCCGAGGGGGCAGGGTTAACCCCAGGTGTGTGTGTCTGCAGGCAGCCACGCTGCCCAGCGAGTACAAGGAGGGCAAGCTGCAGGCCTTCCGGCTGCTCTGTGCCATGATGACCCGGCGCCAGGACGTGCTGCCCAACTCCGACTTCCTCGTCCACTTCTACTTCGTGATGCACCTCGGCTTGACCAGCGAGGACCAGGTAAAAAACTGTGTTATTGCTCTCAGCATGCCCTTTGGAATGCCCTGTGCCATGGCTTGCAAGGACATCCTCAGAACAAAAACAACCAGAATTAATGCTGTCCCCTCCAGACTTTCCCTCTTCAAGATGAGTCCTTCAGGGAGTATTTAGAAGGGTCATCCCAGCTCTCCTGAGCTGGTGCCAAGGGGGCTGAAGGGAGAACTGAGACAGAAGATTATTGTACCACTGTAACCAAGAGGTGCTCCCAAAACATTCTAATTCTGTGGATAAATGTTGTTTCAGGTTCCTGTGTCCTGGGTTAGCCTAAACTAGTTAGAATAAAGCATTCAGTATGAGGTGAGGAAAATACTTAATCCATTGAGCTGTCAGATGACTATTGGGCCACAGAAACAGCTCAATGCTCATAAAAACTGCAAGAAATACTCTTTAGATAAAATAGAAAGTATCTACAAACATTTCCATGTCTTTATTGCTGTAGGAGTGAGAGTAAGGGCTGAAGCTGTGCTGGAAGTGGCAGCAGAGGGCACAGGGACCCTTGGGAAAGCCTGGGAATTATTGCTGGTGCCTTTAGGAAACCAGACAGGTTTGGTTATTTCTGAGATGGAAGAGAGAAAGAATGAATTGTTACCAGACTCTTGCCCTTCAGTTGCCCTCCTAAAGTGTTAGTGTGTTTGGAAAATCTTCCTTTTAAATAGATAAGAATTGAAAGGAAAGGTTTTTCTTCTGGAAAATCCCAGGAGCCCCAGCTGCTGCTGCAACTTAGGAAAAAAACCCCAGTATCTGCCATTTCTAAAGCACAAACAGGGAAAAATGGAGGTGCAGTGGGAACTCCCCTTATTGGCACTGTGTGTGTCACCTGAGAGGGACCAACAGCTCATTCCGCTTCCATCTCACTCCGGTCAGATCCAGCAGAGTCCCCTCAGTCCCTACAAGAGACTGGTACCACCCGCTGGGGTCTGAGCCCTGACCTGAACCCCCCCAGCAATAAATGCTCTCCCACCAGCCCCACACACTGTGCAGAGGCACAGCCCGAGCCAGAGAAGGGGCAGCAGCAGAGGCAGCCCTGACTTGCACGTTGCTCCAGGCTTTCCTGGATGCTTTGCTGCTGCTCTTTGTTCTCCCTCCTCGCTGGGGTTTGCTGTGTCGCCTCTTGGTGGCACACTTGACCAGGGTTTGCTCGTGTGTGACTGTCCTTCCCGTTTTGTTTTCCTGAGCTATGGAGCTGGGCGAGGAGTTAACTCGCAGAGCCTTGGAGCAGCCTGTTGGTAGGAGGCAGGACCCTCACACCTGCTCCTGTATTTCCAGGAGGATTGGCACCGAGGTGCTTGCTGGGTGCTGAGACTAGTGGGACCCTGATTTAACAGAGGGCACAGGATTGCTGGAATATGGATCCCAGTATGGTTTCCAGGATTCCAGTTAGTGCAAACCAAAATAAACTTTGGTGCAGATTTTTTTAGCACAGATTGGTTTTGTTTGCTAAGCACGGACATGAATTTCTCCCTTTCAAGCAATATGCACAGAAGGAAGGGGAGGAGGGGTCTCATGGAGGAATTTCCCTTCTGTGTGGATCACTGGTGCGACTTTTAGCATTTATGGGGGAAACCACCGACAGCCAGGAAGTCACCTTGACTACTTCAGAACAGCTTCTTAGGTGGCTACATAATTAAAAATATTACAGTCAGAAACCTCTTTGACCTGAATACGATTTTCAATATTTTGTTTTGCATCAGAAGTGGCTTTTGAAATATATTTCTCTTTTCACTCCTCGCTTAAAGACATAAATGTAGGAGATTTCTGCTGTATTGTGTAGCTTTTGGTGTTGAGAGAAAAACAAAATAATGCATTTTTGAGTGTGTTATAAATGAATGCAGTGTTATTCCCAGCAAGTGCAGCCTAACTTTGCAGCCTGGTCTCATGGGGTACAGAAAAGAGCAGTGTGAGGGTGTATTTTAGAGGAGGCTCCCGTGGCACTCTGAGTTCAGGCCATAGCAATTAGCTCAGCAGAGGAGACGGCGGGGTAATGAGCTGCAGCTAATTTGTCCATGTGGAAGCGTCTAACAACAAACACCTCTGGAGAAGTGAACAATTCCCTGCAAGAATTGCATCACCTTTCCAGGTGGGAGAAGCCATTGCATCATTTTGAGCCCCAGTCTGGAGCTGGGATTGCCTCCAGCCAGGGAGGGGCCCGAGGTCAGGGGGCAAGGGACCATCTGCGGGTGGTGCTTCCCTCCTGCCCTGCTCCACACAGGCATTGCTCTGCTGCTGGAGGGAGCCACGGGCTTTTCCTGGCTTTTGATGAATGAAGCTCACTGAGGTTCACAACCTCCCCTCCCTGACCTCCAGCACGAAGGAAACAGTTTGGATGTTCACTGCCACATTTGGGGTTACTGGCAGTTGTTTACCTACAGCTGTTTCAGTTCCTCAGGATTACTGAAAATCAGGAAATATTTCTGGGATGTGGTTTTTAGGGATACCAAGGGATAGCCTGTTGCAGTTTGGGTAGGCATAGCTGCCTTCTGCTGCCAGGTGAGCCTTATGGCTGGAAAATTCCCATTTCAGGGACTGCTATCCATGTCTTTTGATTTGGACAGTAGGTACGGCTTTTTAGATTAACCCAAAATCTAACACTGCAATGCACAAATTTCACAAATACCTGAACTGGAAAAGGAAATGTATTTTATTATTGCTCTTTTATTATTGCTACTGGCTGCTTACTGTAGCAGTAGCTTTTGCTTCATTTACATGAAAAAGTCCCTAAGCATCTCCTTGCTCCATAGCTTCCTCCTTTTTGCTGAAGAACCAAAGGACCAAAACACAATCCCAGAAAGCTACGAGCACTACTCAGCCCCCTTCTCAGAAAAGCAGCTGTTGAGATAACTGTGATTCCTCAGGTCTGGTCCTTCTAGCACTTAAATCATCCTCTGAGGTTGCTGGGGGTTTTCTCCTCGGAATCCTGTGGGTTTTTGTGATGCCACCTTGTTTCTGTCCAAGTTTCCACTCTCAGTCTGAGAGGAGAGTGCAGTGCAGGGGAGGTGCTACCTCTGCAAAAGAGGCAGCAGGTTTGCAATGCCTTTTCAGCTTTCAGCCCCTCAGCTGTTCAGTGTCATTTCCTTAGTGCCACCCTTCTGTGAGGGTGAGCATCACTTACTGTGCTGGTGTCCCCTGTCACCAGCACCGAGGGGTCACCCAGTGCTCAGAGGTGACCTGCAAGGTGAGTAAACGGGTCAGTTGTCACCCTGACTTCGGAAGTGAGTTTTAACAAGTGACTTTAATAAATGTACAGTCACACTTACTTGCCAGAGCATCTTTGGAATAGGATGCTTACGTGTTTAAGGAACATAATAAAATGTAGAGAGTTCAGAGATTCTCTGTGGCGAGGACAACAAACAGCCAGGGAAGGAGACACTGCGGTGGCTTTGTCAGTTCAGTGATGTGAAGGGCAGAACAAACTTTAAATATGGAAGCAGAGAAACCCAGCCCAACGGAGCTGGCAGATGTCCTGGGTGATTAAATGTCAGCACATGCAGCAGGCCTGCTCAGAGCCCAGCCTGGCTGCAGCCAGGGCACTTAACAGCTTTGTTTGTAGCTCCATTCCTTTTAGTAGTGAAAGGATGACGTGGATGAAATGCTCTGTCAATAGAGATGGTGATGTGCTAGTGGACGTTATGTGTCTATAAGCCTCTTTATTTGTTTAAAATGCCCTGTTGGTAATTATGGAAAGGAAACTGCAGCAGCTCTGTATAAGCTCATGTAGAAACACTGACTGGAGCTGTTGGTGTGGGAAATGGCTAATTTATAATAGGAAGCATTTTTCAGTAGAGCTGCTAGTGGAGAAGCTATATTAATTATTGTTTGTATTAACATTGATCTGACTTTTAATAAAGAAGTATTTGTGGGCTTTCTGTGCAGTTGTTACTCGGCAGTAAGGAGCAGTGTACAGCCTGTAGGCTGTCACTGGGACCTGTAATAGCCTTCTAAAGGTACAATAAATAAGTACCTTTGCTTTTGTCCCCCATGGAATGGGTACTTCTTGCCCGGATTTCTGCCTTATGGTGTTGCACACAAGGACCCTTAGTTGTACAGAAACCATAAAGCTGTTTAGGTTCTTTCCCAGGCTGCCATTTAAAAGGAAATAATCTTAATATAGTCTATTAAGGCTTAGATTCCCCTATTTTAGCTTCTTGAGACTTCTTTCCAATGGCTACCATGATTTTCTCCCTCTTTTAATCTCCCCTTACCTCATTTTCTGTAGAAAATTTGCCTGTGTGCCCCCATTATGTGCTTTGAGTGCTTTGAAAAAGTGTTAACAGACAGCATGTTTCCAGTAGGGACAAACAAAAGTCCAAATGCCAGGATCTCACAGGAACTCTCACATCCCCCTCTGCTCACCCAGAGCAGGGGAAGTGGGACGTGCTGGAGAAAATAGCTGGAAGATTGACTGAAAGCAGGGAGGAGCCAGGTCATGGCAACTGTGGGAGCTGTGTGCTCCAGAATGATTTTGGTAGTTTCTGTTTATTTTGCTTTAATACATTTGCCCTTTCTAAATTGCTTCCATCCCACTCGAATTCCTGTTTTGTAGTCGGTGTTCTGTCTGTGGGACAGTTTGGAGCAGTCCTGCCACAGGCATTTGGGAGAGATCCGTGTGGGGACACAAAGTCATCTCCACGTTGCAGGCAGTGCCCTGGCCTTGGCACCCACACCTCTGTCCCTGTCTCCAGGGAGCTCAGGAACTGCTCTCTTAGTGGGCAAGAACCAAAATATTGCTTTCAGTCCTTAATTCCAGTGGTTGCCTCAGTTGTAGCAAGTGCAGCTTGTCTGGAGGTCAGGTGTTAACTGGCACCTTGGAATGGAGTTTTCTGATGAGCTCATCCTGGGTTTCCTGAGGTTGTCAAACTTACTTTGTAAATTTTTATTGGAACTTAATTTTTGACGAGTTAACTCTTGCCTAAAATGTAACAGTAGGTAGGAAAACTTGGAGTAAGTAAATGGAAGTATTTGTTCCTTTAAAGTAAGAAAGGAAAAGGGAGGATTTACCACTTAAGTCTTTTGTAAATTAATAATCTTTCCTGTGCTGTAAATCTCAGCCGCTAATGAGGTGTCTCTCAGTGAGGAACAGAGTGAACTTTCAGTGCAAAATCCATGTTGTTCCTGTTGAGAGACAATTGGAAACGTGAGGAAGGCAGCTGGCAGGCTATTTGGTTACACCTGTAATCTGCAAAAGCTTGAACAAAAATTAGGTGAAGAATATTTCTGCAATTGACCTTTCAGTGAACTTGCATAAATTTATTTTGCTTACTCAGTGGATGTTTATGACCTTATAATTTGGATTACTAGATTAACCTATACTGAAATATGATGCCATTTATAGGGTTAATGCATTTGAGGAGGATATGCATGTGATTGCCCCTTCCTCTCCCCCTCTCCCCAGCTTTAACACTACAGAGCATCATTTTGAATTGAAATAGTCCATAATGGTCCTTTTTTTCACTTTTCTTTAACAACATGAACACTAAATTATAGCTGTGCAATTATGTAAACAATGGAAATGCTTCCAGAATGAATACTTCCTTTTAAATTTTCATTTTGTGTAATTGCTGAAAGGTTCGGAGCCATAATAAACCAAAATGATTTTACACATTTATCGTTCTAAAGGTCAATTATGAAAGAAGTAAAGAAACAACACTGTGCAGAATGAGTAAACCAATTTCCATGGCCATCACCATATGTTTTTCTTATGGCTTGTGTTTTCCAGTTGCTGTGTACATAGCATTCAATTAAAGTGATTCATTGACTAGGCTGGAGCTGCTGCCCAGAGTTTACATTTCCAGGCCCGCGCTCGGGAGGGAAGGAAGCGCCTGGGCTCTGTTTGGATTACCTGATTTTGCAGTATCACTGATAGCACAGATGTTCTCGCTCCCTCGCCTTCTCACAAGCCTCACTCTGCTGATAAGCTCCCAAAGCTACTGAATTACTGCCTGAAATCCTGTTTTATTGTGAGCTGGGTCGTGCAGGGAAGCGTGCAGATTGGGAAAGGGGGGAAAACCTGGCGGGATTACCTGTGAGATCCGTCCTGGCGTGGTTCTGTCCATTTGCTGTGCAGTCACATCCAGTTCCATAGCCAGGATATATTCTGCCTTGTCTTAGCTTAAGTGAAGTCACTCAGACCATCCAAGTGCACACTGGAATGCCTGAGATGAACCATAGCAGTGGGAACAGCCTGGCAGAGTGGGTCGGTCCAGGCCCTGTGTGCATATCACAGCATGCAGCCCGTGCTGGGAATTCAAAGGGAAACTAAGGATTGGTTCAGTAGCTTTTCAAAGTAAAATTTTCAAAGGTTTCTTACTATAGCAAATGATTTTTTTTTCCCCCCTAGTAGTAGTATGTCTCATAACCAGTGAGTAGATCCCTACAGCCCCATTCCTCCAGCATTTAGGAATGTGTGTGTGGTCTCAGCATTCATATACTAAGGTAACAGTTGTGTGATTCCATCTTTCTCCTCGTTGTGGGAGTGTTCCGTGCAGGGCCGGGGTGCAGGGCTCTGCCCGTTGCTGTGTGTGACAGATGGGAGCGATGGCTGAGGACAGGAGTTAATGCAGTTGTTGGGAGCAGGTCCCGGGGCTTCCTGGCCAGGTTAGCCCGGGCTGCTTTATCGTGGCACATGTCAACAGCCGTGTGCTCCCATCTGCTGCCCGAGATTAGGACCAGCCTGAGCCGTACCTGGCCCTGCTGGGCAGGTGTGGCTGTGCCGACCAGCCCCGTGTGCTAATCAGGCCCTTAATTAGAAAAAGGTGGGTCCTTTGTTCTGCTCCGACTGTGAGTTTACCACCCGCTTTATGAGCTGCTGCATCCATCTGCTCTGCATTCTCTGTGTTTGCATTGACCCATATTGACTTAAAAAGTATCAAAGGAAGTGATTAAAACTAGTTTAAACATTAACTCGGGTAGCATTTTAGCTTATTCAGGAAAGTGAAAGCATTATCTGCTACTATGTTTAAAACTAATACTATTTATTTAAAATATATAGCAGTTATTTCATCAGATGTTGGTGTTAAAAACACTTAGTGGAACACTAAATAGGGGATGTGCAGATGTTTAGCGGGGCTTTGATAAAATAGTGGTGATCTTAAAGCATCTCTTCATGTAGAGAAAATTGGGTTTATCAGCTTTAGCTTCTGCTGTAGAAATTGAGCACATGGACACATTCTGGGACTCCAAGTTCAGGCCTTCTTTAGCACATCATAAAACCATAAGGGTGAACGTGGAAAAGTTCCTTTGTAACCTTCCTTCAAAATTTTAGTGAGTGAAAAATAATTTTCTACTCAGTATAGAAATAGCTTGATCTAACTCTTCAGCAAATACAGTGTTGCAGGTAAGGATTATACAGATTTTATGCCTAATTTTAAACCTGCTGAAAGCTTGTGGCAAGAAAATCTTAACTCAAATGCAGGAACTTTGCCCTGATTTGGAGAGACTACGAAGTCTTGAAACGTGGAAGGATTGAGATTGCAATGCTTATCTCGACCATGCTCTGTGTCACAGGGATGAGCAGAGCTGGGGGTGCTGGTCTGTTCCTGCAGGGCACAGGCAGCATGTGTTGGGGTCAGCTTGTGTTCTTGTGGCACAGAATTTTGAGTGAAGCAATTTAGGAACTCACTCCTTTGGAGTGCTGCAATGCCTCATCTTAAATCCATTAAAGGTTTGGATGTTTTGAATCCAAAGACTTACTTAGCAGAATGGCTGTGCTTAGGCACAGAGAGAGACATGGGTGTGTGGGTTGGGTTTTTAACAGGAATTTAAGAGTAGAAACCTTACCCAAAACATCCAGTGCACATTTGCTACTCCATGCATCTGGTGATAGTTACATGACAGTCAGTTTGCACAAAGAGCCGTGAGGCTCTGTGAATTTGCACCTTGACTAGCGTGGGACTGGTGAACCTCAAAGTTAAATCTTCTCAAACTCTCCCTTTTGCTTTTGGGCTCCTTCTGTGGGTTATTTTTGTTTTGGCTTATTTCTTCTCACACAGGTAACTTCTCTTGCAGGATATCCTGAACACCGTCATAAAGCACTGCCCCCCCTGGTTTTTCTTCCTGGGCCTGCCTGGGTTCACGATGCTGATCGGGGACTTCGTGGCGGCGGCGGCGAGGGTGCTGCGCGCGGACACGCTGGAGGTAACGGGCTCCTGGGGCCGTGGCACGGCAGCTGGGGTGGGACATGGTGGCACAGGCTGCCCCCCTGCTATGGCAAAGGTGTTTCATCAAAAGGCCAAGGTGTGAGGAACCCTCTCCTGGCTGCTGTTGCAGCAGTGCTTTTTCCCTCAGCCCTCAGAGTCCGATCAACCTGATGGTTGATCCAAAGCTTAAAGTGCTAATAAGAAATGAATACTCAACTTTCCATGGAAAAAACAAACCAAAACATCACCTTCCATTTCTCCTACAAGCATAAAACTGGGTGTTCCTTGTATTTTCAATATTGCGTGGTAGTTAATGTGTTTCTACCTCATGCCATGGTGCTTTCGATGGTTTTACCAAAGTAGGGATCTCTCTGCACATTGGTATCATCTGTGCAGTCAGGATGAGTGCACTGTGCACTTTCTCTGTCACAGGATCACGAATAGCAGTGCTGGATTAGTGCTTCAGCCTCTCACTCAGCTTTTCTTAGGTGGTTCTGTACTTCCAGTTGATACCAAATGGCTGATTGTTGTATTGGGTAATGACAGAGGAGGTGTTAAAAATGTAGAATGTGCTTAGGAGCAGGGCCAGATGCCTGCTGGAGGAGCAGCTCAGCCTCACAAAGAGAGCAGGGCAGCACAGCAGCAAAAAGCACAGGCAGGAAGGTGTGTGTTAGTCACTGCTTTCATGCAGCTGTTGCTGGGGCTGTAAAAGAAAAGGTCCTGGGACACTTCAGTGCTGCACTGTGAATCCAGCACTCTGAGTATGGCAGTGCATCCTGGCCTCAGAGCTGATGGCATCTACACGTGTGAAGGTTTTTCTAATTAATATTTCTCTTTACTTGCCCCTCATTAGGCTCCCCGTTCTGAAGCTCACACCATCCTTGGTGCTCTCGTGTGTTTTCCAAATACCTACCAAGAAATCCCACGGTTGGGGCCCATTTCAGAAGCCAGTGAGATCAGCACAGGAACTGCAGATGTGAAGGTAAAGCCCCATTTCATTGTAAATCCTTAGGTAACCTATCCTATTTTTATTACTCAGTTACTTAATTCTTACTGTGAGTTTTTTGTTAAAAAAGGAACCCTTCCTTCTCCTCGAACCCCACAGCTGCACATTACATGTGCTTTGCTGAGCAGTGCTTTGCTTGACATGTGCCATAACGTTAACGAAGCTTAGATACTGCAAATTCCAGTTGGATTTTCAAGGAGAGCGAGCTGGCTGTGATCAGATGCCATCCAGGCCAATTCATTAAATAGTGTAGGTGGTATTTAAAGTGTCCATTCATTGTACCTGTGTCCATTAGCTCATCCTGTGAGAGATGTGTGGGGTGTGTAAGGGTAGAGATTTTTTGCCTTATTGCTATTTCAGTAACCAGAGGAGTGCAGGAACCCCTTTGCACGCTGGGCACCCATTCTTGCTTTCTTCATCAGGCCTTGGAGAGTCACTGGAGGCGTGTTAAAACTGTCTCAATTTTAGAAGTGCCTTTGCTGTACTTAGAACCGAAACACTACAGTTTGTATGAAGTGACCTCCACTCATAGTTTGTAAACACCCTTCCACTGAAAATGAATTGATTTCTGTCTTGCTGCCTGTACGTGAGTTCATGAGTTGTAGGTCGATTCAATTTGTCCACAAGGGCCTGTGTATTTGAGTTGTAATCGGTATTTCTGCCTTGACAAAATACAACTGGCATGTGGTAAAGATGCTTTAAGAACAGATTGAGGATTAAAGTGACTTCACTTGTAACTATGTAAAAATTAACTTTAAAATAGAGGTATGGAAAAGATGCTTATTCTAATTTATTTTGTTGTTTTAGTGTTGCCTCATAAATATTTTATTGAAGAATGCTACAGAGGAGCCAAGTGAAGCTGCAAGGTAAATTGGGAAAATCATGGAATTGTTTGGGTTGGAAAAGATCTTTAAGATTATCAAGTCCTTGAGTTGGAAAGTCTTTCTTGCTACTTGGTTTTGGTGCTTGTCCAGCTGAGGTGTTGCTACTGCCTTGTGGTTTGGTCCTATGAAGCTGAGCTCCACTGCACCATAAAGGTGCAGGCCTGTTGTGTGAGAGGGAAAAGAAAGATCTTTGTGCATTTTTTTTCTTTTTATTATTTTTTTTCCCCCCTCTAAATGTTCTTCTAAAACTTGTGACAAAACCACTCTTCCTTTTACCCAAGGTGCATAGCCATCTGTGGCCTGGGAGTGTGGATCTGTGAGGAGCTCACGCAGTGCACAAACCATCCCCACGTGAAGAAGGCCATCAATGTCATAGGTGTGACACTGAAGGTATTGCTCTGGCGGGCCCCAATCAATCAGCATTGTGTAAAAACAGGCATTTTCACCTTTTAAAGAGCTGATGATGATCTGGAGCACAGTCTGCAGGTCTGGTGTCCTATACAAATGTGCAGAATATATGCAAAAATAGCATGTGCTTGTGTACCTAAAGACCCTTTCCCCAGCAAACTGAGTTAAAATCACACAGACAATATCAAACCTGCTGGTTCCTAATGCTGACGAGATGATTTCACAGCATTAACGTTTTTTATTGTTTGTGTAGGTGCAAAATAATTTAAAATGTAGAAAAACTGAATGTGTTGTATTGTATGTGGATATTTTATTTGGCTTTTAATCACCTTTTTTTTTCCAGTTTTCCAATAAGGTGGTAGCTCAGGTAGCCTGTGATGTTCTTCAGCTGCTGGTGTCTTACTGGCAAAAGCTTCAGGAGTACGAATCCTCCCTGTGCCGGAAAATCACTGAAGTACGTCAGACTCTTTAAAATGTTTGGAGGGAAATCGTGTGCAAAGTTGTTTTAATTCCTTCCTTGAGCTGCTATGATTTGTGAACTCCCTTCTTCTGCAGATATTGTTAGGGATGTAATTGCTGCAGTGCCAGGACCAGTGTATGTCCCATGTTTGCAGGGACTTGTTTTCAAAATGCTCAGTAAATCATTGTGTTTCACTTGGACATTGATTGACACAGGCACTTGGGTGCTCCTAAGGGAATTGAACCTTTTCCATACCCTGTGCACATGACGTCCAACTCTGTCTTTATAGTGAAAGAAGTTAAGTGCCTTTCTGACATGTGTTTGTTTGGCTGTAGATCCTCGTGGCCACCATTGCCTTCCTTTTGCCGAGTGCCGAGTACTCCTCCGTGGAGGCGGATAAGAAGGTGTGTTACTGTCAAGAACTGCCTCCATTCCTTCTTTGTGCTGTTAGAGGTGCTTTTTAAATGAAGTCACTTTGAACCAGAGCTGTAAACTTTCCAACCCCTCCCTTGAAGTTTGGGTGAATTCAATGGAATGTACCTAAATACCGTGTTCCATGTCCTTGTTCAGTTCATAGTGTCCCTGCTGCTGTGCCTGCTGGATTGGTGCATGGCACTGCCCATGAAAATGCTGCTGGAGCCCGTGTCTGCTGGTGCCGTGGAAGATCAGCACGCATCCAGAGCTCCTTTACTGGACTACATTTACAGAGTGAGTATGGGAAGGAAAGTGATTTACTGTGTCTGGGTGTTTAGAGATGCCTTTCACACACCCTGGTAGGCACAGAAGCAGTTTTGGCAAGCTCTAGAAAATCGTGAGTTCTTGCAATGCGGGCAGAAGTTGTACAGGTGAGAAGTACGGATGCAAAATGTTAAGAAGATAAGATCAGAGATGTAGAACAGACAGGGGGTGGTGAAGAGAAAGATAAAATGCTTAAAACAACAAGCCAGGAAAGATAATCTTTGCAGACATATTTGAAGTGGGTTGTTGAAATAGAAAACAAGTCCTGAAGTGAGCTGTTAAAGTATAGAATCAGTGCAGATGGTGAGTGCTAATTTAAAAATGCTGTACTTGGCCACAGATGGTTTTTGTAGCACGTCCTGGTTTTCAAAATCAGAATTAGGAAGGGGTACTGCTCCCAGGGTGTGTTGGGGCCTGTCCTGTGGGGTTTATTTCTGCTGCAGTGTCCCACTGTCCCCTGGCAGGTCCTGCACTGCTGTGTGAACGGCTCCAGCACGTACACGCAGCAAAGCCACTACGTGCTGAGCCTGGCCGACCTCTCCTCCTATGACTACGACCCCTTTTTGCCACTGGGGAACGTCAGGAGCTCGGAGCCAGCCCAGTGCCACTCCTCCACAGATTTGGGCAACCTGCTCACTGTTGCTGAGGGTAAGAGAGCTCACAGAGCATGGACCGGCTGTGGGGATGTGGTAAAATAAAACAAAACTGTGGGACAGGTAGAATTCCTTGGAAAGCTGTTGTAAATAGTTCCTTGAACAGGAAGGCCCGGGAAGACAACTAAAGCAAGCAGCTGCAGTGTGACAGAAATCCACAGTTGCTCTTTTTGAATTGTCTCTTGCTGCTCTTACTGATCCATTATCTTTTCATTGATGGTTTTAGAGAAAAGGAGGAGGAATTTAGAATTGATACCTCTGACAGCGCGGATGGTGATGACTCACCTGGTGAATCACCTGAGCCACTACCCGCTCAGCGGAGGCCCTGCCATTCTCCACAGCCTCCTCAGTGAGAACCATGACAACTCCTATGTGGAGTCCTCTGAGCTGTCCTCGGAAGTCTTCCGGAGCCCCAACCTGCAGCTCTTTGTGTTCAATGACAGCACTCTCATATCTTACCTCCAAATCCCTGCAGAGAAGAGGGCGGGTGCTGAGCCAGCAGCAGCCCCCTCGGACGTCAGGGTGATCGTCAGGGATATCTCAGGGAAGTACTCTTGGGATGGCCGGATACTGTACGGCCCTTTGGAGGGCTGCCTTCCTCAGCAGAGCACCACCAACACCTTTGTGATCTCCAGCAACCCCGAGCACCACTTCGCTTCCCAGAACGACACTTCCCAGGCAGAGGAAGGAGAAGATGCTCTCGACCAGTTGCTGGAGAAGATCGGTGCCACCAGCCCCGAGTGCCTTCTGCACCCCCAGCGCAAGCTGAACGAGCCGGCGCCGCCGCCCTGCGGGATGAGCTCCGAGCAGGAGCGGGCCATCATGGAGGCCCTGATGAGGCAGAGTGCCCAGGAAAGGGAGTTCATCCTGAAATGCAGCTCTGACTGCAGCATGAAGGTGGCCCGCCAGGAACCACCACGCCCTGCTGAGCCTCAGGCCTCCTTTTATTTCTGTCGGCTGTTGCTGAACGACTTGGGAATGAACTCCTGGGATAGAAGGTAGGGAGAGGGGATTCAGAACACATTTACAGTACTCTTAGTCTTCTCACTTCTTACCCCCAAATGTGTACACACTTAAGAAAACAAGATTTTTAAAAATCACGTCATGTCAATTTGATTCACTTTACTTAGGTATTTGGATGACAAAATACTGTGTCTGTAGGGTGTTGCATTTGCCTTCAAACCTTTTTTTATTTTTTTATTTTTTTTTTTAGAAAAAGCTTTCACTTGCTTAAGAAAAATTCAAAATTGCTGCGAGAACTGAAAAATCTGGATTCCCGCCAATGGTAGGTGATGTGTTCTGGACACAACATTGATAAGGTTTGTGTTTCCCAAGGCAGAATGAGTGAGTCACCAAAACGAAAGCTCTCCTGCCATTGCCTGTGCCAGCAATACAAATATTAGTATGTAAGATGGATTGTTTGTTTCTCCAGAGTTCTGCAGCCCGAATGGAGAAGCTGTCTGCACTGGCACTGTGTACAGCCAATTCCAAATCAGTAGCAGATAATAAGACAGAGTAACCTATTTCCAGTTTGCTTAGCTGAGAAGGGAGGGAAGAAGCTCCCAAATAGTTTGTGACCTTGGTTCAGCTGACACAAAGGACCATTTCTCACAGGATGGTCCATGTCAAGAGCAGTACTTTAAGGGGTGATCTCCCCAGAACTGCTCCCCAGCCAGGAAGTGGCAGAATGGAGTTGTGAATGTTATGTTTTATTTTTCATTACTGGACATAGAGCTATTTGAAAAGCCTCTGCAGCATTGCATCCCAACAGTTTCCATATCAAATCCACTTTGCTGTTTTTCAAAGAAGCCAACTGTCTCTGTCAGCCTTGTAAAACTCAGCCCAGGATCTAAGAGTCAATAATGTTTCTTTCTCCTTGTATTTCATCACCCTGTAATTAAAATTCTGTAGGTCAAATTATGCTCCCATTAACACCTGTGCCACCTCGCTGTCTGTGGCAAAGCTGCACAGCTCTGAGTCATTAACCCTGTAATTGGAACTTGGTCACCAGGACTGTGGCTGATGCACAGAAGGACCAGCCTTGGCTCCTCTCTCAGAACTGGGGGGTCTCTGCAGTGAGGGGAGCAAAAATGGGCAGAAATCAATTTCTACAGCTGAAAGAGAGCAATGGACTTGTGTGCAAAAAAGAAATGGATGCATGGACTTAAATGTGGGCACCTGCTCATAGCTCTGGAGTGCAAGGGATCTAAAAAATAATTTTGAGCTGAAACTTCTTTAATTTGACTTCTTTTTGTGTCCCTCTGCAGCCGTGAGACTCACAAGATCGCCGTGTTCTACATCGCCGAGGGACAGGAGGACAAGTGCTCCATCCTGGCCAACGCCAGGGGAAGCCAGGCATATGAAGATTTTGTAGCAGGACTGGGCTGGGAGGTAATAGCCATAAATGTAGGCAAACGAACATGTTGCTAATGTCACTGCATAGTTTTTAATTCTCATTAAAAAAAGATAAATTCACTACACACTGATATTTAGCTGCTTTTAGCTCTTGACGTGCTCAGAGCACACTCTCACCACAGGAGCTTCTTCATGAAGCTTTTGGGTATTATTTGCCTTGTCAGAATGGTGTGTCATAGTCTAAGTGCCACGAAAAGTTATGGGTTTGGGAAATACAGAGTAGCTGCATGGTAAGGATCGAAGTTTCACAAGGCTCAAGGGAGAGGCACCATCCTGAGGCTGGTGCCACTGGGAAAACAAACAATCCTTTGGACTGGAGCTGGACTTCAGAGAGGCATTTCTTCTGAATAAGCTTCTGGAATTATTTCTTCTTAAGGTTTTTCTTTCTGTACAAGTCTTAAGTTTCTTCTGCAGTTTTTCTGGTTCTTTCTCTGCCCTTTGGGAGGCTCCTGGCACTGGGAGGTCTGAGCCCTTGGAGGAGCAGCACGTGTTGCTTCCTTGCTGCTGTTTGCTGTAGGAAGGTAGAATCACCAGATGGATACTGGCTCAAGACCTAGTTAAGAGACATTTGCTTTTAGTGAGTGTCCAATACAGGAAGGGGAAAGACAGATCTAACAGGAGGATCACAAAGCTTTAAGGGAAGATTTCTCTAGGATGGCTGCAGAGTCCTAGAATGGTAAATTCATGAAGTCTTGATATAGAAATAAATAGTGATAATTCATCAGTCTTTTCAAATTTCCTCTAATCCTGCCTTTCAATCCCTCAGGTGGATCTCTCCACGCACGGGGGTTTCATGGGCGGCCTGCAGCGCAATGGCAGCACAGGACAAACTGCTCCCTACTACGCTACCTCCACCGTGGAGATCATCTTCCACGTGTCCACCAGGATGCCCTCGGATTCGGACGATTCGCTGACCAAAAAGGTAAAGAGTGTGCGGTGTACTGCACACTGCAAGTGCTTAAATGGAAGTTTGAACTGAAAGCAGCTTGTGCTAACCGGCCCTGGCATCCCATCTCTGCTGTGCCACATGGTGCTCTGCAGCTGGATTATCTGAATTAAATGGCATCTAAATTCTGGGTTCTGAAACACAATTAACATTTCCATGGTAGCCTCAAATACCACCATGAGTAATAATATTAGCAATAATTTCATTTGTATGTTGTCTGCCTGCCAAAGCCGTTGCAGGTTGGTAGAACAAAACAACCAAATGCAGCATAATAAAACCTTCCAGACCAATCATCCTGCGTGGAACAGCAAAGCAAAAGGGAGGTGACAAGCTCTGGACCCAAGGCAGTCACAGCTGATAGCTAAAGCCAGTAACCACTTAAGCACAATTCTGACAAGCAGCCTCTGCTTCAAAGGCAGCCAGAACCCAGCCCAAAACTTTGTTGGTGTCAGTACTTAATCTTTGTCTTTCCTAACAAGGAGTGATTTGAGATTTTGGTGCTTGCCAGCTGCTGCTTAGAGTCAAAGAAGATTTTAGGGGCATACCAAATCTCTGCCTTTTTAATTAGGATTGGCAACTTGTTCTGCAGAGGTTGTTAACGTGCATCAATAATGCTGCTGAGGCTATCCAGTGCACCAGGGGATACTGCTGTGCTCTGAACATTATCTACAAATGTCACTGGGTGACTCTATTTAGTGTCCAGTTGGTTTCAGAATCACATGGGCTTTTCCTTTAAATATAAAGGTGAAATTTCTGCTTACTGGTCCTGAAAAAATTGCCCAGCATTTCATAGTAAAGCCAGATCTTTTCTTTTTTACTGGGATATCTGTCATTTTAAAAAAAAGTCAGTAAAATTATGTTTCTCTTTCTGTATCTGCAACTCATTATCTTCATATCAGTGGATTTACATGGCTATGGGAAAAATGTAATCTGAGTTCTTGAGGATGGAGAGGTAGGGCAGTGGGACATAGTGGGGGGCTGTAGAGTCTGTGACTTCACCAGGGTAGGACTATGTGTATTTTTATTGTTCCTGACCAGTATTTGTCCAGCTGCTTGCTCAAAACTCCTGTGATGAATGATTTAGTTTCCCTAGGCAACATATTCCTACGCTCCACTTCTTGTACTGTGACACAGTCTCTTGCACCATCTACTTTGCTTCCATTTAAGCTCATTGATTCTGCCCTATTCCACATGGCTATGGAGGGCAGACTGTTTTGCTGCAGACTTATGCATCTCTGAGAATTGCTGCCATGTCTTTCCCAGACTTGCTTGTCCTACAGAAATTGTGTCTGTTTAGTCTGATCTTCCCTTGTAAGTCCTGGCCTCCTGGGTTTTGTGGAAGCCTAGCAAAGACACTGGGATATGATCTGGCTGTCAAGTAATACATCATCTGGGAGAGCAGAGAGCACAGTGATGGAGCTACCACATGGGGAGAGATGGGGTTTAACTGCAAACAGTCTATTTACTAGTTCTCCTGATTCCCACCCATGTTAGGGGTTATCACAGACACTGAGAGTCTGGTTATTCTATTTAATTGTCTTGCCTGTGTTTGCTCTAAGAGAATTCCTTCTTTGTGAGAAACAAAAAGCAAAAGCATTTAGTAGCTACCAGTCTCCAGGTCTTGCACTGCCAGAAAACCAGGCCAGCTCCAGCACATGCTATCCACAGAAAATACCACAAAGGAATTGCTCTAAGACTTTTTTAAAGAAACCTGAAATCCGCTATAGGATCCTGCAGGGATCAAACTGTGTATTCCTGTACAGGACAAAGCTCTGAACAATCCCATGGATATTGGGAGCTGCAAGCAGGGGCTTGGACCAGATGACTTCCAGAGGGCTTTTTAACATGGATCTGTGGTTCTGCACACAACAGTTTTGTTCAGTTTGTCACAGGTCTGTCGTGAGCAAACGTGGTTCTGTGCAAATGAGCATAGGCTGTTAGCAGATCTTACAGAACTGCAGCTCTAAGGGGACAGAAGGTGCCTTTCAGAAGCACTGCAATGTTTCTGGAAGAGGAACAGTTCTCTCATGCTTTGGAATGCTGATGGATGGACTAGCCTGCATTTGAGCATGGCTGACTATCCAAACGGAAGCCAAACCACTCCATGATTCTGTGATTCTGCAGGAGCTCTTTTCACCCAGAAAGCATTAATGTCTTGGAATGAAGACATTGTCATATCCTGGGGATACAGGACAGTGTTATTGGGAGGAGGAAGTTTTATCTGGTTGCCAGTCAGGATGCAATGGCGGCCACAACTTCTTTTTTCTTGCCCTCCCCTTCCTTCCATCAGATGCTGTCTGGGATCTCAGGTGCCCCTTATCTCTGAAATCTGTGTGATTTCTGGGGTTCTTTGCTTGTTTTGCCTCAGACCCACCGAAAGGCTCCAATCCTGTCAGCGCTTGGCTCGTGCACTCCGGGCTGAACAGAAGGACTGACCACCTGCTAGCCTGGGGAGCCCTGCAGCAGCCCATAAATTCTGGGGGCTGGGGAATTAAGCAGATGCAGTAATTTTACTTAAATATGTTATTGTGGGTTTTATTTTTACTGAACACAGGGATAAAGTAATTTCTGGTATAAATTCCCAAGAATAAGTCCACGTTCTCTGAGGATGAACTTGACCCCTTATTTTTGTGCAGCAGAGTTCTGATTTGTAGTTTGTATTTCTTTATTTGAGGTATATGCTGACATATTATATTGCTAATTCAGGGAGAAAGAAAAAAAAATGAAAGAAAGAAACCCTCTCTAAATAAGTCTTGGCCCTGACAGAAACCTTTTCTAGTGGAGTAAACAAAATTCAGCTGATCACTTTTGCTGCTGCAGGGTTCAGCATCATTGGTTCCAAACTTTATCTGGCTGTCGTGTGGCAAGAGTGAAAATCAATCCCAGGAATGGCATTCTACTGTCCCTGTCTTGTTCTGCCCAAATTGCGCTTAACGGTTTAAAGATGTGCTGCAGAATTTCTCGGTGATTTATTCCATCTTCTCCATTGTCAGAGCAGAACTTTTTCAATTCAGAAATCTGGTTGCAACCCCATAGTGAACTCTTGCTCCTTCGCTGCAGAAATTTGTTAGCTGGGGCTAGATTAGATTTTTAGCAGCTAATCTGACTGCTGTAGGGCTTTGCAGAGTGGGGCCAGAGCTGTGCTATTGGATTTGTCCAATTCATTTGACTCCAGGACTATAATTGCACTTATGTCTTACAAGGCTTTTATGGCCTCGGGCTGGCGAGCAGCAGAAAAACAAATTGGCAGTGATACAGTGAGAGTGAAAGGGAATGAAAGGCACACATTATCAGTCTCCAGGCAGCCCTGCTCTGGCAGGAAGTTTCTCGGTTAATTTACAAATAAAACTTAGATTTTAGGATGGGCACACTGTCAGGCAGACAATGGGGATGTCAGGCCCCACTGTTACTTAGCAAAAGTAGCAGCCGTGCCTCCCCAAAAGCAGGAATTCTTCAGTCAAACAGACGACTCCTCTCTGGAGCCAGCTGGCTGTGTAATGCAATTAGCAGGGAAAGGAGGTCAGGCCGAGGTGTGCACCGTGACCAGCGTCGCGCCCTGGGCACCGGGCGTGCCCAGCCGGGAGCACTGCCCGTGCCCGGCACGGCCCGAGCGCGGGGACGGCGGGGCACTGACCCCACGGTGGGGCACTGACCCCACGGCGGGGCACTGACCCCACGGTGAGGGACTGACCCCACGGCGGGGCACTGACCCCACGGCGGGGCACTGACCCCACGGCGGGGCACTGACCCCACGGCGGGGCACTGACCCCACGGCGGGGCACTGACCCCACGGTGGGGGACTGACCCCACGGCGTGTCCAAGCACCTGCAGCCCTGAGCGTGTCCATCACACCCGTGTCAGCCAAACCGCCTCCTGGGCAGGTGGAAAATCCGCGCTCTGCCCGTGCACCCGAGAGGAGACACAGCTGCCATTTCCAGAGCTGGGATCGCTCCAGTCAGCACCGAACTGAACAGCTCCGAGCTGCTCCATTCTTGGGCTCTGCTTTTTAATATCTCTCTGATTTCCTGGCTGATTTGGTGGTTTTTTTTAATGTATTCTTTTCCTGTCCCCCCCCACTCCTAAACCGCATGGAGAGCGCAGCCTGGAGCTCTGGCTCCACGTGTGCTGGCTGTGGGGCTTTAGACCTTTCAGCACAAGTCATTCATGGCACTGACTGCCCCACAGCTGCTGTTTTGAATAAACAACACAGGAAAATAGCTGGCTTATTGTCACTGATAAGATTATTTATAATGGCTTTTTATCAGTGAAATTATCTTTCAATAACAAACATTTTTGATTAGTACCAGTTTTTCCTTTGTAACATTATACCTTGTTGCTGCGACTCCTAAGGATGTGTGACTTCAAGGGCAGTAACTCAAGCTCTGCAGTGAGCTGCTGGCACACAGTGGGGATCCTAGCAGAGGTGGGATTCATGATCACAGGACATTTGCAAGGGTTTGAGCTCACAGCCGTCACTCCCTGTCCCACACAAGCACAGCAAGCACCAGTTCAGCTGGTGCTTCTCCCTCTTCACTGAATTCTCTTCTCTAGGCGTGGAGTGGGACAGCCTGGCCAGGCACCCACATCCCCAGCATCTGGAACCCACTGTGCACAAAGTCTGGTCACTAGAAGGATTTTGGGGGTTTTTAACACTAAATTTGACATCTTACTCCTAATCACTTTGGCACAGAAATCAGGGGGACTATGAGAAATCAGCAGTTTCTACTGATTTTTTACATGTAAGAAGCTCTAGTAATAGTACTGTTAATTGGTGGTTTTTACAAAACATGAAGGGTTCATATTTTCTTCAAACAGAACTAAAATTATCTGTTATTCATAGGTGTAAATAAAACACAGCTCTTTATCTTCAGTTTTATTTAAAATAAACTCTGAGAATCTCAGTCGTCCTGTGAACTGAGCTTTACTTTACTGGAGTATGAACTGTAAGCCAAGTTCACAGTTGTGACTTTTTCATTCTCATAATGTGTTGGTTTTGCCACATTTCTCTCGTGACTGGGGTCCATTTTGCCACCGATATGTAGGAGTGAAAGTTTTTCCTTCTAAAGGCACTGCCTGATTCTGCAGAGGGAAGCTTCATTGGTGCATGGGCTGATCCAAGGCATGTTGGGGTAGCTCAGTTGTTATTTACCAATGAAAATCACCACTTTCTTTTCCCTTTCTTCTTTCCCCCCACACAGAGTGAAGTAGCAGAGCTTCGTTTTTGCTTCTTTGTTCGGCCTATTGTGCACATTGTTCCAGGGGTAGCACCAAATTGTGGGGGTGGGGGGTGTCTTTTAAGCTTTAAGTGGGACTTAAATTCTTTTTATGCGTTGGGCTGGCATTCTGCATGTGGATTACATTTTAACTTTAAAGCTTACAGTTGAAACCATTGTGTGAGGCTTGTACGTGATTGCCAAATAGTTTTTGCCATCTGTTAGATCACCTCCAGCTCCTCCAGTAGCAGAGCAAACACACACAGGCTCTCAGATGCATTTTGTATGTGTCACATGTGAATTTTAGCCATATTTTGTGCAACTCTGCTCCAAATAAAAAGGTAGCTCCCACGGTATTTTCCATTCTTCTCTCACTCACGTTGCCCAGATATTTTGCTGACGTTTCAAGCAGAAGCCCCTCCAGACACAGTGAGGAGATGTTTGTGGATAATAAATTCAGTTATAGTGGTTCATGATAGACAGTTTCTTGACATCCTGAGTCAAGGCATTTCATATTTCTGTGACAGCTGCCTCATTTTAGCTGGAATATGATGTTCTGTTGGGTAATGTTTTGTTCTGGTAATTCAGTTTTCCATCTTAAATCACTGTAGGTAATGTACATTTACATATCATGCTAATGGCTAGTTTGATAATGACTTAATTAAGCCATCAGACAACAATGTGTTGTGAATGAAGCAAATTATTGAGCTGATGCTTTCATGAGCAACTGGAGAAAAACAATATTTTAACTTTTTCTGTAATGAAATATTCCTACTATTGAGCATTGTAATTCAGTTTGTGAGCCATGACCCCTCCTAAACCGTGGTTATCACTCGGATTAATAAAGAGCCAATTTGCTGTTGCAGCTCCGTCACTTGGGAAATGATGAGGTTCACATCGTCTGGTCTGAGCACACCCGCAACTACCGCAGGGGCATCATCCCCACGGACTTCGGGGATGTTCTCATTGTCATCTACCCCATGAAGAACCACATGTTTTTCATAGAGATCATGAAGAAACCAGAGGTACGTTTGGGCTGCTTTGCTGGGCTTGTCATGTGTTGTGCAGTGACCAGCAGTTCTGCTGCTTAAATAAAGCTCAGTGCTTTCGAGTTCGGGGGTTATTTTTTCCCTGCAAGTGTAAAATACAGTCTGTCCATCTCAGGCACAGAGCTGAGCATTGAGCTCCTACTTTAAAACTAGAATTACTAACGGTGATCCAAGTGCCTGCTCGTTCATTTTATGGTCACAATTACCGCTCACAGAAACGTGTCAGAATTCTCAACCCACAGAAATCACCGTGCAAAGTGCAGTATTTAAAACCACTGTGCATTTGCAGCCTGAGGCAGTGAAAGCAAAACACTCGTGTGCTGTGGGGTCACCCCGTGTGTGGGGTCACTGTCCCACAGGTGGTGCTGTGCAGAACCTCGTGCTGTGGGGCACTGGCAGTGCTGTGGGGTCACCCCGTGTGTGGGGTCACTGTCCCACAGGTGGTGCTGTGCAGAACCCTGTGCTGTGGGGGACTGGCAGTGCTGTGGGGTCACCCCGTGTGTGGGGTCACTGTCCCACAGGTGGTGCTGTGCAGAACCTCGTGCTGTGGGGGACTGGCAGCACCGGCTCACTCGGCAGGGTGATGCAGGCACTGGGTATCCTGACAGCAAACAAAATGTTGAAGGTTCACTATTTCATGGTTAAATCATCATTTGCAACCACATTTGAGATGTTTTGGGGGGGGGGAAGGCATCTTTTTCAACATAGCAGGGGTGTGTGTATGTACATCTGTGCATAGGTATGAAAAAGCTGCTGCAGTAAATGCTTGTCTGGTACATTATGGGCACAAAAATGTATATAAAATATACTTTGTGACAGTAATCAGTGTGATAAATACCGTTTCCCTTATATGATGGACAGTATTTCTCCAAGAGAGTAACCAGCTGTGGCAAATGCCTTCATCAGGTGACGTATTTACCAGCTGTAGACAGTATTTTTTGAGTTATGAATGATGGAGTTGTTAGATATTGACAACCAGTGGTTTGTCAGTAGATGTTTCAAACTTGAAAATTTTCTGCTAGTGGGGGATTTTTCCTTACATTTGCTGCTGAGCTCTGAAATTTACTTTTTGGGCATTTTATTTTCCCAATGGAACATTAAGAGCTAAGAATTTAGTGTGAGGAACACACTCGAGACTTCTCTGGAGCAACGGAGAAAAGCTGTGTCATCTTACATATTAGTCAAAAGCACCCGACGGGCAGCCAGAATAAGAGCTAACTGGAAATTTAGTGTTATCCCTACATTTAAAGTACAAACCATTACAATGTAATAAAATTAATCCAGACATTTCCAGGGCAAGTGTGGCTGACCTTTTGTTCACCAGCTACTGACCCCAGGGTGAATGAAAGAGGCTTGCAGAGAGAAATGTCTGTTGTTTGGCTTCAGTCCCTGGTATTTAAATTGCATTCCCTAATCGAATGAAAAGGCTGTCCTCTCTATCAGGTTACAGAATCCATGGCAACATTTGGCCTTTTATATCCATAATGTTAGCCTTTTTGTTTGCAGCCAAGTAGAGACACCTGGAGCAATGTTAACATTAACCGCTTTAGCATTAATAGCTTCATTATAGAAGAATTTCTGATCAGATAGCTGTTACTTTTGTTATGTTGCTTCAGCTTGTATTGTTTTCATTTTTGATCTCCCTGCTTGGCAACCGGGCAATGATTTGCAAATTTTTTTTGTCTTGATTAATTAAGCAATATAATTATCAGGAACCGTGCTGCAGTCTTTGCCCGACAAAGCTTCGGGGGGAAGACAATAGTAAGTCTGTTAGTGTGAATGCATTCCACGCGTCACAGATGCACGAGGATATTGGGAACAATGAGAGGAAAAGCTGCCTGCGAGAGGGGACAAAGCATGCCAGGCAGGCTCCGCACTGCACATACCGCCAGGGACATGCTGCGGGTTCCCTGGGACACAGATGCCTCGTTAGATTGCAACTCGTCATCAGAGATTAATTCTCAGCCATTTGGTACAATAATTTACCCATTCCCCTCTCTTTTAACTAGTGCTGCTCGCCGTAGAGGGGAAGTCTTTGTGCTCGGAAGGTTTATTTAACCTTGCCTACTTTTACTGCAGGCAACAGAAATAATGATTTTTCTGTTGGAAATTGGAACGAAGCAGGTGTTTGCAGTGGGCTGAATATTAATTTTTGCTTCGTGGGTAACTCGCGGTGACATTTGGAGTACTCACAGGAGGGGATCTTTGCCTCTCCCCTTGTTTTTAATTGATTCCTGTCAAAGCAGCCTGTTTGTTACAACCATCCCAGCCCCGCTTTCCTCGGATGGTGTTTAATGCCGGGGCACGGAGCCGTGCCCAGCGGGGAACGTGCCCCGTGCGTTCCACCGGCCTCCCCCCAGAGCCCTGGCTAGGGCAGAGCCCCTGTACAGATGGGAGCTGACGAGATGCAGCTCCATTGACTTTAATGACCCTCGGCGAGGCCGCTGGCTCTGCTCGGGAATGACTAATTCCCAGCTTTGTGTCCGCGTGGTCCGGCTGTGCCGCGCTCGCGTCGCAGCGGGGCTGCGGAACCCTCAGCTCCTCTCTGCGTGTGGGGAGCGTGTGCAGGGGAGTGTGTGTGTAACATGGGCACACCTCATCCACAGTTTCTATCTATAAATTCTGTAGTGCTGTGGTAAGAAACTCTGCCCCACTCCCCAACTCCAGGTGGGTCTGAAACAGGCACCAAGTCCTGTCAGCCTGTCCAAAAAGCCTGACAGGGAATTCCCCTGCGCCGGTAGCATCTGCTGCTCTGACTTTACATATCTGGTATTTGGGTGGGGGTATAATTTTAATACTAGTATGTACTTACCTCCTTATTTGTGCTTAAGAATATAGTTTTACATACTTTTCTCCTGTTGTCAATACTTCTAAACAGAGCATGGGGTAAAAATTTCACTTAGAAACTTGATGTTCCAGAACATTATAATTTCCTCTGTCTCCTTTCTTTTCAACTGCCTGGACAGTAATGCCAGCAGTAAATAAAAATCAAAGGCAAAACCACTATGGAAACATTTTACACTAATCTATTTTTGGGGGTGGGTAATTATTTTAAGTAAAGGAATGACAGAATAAGTGTGTGAAGAGACAGCTGTCATTTGCAGATGTTATATTAACCCCAAATTTCTTCTGTAATTCATTGCCACTTCTAATTAGAGGAATTCCCTAGATGCAGGGGATTTATAGTATTCCCTTTGTCCATTTATTGAATGACTGTCACAGTCACCCACAAGCAGTTGCAGAAGAATAATAGAGGGTATTTATTTATGTGATAAGCCTCTGTACAGATGGAAAAAATCCATAGCTTAAATATTGATAATTTCTGCTGGCTTCTGTTTAGGGCTTTGGTTGGGGGGTTGGTTTTTTTCATTTTGAGTTTGTGAAAGGGAAATGAGTTTGAATACTTGTAAGTCCTAAAATTGGTTATGTATTTAAACATCAACATTTTCTGGGTTTGGCTGGCCAGGTCTGTTATGTGTCTGCAATTGCAGACATGGTTGACTTTCAGAGAGCATCTCTGGTACTTGGTGTGGCCTTTCTCTGCAGAGCCCTGGGTCCCCAGGGGGCATCGTAAGGAGAGTTCCTCTGGAGGTGACCCTGACAGGGCAGTGTTGGAGCACCTTGACGTGCTGGGCTGGGCCTGTTTGTGCCTGTCCCAGCTGTGTGTTCCGCCCCTCCGAGGGGCCCTGCTCTGCCATCTCCTCTGCCTTCCACACACCTCCTTATCTTGGTCCAGCCTGAGGTTTTTTTCCTTTTCCACAAAGTCCATAGAAGGAGTTTACAGAGGATTATCTGAAGCAAATACATCTTTGCAAAACCTCCTGCCAACATTGGATTCAACCAGTGAATCAGGGTGTTGTGCTGGGATCCCAGACAGGAAACAGTTCTTAGTATCTGCTCCCCGTGGCATATCGCTTGCAAATTCATAGAGGGACTTGGTTCCCGTGTGAAACAAGCTCATGTTACCCAGCTGAATGTTCTGAGAGATGGATATCCATGTACAGCATGCTGAGGGCAGTGATGGAGGGTTTAAAACTTCCAGACCTGGGGGATGAATGTCACACTGGAAGTTTCAGTGTGTGAAACAATGTGCTCAGAGTGGTTTATGGCAAAATGCTGTACCCATCTCTGTGGTGGTTCTGAGGCCTGTTTCTCTGTTTTGGGTCCCCAGGTGCCATTTTTCGGCCCTCTCTTCGACGGAGCGATCGTGACCGCGAAGCTGCTGCCGAGCCTGATCTGTGCCACGTGCATCAACGCCAGCAGAGCCGTCAAGTCACTCATCCCGCTCTACCAGAGCTTGTATCCTTTCTCCCAGGGGGCAAGGCTCCCCTTGGCAGGGTTCTTTCTTCAGAGCATCCTTCGGCAGAGAGGTAGGCTTGGATGAAAGTTCTTCCTCTGTGATTTTATTGGCAAGGGTCAATGCTTTCTTCGTGTCCGGCTTGATGTTTTCAGTGGTTCACACCCAGTTGCCCAGTGTTTTAAAAATAAAATGGTAACATCCCAGGAGTGCTCTAACCAGCAGCTTCCATCTCACTGCTGGCAGACTGGACTTAGCACTGGTGCTTTGAGCTGTGAGTAATGATTGTTATCAGTTTTCCTTCACGCTGATGGACGTTACCGACTGTGTATGTCAGGCTGATGCACAGCCCCGCCGTGTTCTTACCCTGTTCAAAGTTCTAGTCCAGTTGACTTCACCTGCATTCATTACATTAGTAAGACAGGATACAGATGTTTCAGTTTCCAAACTGCGGTTTCATTCCAGCCTCGCCTGTATTGGGGCATTTTCAGAACCTGTTTCCCAGCAGTGACTGGAAGGTAACCAAGGGATATGCTCTCTGGGACAGGAGTTGTGACACAGGCTTTTATTCTTGGGTGCTGCACAGACCCACAGCACGAGCACTGGTTTTCACTCATTCTAGGATTTTCTCATAATGCCATCAGACATTTTATAGCTTGTTTTGCTAATCACATCACTTATCTCAGGACCAACACTCACTGCACTTTACTTTCTCTGGGGAGCTTCTGATTTGAGTATTTTTCTAACCACGTGACTTTGAGAAAGTGTTTGTCAGTGAAATGTTTTGATCTTTGAAAGAACATTAATGAATTAGTTTGAGATGCACATTTTTAAAACACAGGATATCCTCAAAGTACTAGCTGGTTTTTTTTTTTTTAAAGACTAAATTTTAACGAGTATACTTTGCAAAAGTAAGTCATCATAAATTAAAAGTAGCCCCGTGGTTAAATAGATTTGTATTTTATTAACTGAATTGTGTGCTCATGGTAAAGCAAGGGCAGTTGGTGGCGGTTGTACAAACCGTGGCAGTGCCTGACAGGTGAGTCAGGACTTGCTGGCTTTTCCGCTTCTGTTTCATGAGAGAAATGTAACAAATTCCTAAAACTGTTCTGTGCAGAATTCTGTGTGCTCCTCAGTCAGTGGATCGTGCTGGAATACAGGGTAGCAAAACTAACACAGGTAGCAGCAGTTACGGTAACAGAGCAATTCCAGCCCCTCGCTCCCGGCTGGAGTCCTCAGCTCTGGGCTTTTCAGCACTTTGTGAGCAGGCAGAGCTCACCAGCTGGCCATGCTCCTGCTTTCCAAGGGGGTCTCCCTCGGGGTCCCTGCGTGTCCCCAGGGCGACACGAGCAGCACAGGCACGGCAGCACAGGGCACTGCTCCGCACAGGTTGGGAGCAGCATCTGTCCCCGCATTCTTTTCCCCCTTTTTTTGTGGCTGCTTGTGCACCAGTGATGTCTGTAGTGAATCAACTGCCACTTGTCTGTCTGATAAATGGAAGTGGATTGAGAAACTCCTGAAATAGGGACAAAGGGAATGTGGTGGGCAGATCCCATCACAATGACACTGGAGCAGGAGAGAAAGATATCCATAACTCATCCTACAGATAATGGTGCACTCTGAGATGTACTAAAATTCATAAAGAGACAGCAATTGGAATGTGAGTGTGTACATGTGTAAAGGTGATGTTTGAGCCCAGTGGAACCACATTGCTCCACAGCTTCTGAAGGGTGAGTGACTCCACTCCAGTGTTTGTTTTGCCAGCTGCTCTGAGGAGAACAGGAGGGAAACGAACACAGCAATGCAAACAGTAAATGAAAGTGCTTTTATCAGACTGGAGATGGAGATAACTCAAAAATGTCAATGGGAAGGAGAAATAAAAAGCAATAATCCTGGCAAAGTAAGGGGTGTTTGGTACACACCAGTTGTAACCGTGCAGTTGGGTGAGCACTGAAGGCTGGAGTGAGGCAGAGCTGAGGATGATTTGCCACTTCTCCTTGGCACCCGGGCCCTGTGTAAAGGCACCACCCACGCTAAGGGTCAGTAGCTAAAGGTGTTTTGATTCAAGTGCAGATAGAAACGGATCAAACCCTGGTGCCAAGGGTTCAATGGCAATACGGTGCTGAGTCCCTGGTGCTCATGCTGGAGCAGGGGCAGGGGGTGAAGTATCTGCTGGGACTCTGCTCCACGTGGAGCAGAGCCCTCATCCTCACTCCTGCCCTGTGCGGTGAAGGTGGCCATGGGGGGACAGGGACAATGGTGGTGGCCACAGGGACACCGGGCTCGTGTGGTGGCCACAGGGCGACAGGACGTGCTGCCGGCACGGGGCTGTGTGCTGGGGAGCTGGGGCAGCGCCCTGCCAGCAGTGGCAGCTGAAGTCACTTGTTGGAAAGTCTGTAAACTCCAGCTACAGCTGCACTTGTCAGGGGCTGTAAGGGAAGTGTAATCAGCCACAGAGATTAATTTGCATCTCAATTAGGAAAGAGTCAGGAGGAAGCATAGGGTCTGTTGCTGGAAGGTTGTGGAAGAAATCTCATCAGGCACAAAAGGCTCCCGACTCGGTGCTCCAGTGAGCGGAGGACAATATCCGAGTCCGGTTTCCATGGGGACCAGGACCGCAGAGCCGCGGGAGCATCTCGCTGCGCCACAATCGCTTGGTCATGATGACACAAATTCCACTGTCCTACTCAAATACAGTTTTCTGTTGGAAATCTCTTTGAAAATGAAGAAGGTAACTATGGCAGACCACATCAGACTTTTTCTGATCTATTTTTTATGTTTACGTAGCTGTTTCTGTTTTAAGGAATTCGTTAGGGCAAGAGAAATATTCATTCAAAAATAATTAACTGTATTTAAACTTCAGTTTAAAGCCGTTCTGGCTGCAGGTTCTTTGTGTCCATCAAATGGCACGTGATGGCCCTGCGCGGGAGCAGCCCAGGGTGGTGCAGGCACAGCTCAGTTGTCTTTGGAGCAGTGAAAGCCCCCTGTGTCTGTAGCTGCTGCAGTGCTGCCATGGATGAGTGTGCATCAGTGTACGTTCAGAATTCCCGTGTTATTCCTCCTTGGTGCCGTGGAGCACTGAGGCTGAGCGGCTGCAGCCCCTGCTGATTGTGGCTCTTGCCATCCTTGAATAACTGCTGAGTGTGAGGCAGTGTGTGCTCCAGCAGCCTCTCCAGGCTGCTTTTCTAGGCAGGAACTGTGACTTTAAATATGCCTGTGATTTACGGAAATCATGAGCAATAAGGTGACTTAAATTTTATAAGAACACGAAATAGTAATACTAAAATTGCTGTATAAAAAGGTAGATATCTCTGCAGGGTTTGAGAGCATTCGAGCCTCCTTTTTATGTTCTGGGGAAAGGAAGGAACAACTACTCACAAACAAAAAATTATATATCAAAACTAAGCGAGGGTCTGTTCAGGATCCAGCAATGCTGAATATTTCACAGACTGGTTGGAGTGGTGCTGTAAGGCTGCATCTCCAAGCTCTCTTGCAGCTTGGATGGAATGAGCTGTGTGCTGGACAGGGGCTTCGAACGCTTGTGTGATCTGGAGTGCATTGCCCTAAGCTGCAGAAGAACATGTCTCTGGGAGCTGAGCTTGTCTGTACAGATAAATACTGGGGGGAGCCAGGGTTTGGATTGAAGTATAGTGGGTCTGATGGACAGCTGCTGTCTGAGCTGACAGTTTCTGAGCTCAGGAGCTAGCAAACCTTCAAATACGAAGGTGCAACTAGTTTGGCAGGTGTCAGGCACTTTGGTTGGCCCATAATTTAATGCTTGTATCCAGAAAGACTGTGGGATTTGGGGATAGTGATGTCTGAGCAAAAAGCTCCCTTAGAATAATGCCCAGGGTGTTATTTCTATTATCTTACCGCTCTGGGTCTTTTTCCTCCACCAGTGCAGATAACTCTTGTACTCCCAGTCCTGCCTGGTCTCAGTAACTGAATTTGAAGGGAATTAGGAAAAAATCCCAACCTGTCTGAAGTGTTACCTCAGCCTTGACCAGCTCTTTGTAAGCTGCCTTGGGGAGGGTGGAACATGTCCCATGTGCCAGCACCAGTGGGCTTCTTCCCTGCATTCTTTGGGGATTCCTGGTGGTCTTTGAACTATTTCCTTTGCAATTAAAGCTACATATGTCTTCCTGTGAATGAGTAAATAGGGAGTTAGTTCCTGTTGGGGTTTATTAACACACTGAGTATAAAATTATTTCTGTAAACAATCCCACTTTTAGGATAAATTGCTTGGTCTTATGGATAGAAAAGGGGTTTGATCTCATTCTGCCTGTCGATTTCTGCATGTTTTTTGTACTCTTCTCCAACACCTTGACTAGAACACCGTGCTCCCCCCTCCAGGGGAGAAAGAAGTAGCTGATGGGGTAGGCATGGAGACCCGTGGCTGTCAGCCACAGCCCCTGCTGTTGAAACTGTCCACTTCAGGTGCTGTGCAGGTGTTCCTGGCAATAAAATCCTCACAGATCTCTGACATCAGCTGTGCCACTTCCGCCTTTTCAATTAATATAAATAGAATTATAGAGGGGCTGACCGAAAACCACCGTGGCAGTTTGTGGCCTGGTTTCTGGAGTTGTTCACACTACATGTTGTTCATACAAAGAGAAAGCCTGAAGGTAAAAGTTTGAATTTCTTTTTCAGTTTCTCATGTTTAGAGCACTTTGCTGTGACATAACACATCTGTGTGTCCAGCACTGGAGCTGTGTGTGCACTGGAACAAGCACAAACGAGCACGGTGGGGATGAGAACACTTTATGGAATATCTGAGCACTGGATGTCACCATTTCCCTGCTCACAGTTTGCAATCCTGCTTGTGGGCCAGAGGAAAACATGGCTCTTACACTGGAGAAGTAATTTGATACATGAGTAACTTACTGTTTTTTCCACTGTAGTGACTGTGGTGTGCCTGCTGGCTGTGCCAGCTAGCAGCTCAGTGGGCAAAGCCAAAACTCCATCTGAACATGGAACACAAAAAGATATCCATAACATTAATTCATTTCAGTGCATCCAGATACTGACATACTAATATGTAGTAGATGTGTTAATACCTGGAATTGAGAAGATTAAGCAAAGAACATCAGTTTCGAATTCTTAATTAAATCCTTTTCTTGGTTTAAGCCAATTTCTGATTAACCTCATATAGAGTACCTGATCTGCTTACCTGCTTTATCTGGAAAAGAAAGGAGTTTGCTATGATGGACTTAATTGTGTGAATGGCTGTCAAATGTTCTGGAGTTGCATGTGGTGTCAGATACATTTTGCATCCCTTTCTAAGTGTGTTTTGTGGCGCTGGCCTTCAGAATTCTGCTGTGGGTACAAGGGGGTGTTTGCACCAGGAAAATGAGAGGGAAACCCCGTTACTCCTTTTAGAGAGGGTTCACAATTTGTTCCCTTATTTCATCCCGAGAAGTTATGCCCTCCAGCTATATCGATGCTGTTAGAAATTGCTATGAAATTCTAAAGCACGTGTCACGGGAGCTGTGACAATTTATGTGACATGGCATCTGACAGTTTCTGCCGAGCGCTCGGCTCTGGCTCCCAGGAGTGTCTGTCCGTGGTCAGCCCTGTGCCACCGTGGCTGCGCAGAGCAGCAGGTCCCTCGGTGCCCGTGGGGAGGGCCCCGCTCCGGCCGGAGCCGAGGGAGGCCGAGGAGCGCGGCAGGGGCCGCGTGGGCAGTGCCGAGCTCCCGCCGGAGCCGATCGATGGCCGGGCTGCCTGTCTGCGCCGCCGCCTCCCTCCTCGCAGCGAGAACCTTCTCCAGGCAGCGATCGATGCCTCTAATCTGCTCCAGCCTGTAATAAGTCATGCGAGGCAAAGCTTTTAGGTGGCATTACATGGGATTGTGGAGGCGGCTCCTCAGCTCTCATTCACAGAGCTCTTCATGGACTCGCAGAGAATCTACTGCATCCCGCCGGTGCATATCTAAAGAGTATAAAATGCTTCTGCAGGTCTGAGCTCCACATGCTGCTGTGGTGTGTGGGCACAATGGGATCAAATTTCTCTGTTTTCTATTTCGTGTCCATCCCTGTGCCTGCTCACGGTCCCTTGTTAGACACAGGGCTTGTTCCCGCACTGCTGGAGTGGCAGGAAGGCAGCAGGGGGAGGTTTGCATGTTAACAGTGCAGTTTATTTTCCTGCTCTAACATGAGGCCATCGCTATTCTTCCCCATGGCTGGAAGCTGTGAAAATCACAGAAGGTCGTTGAGAAAGTCCCGGGCTGATTTTGTCGCAGAGTTGTAGCCGGCACTGCCTGCTGCCCCTCCTGACAGTGCGGTTTGGTTGGTGTAATCCTGCTCTGCCAAAGCGCTTCCCGGCGGGCTGGGCTGGAAGGAGGCTCTGCCTCCCAGTTAGCCTGCGGGGCACACGGTGAGTCAGCGTGGGACAGGGCTTTGTTTGTCCATAGTAAGCATTCCTTTCACAGGGAGGTGTGAACTCAAGCTCCCCTCTCTTCAAGTGAGGTGCACAGAGGTGCAAACACCTGTCCCTTGGTGCTTAATGATTTGTCTTGGGTTAGACAAAGAACCTCCAACTTGTGTTTCAGGGGAGGCTCTTGTTCTTTGGTTCTTTGACAGAAGCAAAATTTGGGTTACTACCAAGTACTTCTTTCCATCTTGTTGTGGTTTTTGGTGGTTTGCTGATTATTTTTTTTTCACTTATACACCAGGAGAGTCAAAGGGGTTCGTATTCTGTGTATTTTCAAAGTAAGTTTTGGTGATTTTGCTGTTCCACCCATGTTAACTTTGAAGGGATTTTTCTTTCAGAAACCTGAGTCTGAACTCCCAGGACTTCCTGGGGTTACTTTTGTTTGTTTGTTCTGTCACGAGCAGGTCGCTAAAAGCACTAGCGAGCTGCGGTTTCCTGCTCGGGCGGTGAGCGAGGCCGTGCTGTCGGCGGGCTGTCGGCGGCCCGAGGTGCCGGTTGTAGCGGTGGTGCGGGGCCGGGGAGCGGCGGGGGCGCGGGCCGAGCCCTCGCAGGGCCGGGCGGGCCCCGGGGTCGCTCCCCTCGGCGCGGGGCTTTGTGCGGCCCGGCCGCCTCATTAGCATGCTGGCCGGGCGAGCCGTGCTCCGCTGGCTTACCAGCTGTTCCTGCTGCTCCCGACAATGTCCGGCGGGCCGGGCCGGGCGCGCTCCTGCCCCGCGCCGCGCGCAGACAGCCTTTCCACTGGGGATGCCCACGTGGCCGCCCGGCAGCAGCGGCACCGCGAGCGGAGCCGGCCCTCGCATGGCATATGGTGTCTGGATTCATACAAGATGCAAAACTATTCTGCCGCTAATGCACAATGACTCATAGCATTGCTAATTTTTCCAACAAAAGCCCACTTCCACACCCACACTTTTAACCCCTCAGGCTAAAAAGCCTCTTCTTTAGTTTCAAAGCCTTGGAAATGTAAGGAGGTGGCTTCTGGATCAATATCTGAAACCCTATATTTATTTAAAGCATATGCACGCTCTAACGCTTATTTTAAATTTCAGTAAAAGCCAGTTTGCAAATCGCTGCCCTAACGTGCAGTAGTTTTTTTTGTTCCACAGTGGATTCATTGTCAAATGCTGGGAATTTTAAATTTTTTGATAATCAACGTATTAAAAAAATAGTCAGAAGTCGCCATAGATAGTGAAAAGTTGTTTTCATCTAAGAGAGAATCCAACATTGTAGCTGGTGAATCTTCAAGGATTATATATTCCAGCGCAAGTTCCCAAGCGGCTTGGTGTAAGCAGCTTGTAATATTTGGGGGTCTTTGCTATTTACTGGCTCTTTGGGGAGAATAATAATGCACTTTTCAACTAGAGGGAGCTACTGGTATCCCTAATACTGATTCTTAACCTTCCAGTCTAATTCCTTTGTGCAGAACGTACGGCGATCGTTTCGACGTTTTAATAAAATTAAGTTAAATTACCCTGAGTAATTTAGATTAAAAGGATGCGTCTTAATTCTTACAGTGTAATCATCAAATTAAACTGCGAAATTCAGGGAAAACTAAAGCACGTCCTGGCTGCGTGGCACACGGGGGCTCGGCATGAATGTGGAATTATATAGGTCATGAAAAGGCTCGTTAGGAGGGAGTGAAAAGCCGCGGCTCGCGCACCGCTGTTCCGAGACAAAAAGCAGAAGGGAGGCAGGAGCACGGGGCAGGAGCGGGCGCGCGGCGGGATCTCCCGCTCCCTCCGGCGCAACAAAGGAACAAAGGGACCTGCGGGCGAGGATGGAGGTGGCCGAGCTCGGCGCTCGGGCTCCCCGGGAGCCACTTGTTACGGGTCCCCCGCGGGCAGTGCTGCAGCAGGTGAAGGCTCCTGCAGGGAGGGATTTAAGAAGGCCTGGCTTTGGAAGGTCTTTCCTAGGGGGTGGTTTGAGGGCTCCTGTGGGGATGGTGATTCCACACCAGCCTGCGGTGGAGTTCCCAGTGGGTCTGGTGGGATGCACCGTGTGCTCGCCAGGGTGCTGACCTTGGAAACGGCGGTTTCCATCCAGCAAGGCCATTCCTGTGTCCCCAGAACCATGTGTTTGCCTCTCTGTGGTGGTGGGAAGGTGCGAGGGGTGCAGAGAGCAGATGCACACGTGGGCATTTCCATGGGCACATCCCCAGTGCTCCGGGACGGGCACTGGTACAAACGTGCACTACTACAAATGCCAGTACAGGTTTCCACCACTGTCCAACTTCTCTTTTGAAGAAACCCTGACTTGAGTGTATGGTGTCCATGAGCCACACGTGTTGCAATTGTGTGATTAAAAGTTAAGGAGTAGCTTTCTAAACAGGAAAAATGTTTTTAGATTTAGCTTTGAATTTTCTCAGTGACTTAGTTTCTCTCTTTTTGAAAATGAGCAGCTGAACTGGGTGTTGGCCATGCTTTGAGGAGGTGACCCAGAACACCACCTGAGTCCCCTCCAGCCTGACACGTTCTGTGCAGCTGATACTAAGAAAAGGAGGCCCAGGGTTTTTGGTGCCTATTATATAAAACCTAGTTTGATGGGCAACACCATAACCTTACATCGTTCTTTAGAGAGGAAAGGCTTCCCCTCTGCCTGCGCTTGAAAAACTTTGAAAGCCATCCTGTTATTGGGGATATAAACATGATGACAGCATGAGAGAGGAACAGGTGAAAGCTACTTTTTGTAGCAGGTTTACTGGCTGGCATGTTGAATTTGTGTTTTTTCTTTCCTCAGCATCATACTTCTGTGTGTATTTCCCAGTACAATTAACTGCAGGGTTCTGGTGTATAAACAGGAGCAGATGGCTTTTAATGATTTCTTAAATCTAACACTTAGTAACAATCTAGTGCGTGTACATTATTTTCTGTTTGACAAAATCCCAGGTAATTTGCTGAGTTTTAATACTTCTCTGAATTGGCCTGGCCCAGGTTTCTTTTGAAAAACTGTAACTTCTGCTGAACATCTGGCTTTATGGCCCCTCTTTGGGCTCATCCACCTTGCTCATTTTCACCTGTGTGACAGGTGGATGATCTAACACCTTGCTGGCCTGCAGTTTGTTGGCTTCCTTAAATAAAACAGGCTTTCCCCTGCCCACCTCTCGGCTGGGCAGGGCAGTGTTGTTCAGGCAGCAGTTATTCAACTTAAATCTTAGTGATAGCTGTGTGACAAGCTCGGGGTTAGCTCAGCTTCTCAGTGCTGCCAAGTCTTGACACCAAAAATGTGTCATGAAAGTGAATTCATTACAACTTAAGCTCAGAGGCCCTTTGCTTTTCACGTGTTCCTGAAAGCTCTTACCTGAACTTGTGCTGTCCCTGTGACCCTGTGATTAGCTTTCTGGTATTGAAAGGGGACTTCTAAGGGCTGTGCCTGTCAGAGTGACACTGTTGAGGCCACACAAGTGTGGCCATGTGGGGAGGGTGATGGGAGCACAGGGCTGTTACTGTGGGGAACGAGCCCTGAGGCTGATGCTCAGAGACTCCACATATGATAAGAGAACAGGGCCCTGTACTAGGAATTTCTGTCTCCATCTCAGCACCTTCCTCTGCCCGCTGCCAGCCTCCATTGCAGCTGGGAGATTCGGGGTCTGAAAGCACCGTTTCTCACAGGCAGCTCCAGTGGTAAGAAATAGAAGTGGCTGGAATTATTTTTTTGTCCTCAATTTTTAAATAAAACACCACGTTATTGGAAGTTTTTGGAGTTGTAGGAGTAGCAGTTACACCCACACATACCAGTCTGAGTAACTGTGCTCTACACCCTGGGAAGGGTGACCCAGCCCTGGGCTGTCTGGGGAGCAGTGCAGCCGTCCTCGTTAACTGCCTGGGTTGTCAGGAGAGAGGGATTGTTCCAATCCAGAAGAACTGTTTTAACTCAGAAACCTTTTCTTTCTAGGCTTTCGCAGAGCCTGTTGGGTTTTGTGCTCCTGTGTTTTATGACTTGTTGCCATGATAATTCAGCTCATCTTACAGGTTTCTCTAATTGTGATTGATGTCTAATCATTCATTTTATTGAACCTCATTAAGGTCTGCGAACCTCTGTCCCAACTTACAGTAATTAGAGCCCAGATAGCCATTCCATCTGTTCCCAAGCACTGGTTAATTAATGAACTTTTAACGTGTTCTTTGCCTTGTAAAAGCCCTCGGTATTCTCAAGTTGCTGAATAGGATTTGCATGCCAGCATTTCCGTTTGTTTTAGATGCCACAGCAACGTGCAGTTTGGAATCCCAAAAGTCAACACACAAAGTCCTGGGATCTCAGAGAGCAAAGTGGAGAGATTTTACTTTCTGTTCCCACTTCACACATCAGTTACAGTATCTGTAAAACTGGGGTTTGCAAACAAACGGCTCACATGGACTTCAGTGTTCTTTAGTGCCCTAAACAACAGGTTTGGATCTTCCCTTGTAGCACTAAAGAAAATATACAGAGACTGGTAAACAAAATGTTTCATTTTTCATGTTAGCACTCGCTAGAAAAAAAACGTGAGAAACATGATACCTGCAGACACACGTTTCCCTCCCCTTGTATTTCATCCTTTTGTTACATTTTGAGCACCAGGCCTGAGGCAGCTTTGTTAGTTTTTTATAGTGTTCACTATAAGGAGATTTTAGGATGGAGTGGAATCCTGGTGCTGCTGGAGATGTCAGAGAGACTATTGTAGTAATGGTCCAGAATTGGGAGAAAACAGCAGGGCCCAGAAAATAGCAGGTACTCAGTGCTTCTCTACTTCACCTCTCTGTGTTCTGGCTGTGCAGTAACATGCTGAGTCAGTGATTTATGTACAGTGAATAAATCGTTGCATTTTTTAAAATGACAGCCAATTTCTGTTCCCTGAGCAGACGGGAGAGGCAATATTTCCAGTGCTGGGAGTTTTAAGAAAAAGTCTTTTTGGTTTTTTTTTGCTTTGCTGCATTTGTGATCTGCTGCTGTTTTTTCAGACAGCACAGTGGTGTAGGGCTGTGGCTGTGCTTTGCCTCATTTGGATTGATCTGTGTTTACCTTCAATATTCAGGACAAGAATTAAGTCATACTACTCAACTCCCTCAAAATCCCTTTCAGCATCCAAAGGCCGACCATCTGTCCGGTCCAGCCATTCTTTCCTCCCCCAGTAAGCATTTTAGCCAGTGCTTTGAGCAGGGCTGTATCCTGGAAAAGCAAAATATAAAGAGAAATAAAAGTCCTGGGCCTGGGGCTGTGTTTAGCAACACAACCCTCTAAACTGCAGGCGGTGTTTGTGAAGTGAGTGTAGGGAGCCCCTGGTTTTGTGGCACCTTCAGCGTGCTGGGCTGTAGCAGGGTGGGTGTCCAAGGCACAGGCAAATTTCCCTATGGCAAGATTTCCAAAACAGCTATCTTTAATTCTTTTTCCAGTATTTCCATATGCCAACCTGTCCTCTCACCACTGATCCCACACTTCAAACAGTCCATTTGGAAAATCCGCATGTGCTCTGCTGCTCCTTCTTGGGACTGAAGTGCTTTAACTTTCAGGTCACTGACATCTGCGAGAAAAATGGGATTTTTCTCAGTCTTCCTGGGAATAAACATGTTCTGTTGGGACCATGGTGGTTTGTGCACAGTGTCAGGTGTGTGAGGCTCAGCTGTGGTGCCTCTGCTCCTCCACTGCTGATGCTCTGCAAGTCCAAGCCTGGGATCTCTGAAGTTTTCTGAGCTGTCGTTCCCCTGGCTGGGATTGAGTTATAACCAAAGGAATTGGACTTTTTTTTAGGAACAGATCCGTTCAGCGTGTGCATTTACTAAAGGCTTGTTTATAACATCATGCCATTCCGTTAAAGCTGATAGTTAGGGAGATGCAATTCTGTTTACATGAAGAAAACCGGGATGTCATTCCTGGGCAGTCCCTCTCCTGCTCTCCACAAGCATTTGGACTCAACAGTTTGACATGTTGTCAGCAGAAAAAACGTGCAGACAATCCTGGGGAGATTTGAGCAGCAAACAGGGTGTTCTGGTGAGGAATGAGCGGAGGGATCTCCTGCCCCTCTCCTTTGGTGGGATTGTGCTGTTGGCCTTGCTCTGGTTTTCTGGAGGTGCTTCTCCCTGCTGTGCTGAGCAGAGAGCTGTCCCCAGCTTCTCCAGGCTGATGGATGTGAGTCTTCCCCAGTGCCAGGAGATTTACAGGCAGAAATCTCTGCCTTTCTGCAGCAGAATGAGCACTTTAGAATAATAGTTGAATTTAGGGTAATAGATGCTGTATACATATTTTAGGAATATTTTCTTTTAATGCTCTAAGTGTGGGTCCCATTCCACCCTTAGTTAGCTAAATGGAAGTACTAATTAAGTGAATTACACTTAAGGCTGTTCTCTGATAGGTAACTGATTTTAAAGAATAGACATTTACATTAAGATTTTAATGTTGCCTGTATTTTGTTTAATACTAACTTCTTTTTATTTTTAGATTAAAATATTTTTAGCAGTTTTTCTGTATGTTGCCTGTAAAATGTGTTTGATGTTATTTGGGTTTATTAGGAGAGATAAGAAGGATGTTGTTCTGTCAGTTTTTAAATATTATTGCATGTTAATCCATATTTTAAAAGTTCAAAGTCTCTGCTAGCTCCTGCTCCTCTGTTCTTGTTGCTGTTGGTACAGACGTCCTCATATGGAGCATTCCCATTTGTGTGAAAAATAGAATTCAGCTCAGGCCATGCATAGATTGTCAGAAAGATTAAAGTGTGCATCGTGCTGTTTTTCTTCTTTCAGAAAGGGGCCTTTGATGTGCTAATGTTCACTTTCTCTCTTTTCATTCCGAAGTGCTGGGCATTGTTTCGAGCTGCAGAACAGTATCTGCTTCAGAGGCAGATTCAAACAGCCAGGAGCCCAACCTTGCACAAGGTAGCAGCGTGTGCAGTGCTATTAATGGCGTTACAGAGGGGAATAGAGAGCAGTGTGCCTGAGCAGGGAGCCCCCACGGCACAGCCAGGGCAGTTACTGCAAAGAGATGTTGCAAAAAAGCCAAACATCATTCCAAATACCCACTTGCACGTTCCTGCTGTTACACCGAGTCACACGGGGGTCCAAACCAGAACGCCTGGCAGTGCAAGAGGTGCTGTAGGCTCTGAAATCACTCCCAAAAACAAGGCTGTCATGTATTTCCAGTGTTAATTAGCAAGTGAAATTATTTGGATGGGCTCATCTTGTGTTGCAGCAGGCGTTTTCCAGCTAATGATAAAATTTTGCAGGCTGCTCACAGGACTGACTCAAGCTCACATAGCAGAGGCCTGATGTGGGTCATGACACAGTTTACAGCTGCTTGTACTTATGCCAAAGACACACGTTCTCCTTTTGTTATTGACTGGGAAGAAACAGTTTCCTGAGTTCCTCGGGAAGGTAAATGTGGGAAGTGTCAGTGTGTAACTGGACAGGAGCGACTGCAGTGCTGGTTCTGTTCTGCAGAAGACAGAATAGTTGAAATTTTAAATTTGGGTGAAATTTGGCAGGTGATTTTTGAGAAAGTTAGACTTAACCTGGAAAAAAACTTGAATACAGGAAGACCTGACAGCAGCCTGACAACACACAGCCTCCCTGCTGTGTAGCTTCTTCCCGGGGTTGCTGTCCCTGCATGTTCTCCTTCTCTGCTTCCACCAGCTTTAATGCTTCATTAAAAATTCATCTTCTGCTCCCCCCCTTTCTCTTTGGGATCCCCATCATCTCCATATGTATCTGAAATGACTCAGCAGCTAAAGATGTCAAAGAACTTCAGAAGTTTAGCTTAAAGCAGCAGTGTGAATGATAAGGAAAGGATGTGTTTCAGCAGGACCCGAGAACAAGGCGGCAGCTTCCCGGGTCTGTGCTCAGGGAGGGTCTGTGAGGCGGCTGTGCCACCTGGGCACTGGCCATGTGCCCTGAGCAGCCGGGCCCCCAGGCCCCAGGGACTGAGCTCGTGGCACACACGCCTCGTTAGGGTCCCTCTGTGATCTGCAGAGCCGGTGCTGCGAGGCACGTGCCGGGGAAGGGTCGGCCCTGCGGTGATTTGTGGTCACTGTGACAAAGGAGCGTCTCTGTGCTGGCTGCAGAATGAGATGTGTCAGAAGGGCCTGGCAGGAAGCAGATGGAAAGGGCTGTGCAGAGCAGAGTGGCGCTGGGCTGTCACTGGGGGCTCCCAGGCAGGTTTTTGATAGCCTTGGAGAAAGGGACCGGAGCGGCACAGTTGTCACCAGTTGCCATCCACCTCTCCTGCCTGCTCTGGTTCGCAGGGGTGGGTGGCTCTGCTGCATGATTTCCACCCCCATCACAGCTGTCTCTGCAGCAGCACCGGCTCCCTCGTTTGCCTTCTCCAGTCAGATAATTGTCCGTTTGAAGGAGGTGATCTCCTGGCGGTGGAGGCGTGTGCTCCATAACCCGCACACCTGGGTGATGGGCAGCAGTGCAGAGCCTTTGCTGTGCCCCCTGGCTGGCACAGCAGAACTGCTCCCTGGCACTCTTCACTGGTGTATCTGTGTGACCCCAACCCTCTGAGCACACCTGGGGGGTCTCGCCACAGGCACAGGTCATTGCACCTCCTGCCCCGTGACGTGCAGCTTGCAGGGCCCAGCCCCAGCCTGTCTCTGCTCCTGCAGAGCACTTCAGTGGCTTTTAACCTGCAAACACAGACCAAATGTCCTGAGCTGGAAAGGACTCCAGTGGCACCTCACCTGTTCTTTGGAATCACCTTAGTGGTTTGTCAAAGCCCTTCACATTATTTCTATGACATTTCTTCCTATGGGCAGGAGTTTTCCTTTTGTGCTATCTTGGGGCATTTTCAGCACTTCTGGTCCCGTTCCCTGCATTATTACCTGTATGCAATAGCCTGGGATGTGATTGGGTCTCATTCTCACTCCTTTTTAAGCTGGCTTGAACCTGGCTGGTCCTGGGTGTTAGAGCTGGCTGTCAGCTCGGGGGTGCAGCCAGCTGAGCATCCTCCCTCGTGCTCTCTCCATCTCCACCATCATTTCTCCTGTGCTCGGATTTAGAACTCGATTGTTCAATAGTGTATCTTACAGCTCAGGCAGGAACTCCCCTTTCGCCTTATAATTAAATGTGGTGATAAGACTCCATGGCCACCTTGAGTTACTTGAAGCCTATGGGGAAATATTTTCAGAAACAGCAGAACATTTAGAACGGTACTGGAATCATTGCATTAACTTGCCTTTTTGTGAAGGAGTCACATTTTTAGTTTTGCCCCCCCCCCCAGTTGATAAGTTAAAAAAACCAGATTTCGTAAACATGCACCAGAATTTTAATTTACTCCTTTGGGGAAACAGGGCACCATCACATCATGGGCACTGGCTGAGCTGTGCCAGGAAAATGGAATCTGGTTCCCCTACTGGGAGGTCACTTCCAGAGAAAAAAAATGTTATTTTAAATGCTGACTTAATCATCTGCTGCTGGGGCTCAGACCGTCCCGGCCGGTGGGTGCGCCGCTGTACCTGTGCAGGCTGCCCCTGCACAGAGCATTCTCACTTAATGGAGTTTAAGCAACATTATTCAGAGATCAACAAAAGGCATTCTGTGTTATATGAATAAAAGATTTCCCCTGGATCCTTGTTAACCCTACAATGCCGAGCCAGTGTAATTGAAGCGCAGCCACCTGGCAGGGAGCTCCGTCAGCTGCCGGCAGGGCCGGGCGAGCAGTGCCAGGTGTTGTTGTGCTGTGCTGTGCTGTCTGTGCCGGCTCATGGGCACCCAGGCAGGGGCAGCACCGGGGAGTCCAGCAGGGCACAGGTAGGGCATGGAAAGGGGGGGTGGAAATGGAGCCCCCGCCAAGCTCCCGCTGCCTCCAGGGCTCAGTCAGTCCATGTGTGGTGTCTGTCACCCAGAGCCCCATGCTGAGTCCCTGCTTTGGAATATTCTCAGCGGTTACAAATATGTCAGATAAAAATTTTAAAACACCCTCCTCTTTATTTTGATTTTAATTTAAAGGTGGGACTTCCCTGCTGATATCTTGCTGGGCTTTTTCTGATTTGTTCTTCCTAGCCTGTCTTGCTACAGCAACAAGTACATTTAGTGTTAAGCGTCTTGCAAATGGTGTCATTCATAATGGATGTGATAATAAGCCCCAGTTACCTGTCCTTGATTGTAATAAATGTAAATTACCAAGTATAATAGACCTGAAACTGAGCCATTTAGTGTTAGACCCAGAAATAATGAAAATATCTGTCATAAACAAGAAGGGGCAAAATTATTTCATGTAATTATATTTTGTTCTGCTTGTAGCTGCCAGATCATCGTACTCTTATCAAACTGACAGGGAAGGTTTGATAATATTTAGTAGGTGAAAAAATATGATTTTTCCGTTAACTAGAGAGTGAGAGTTTGAAGAAGTCCATTGGTTATACCCAAAGCACAGAGGTGCCCCTTTCTGAGGTGTCACTGGCTGTGATTGGGTTAGAACTAAATGAACTGAGCTCTTTTTTGGGGGGAACAAATCCATTCAGCATTTGCATTTATATTCCATATAATTCCAGGAATTCCTGTGTCCATGTGCAGTTCCATGCGGCCAGTCAATATTTGTAAACACTTAAAACTGCTTCAGAGATTATAAACTTTGTAAAAATTGTAGTTTCAGAGCAATTAAGCTTTCCAGGGATTTACATTTGGAAAAACATTTAATTTTGAAGACCTGGAAGCATTTTTGTTGAATATCAAGAAATGCAAACCTCTTTGTGTGAGCAATACACGAGTGTGATGTTCTGTAAGTGGTGGAGGAGAGCATTTCTTACCTCCCACAGTTCTTTTACTCCTTCCTCTAACAGCGTGTGTAAGTCGGTTCAGCAGACACATTGCTGCTCGTTGTGGGCAGAGATCGATTCAAAACTAACCAAATTACAATTTTTCTTTGATTTTATTTAAAGTCAGGAAAGGCAGTTCCTTTTGTCCGTGTTTGTGTGGATGACAACAGTCTCCTGACTCCTCCTTGGCATCTGTGCCCCACTTGTAGCATCGCGCTCAGAAACTGAGAACAGGGGCTTTCCCAGCGTGTCTGTAGTGACCAAAATGTGAGCTGGTTTGTGAGTCTGCAGCTGCCAGCCCGTCCTCCCCACCCCGAAAGTCCTGGGTGCAGATGTGCACCTAAGGGTGACTCTGCCCTGTTCAGCACAGATTTTTGAGGCAACGTTGTCATGACCCGTTCTGTCGTTCTCCATTGAATTATGAATATGTCGTGACCTTTCCCTGCCCCTGGGTGTTTAATTTTCGAAGCTGAGAATTACATAGGCTGGCACCTCCAATTTCTGAAAGGTTTGGAGTATGCCATTCTCCTGGGAGATTCCCAGCTGAGCATCTGCCTGGATGGTGCTGTGCTGGAGCTCGCCCTGTTCCTGCTCTCAAGGTGCCCTGTGTAGCACTGGGCTGAGGAGCAGAGCTCGGCTGGCATGGGAATTGTTTTGGTGACAGTTCTGACTTTAGGTGAATGTCTGTGTGCTGGGGAAATGGGTTGGTGATAAGTGTAGGAACGTTGGCTGTACTGAGAAGGGTAAACACACGCTGCAAAAGTGAGTGAGTTAACAGGGGTTCAGCCACTCAATCACTCTTTTCTCTGAAGAATGAGAATTACAAGCACTGACTGCCCTGTGCAAGCAGGCCTGGCTGTTTCTCCACAGAGTTTTTGGGAGGCTGTCAGTGCAGCACAGCATCTCTCTCCATGAAAGGCCCCTGTACAGTGCCTTGGGAGTGACTGTACTGGGGAGGAGCATCAATTCTCAGTCCTGCACCCGGCTCTGTATTCACTGGTCTTCACTGCTGCTAGTGCAGGGTCCAGGTTTTCAAAACTTTTCCAGGTATGCCTGGTAAAGGCTGTCAGTAATTTCACTCTCCCTCCCGAAGGGTGCTGAAGGTGACATTTAATGATGCTGAAAATCCCTCTGCTGCTGCTCACAAACAGAAGCTTGCTAGAATACAGTTCTGATGGAAAAATGCTCAAGCTTTCAAAAGAAGCCCCTTCCTTGTAACACACAGGCTGGAACAAAAGAGAATAAAAGTAAAATTGCTGGTGTGTGTTAACGACAGTAACCCAAGGACAGTACATTATCCCTGGGTGTACAAACAGCCTATTTCAAGGAACTGACAGGCATAAGGAAATGACAAATAATTGAACCTTGCTACCTTTGCCCTTTTTCTAAGATGTCCAGAAGTAACAGCTCATTAGTGGAATTACTGGAATAGGTGCATTTTGTGAGTGTTTGAATAAAATTAAGACTGGGACAAAGCAAGGGAAGCATTGCTCGGTAACACATGACCTTTCCTACAGTTATTTATCCCCTGATGCTCACCCCGTTTGTGAACAAGGCAGATAATTGCAGAACACGAGCTCAGCAGCTGTACAGACACTGATAACACGGGACAGCACGGTGCTGGAATGATCCCTGCAAATGGGACCCAGGGATTTGTCTCTCCTGTGAGCCCTGCACAGCCAGGGCCCTGCAGGACAGCAGCTCCCTTTCACAGGCAAAGGCAGGATGTGCCCAGGCTCTGCTCCTGATGAGGGTCTTGGGAAGGGCCATCCCTGCCTGCAGCACATCTTCTCAACCCTCTGCTCTCTGCGCCTCTCCCACCCGTCTTCAGTTTTTCTGTCTCCAGGTTATTTCCCTGGGTGAAAAAGTACTTTGCTGGAGGAGACAGAGGGAGGATAACTCACCCCAGTGCCCTCAGAACAGAGGACCTCCTCCTCAGTATCTCTCTGTATCTCATCTCTCTGCTGTGGGGCACTGGGAAGGTGACTTTCAATTAGACCTGGGCAACTCCTGTCCTTTTATCTCAAGACTGAGTAGGGAAGTGCATGGGTACTTCTAGAGGAAACATATATGGGGGGAATCATGCCCTGCTGATTTGCTGGCCAAAAGCTTGTGCCACTGATGGCACAACAGCTCTTGCAGTGCAGAACTGTTTCGGAAGTAGCTTCTCAGTGGTTAGATCTTTATGTGCCCTGTGGAGTTAGTAGTCAGGGCTCCTGCTGCTCTAACTGGTAACAGGCTATTATGTCATCATGGTAATCAGCTGAAATATTTTCATCAAAGCCTTATCAGTGCAGTGATAAGCACGGAGTGCAGTGGCTGATTGGACCTTGGATGGGCAGAGTTGTGCCATGCAAACCGTACGGTGCCATGTTTTAGGCACAGCTGTGTGTGGCTGTTTGTCACCACTGCAGTGCACGAGGAACACGCTGAACAAGAACAAAGTTAATAAAAGGCAGGAGGGGCAGTTCCAGCTTTTTTATTCTCTGTACAAACAGGACTGCCTGGGAGGAGAGCATGGCAGGTACTCAGTGGTACAGTAAGGAAGCTCCGGGCAGGGCTGAGCCCAAGTGCCATTGGGGTAGAGAGCTGTGTGGGAGCAGGGAGGTGACGCTGTCCCGTCGCCCCTGCTGCGGAGCGGTTGCTCTGTAACGGTACGTGTGTCTGCTCCCGGGGGCTTCCCGCCAGCAGGAGCGCGAGGAAATTAAGATGAAAGCTTGTTTTCTGCCTTATTCATAATAAATGCAAAACTCTCCCCTGAAGCACTTGGCATGACTAATGTGCCACATATTCTTGATATCCCAGAGCGGCAGGCGAGTGCTTCTGCCAGACGGGTGCTCGCAGCACACCTTGGGCCACGTGCTGCCGAACGGCCGAACGGCGTCGGGAGCCAAGAGCCGGCGCCGGTGCGGGGCTCCACACAGACAGTGTGAGCTGGAGCCTTTTGCCTCAGGGCACCTTCAGTATGGCTTTGCTCTTACACTGCTTGATTTCCACAGAGATGCTTTGAAACCGTGTGAAACGTGTTTCTGTTGTTGTGTCGCACTTTTCTCTTTAAAGCAATTAATGGCGACCGTCTGCGAGGGGACCAGTGCGCTGTGCCGTGTGCTCTGTGGGATCTGCAGCCCATCTCCATCAGTCAGCACTGAGGTTCTTTTGTAATGCTGTGCAGAGACCCAGGCCCTGCTGCGGGGAGGGAGGTGGCAGAGCTCCAGGCACGGTGCTGCGGCACAAACTAGGAACCCGTACCTGTCGTTTTCAGGGAGAGCTGTGTCTCTTGCACACCAGAGTGTCCTGGGCTCCAGCCATCCCCCTCAAGCCCCCCAGCACAGAGGGCTGCCTGTCTGTGTGATTCTGCTTGGAGAGGTGGCAGAACAGCAGAAAATTATGCCATGGAGAGGATGAGCTCTTGGTTTTGGCAGGAGAGGATCATCTGCGTGTTTTGGATAAGGAGGAGGAACAGCAGCCCTGGCACAGGCCGGCCCTGCTCCGCTGAGGGAGCGCGTGGAGCCCTGGCTCCGCCGGCTGCAGCACGGACAGATGGCCGTGGCGGGGGCTGCAGAGGGGGCCCGGTGCCCACAGACCCGCCGGTGGCACAGCCTCGGCTCACGCGTGTCTCACGTGTTACATGGGCCCTTTTAAGATATGCATCACTGCAAAGTTTGCATCTCAGATGCCTTGGTTTATAAAAAGCACATAAGTCTGCGGTTGCTGACAGGTAAAATTTAATTGCACCTGTTCAATGAAGGATACACGTTACTAAAATTCCCCCAAAAGTTCTCAGTGAAATTCATGCGGCAGTGACGGTCACTAGACCGTAAACGATGGTGAGCCCAGTCAAGCAGATTGAGTTTCGTACTGAAGTTGCCTTGCACCACATTTTAAAAGCACAGTAACTCCATCCTGTGCAGAGCTGGGGAGGACAATTAGGTGCAGAAAGGTCATCTGCCAACACATCTCTGTTAACCTCAGTTTTATGGTCCCGGCTTTATTCTGCTTTGGTAAGTCCCAAACATTTTTGTTCTCGTTTGTTTTCCGCACTGCTGTCACAGTGTCAGCAGCAAACCCCTTTTTGTGGAACCATCTTTGGTCCCTGTGATACAAGTCAGGAGGAAACTGAAATAGGTGTTTCTTGCACTGAACAGTAAGTTCAAAGATTTTCTGCAAGTCTCTCTAGTTGGATGGAAGAAGGATTTGGCACGTGGACATGTAGACAGCCTTGATGTCTGATGGGCTGGAAAGAGCTGTCTACCTCTATACTTTCAGCTTCTCCACTGGCCAGATGCCCTGAAAGCCCTTCTCCGGGTGGGATGCACATCACAGATGGGAGTTGCAGTAGGCCCATGCCAGCAGTCCGCATTAACAGCCTCAACAGCCCCTCAGGAGCCGGAGGAACAGGCGTTGGAGCGTGTGCTCTCCGTGCACCCCAACGAGTGGGTGCCAGTCCTGGGACTGGTGCCCCGTGGTGTTGGCACGAACCACGGGCCGTGGAGAGCAGCCAGTCAGTTCTCCCCTTGCCTGTCCACAAGCCCACAAACACTTTTGTCTTTTATTTCTGCATCAGCAGAATGCACCGTTGTTTCTATATGTTGGTGAGAGTATATGAATGCTGCCAAAATGTTTTTATTTTCAAATAAGATGAAAATGGAGAAGGACTTGCTGGCCATTGCCATCGGCAGGGATGGGGCCCTGAGAGTTTTGCTTGAGGTCAGCACAGAGTTATGGTTCATAAGTAAAAGTTTTACATTTTCAGGATCTGCTATTGACAAATAATCACTTTCTCTATTCCCTGTTTGTAAACAGGCAGTTAGTTGTGGTTTAATGTCCTGTGTGTGCAGAGAAGGAAACGTTGGCCAAATCCTGCCCCCAGGATGGTTCAGATCACCCGCAGGACCCAGATGACAAGGACTTTGAAGGGTTTTCAAAGTCTTTATGATTTAAACCGTGTGTCTGAAACTGGCTCTGTGCTGTAGAGGTTAAATGTGGAGGGGTGATGCTGGTAGGTGAGAGCTGAGTGCTGGCTGGTACCTGCCTCTCCAGTGAATTTACAAATTTCTGCCTTTTGCCTCCTTTTGCGTTCTCCATCTGGAAGGTCCTGTGTGTTTCACCACAGAACTTTGCAGGTCATCCTGCTGCTGCAATGAGGTGTTGTGGTTTATTGAAAATAGGTAATGTTCACATTTTAATGTGTTGGAGTTTTTTTCCAAACAGCTTTCATTGCGTGGTTGAAATGTTAAAATAATTGATATACTGATAAAATACTTCTAAAAGCTCATAATATTCAAATGCTGAGATTTCATTGCTGTATTCAAATAGGAGGTAAATTCCTGCTCTCCACAGTTTTATATACGTTCATGATCAATAAGTCACACCTTGTCATAGCTCTCAATGTTATTATTTCATATGAAATGAAAAAACCTTGTTTGTGCCTGTTTTAAACATTTTGCCCTGGAGTTTTGCCTTGGCAGAAGCAAAATGTAAAATAATGCAGCCGTGGAGGGGTGGGTCAAATTGCCGTACATATTAAAAAAGGAGCTTTTGATCAGCTCCTTCAAGGGGCTGGTATTGACTCCATTTATCTGAAGATCTCAGGGGACGCTCCAAACCTCCAGATAACTGGGGGCTTAGTTAATCAGGGCTGCCAGCTGTCCAGCTTTTCGCCAGGGTAGGGTTCAAGATCACAGCCCATCCTCTGCAGCCCCAGCAGCGGATTTGTGTCCCTGCAGCCCTCGAGCCCTGAGGCTTCTCTAGGAAAGCTGCACTTGGGCCTCCCTCATGGTCCTGCTCAGCCCAGAGCACTGCCCTGAGCTGGGATGGGGGTTTGCAGGTCTGTGGGTTGCATTTTTAAACCAGCAGTTTGTGTGGCACTCCATCTAAACGCAGCTTAGTGTTCAGGGCACCTGCCCAAAGCTCGCAGGAGCCGGGACACAAAGTCCAGGTTAGGAAGAGTCAGTTGTAAGGTGTGTAAGTCAGGGACATTTCGGGGCCAGCTGGTAGGCTGGAGGCACAGCACGTTTATGTGGTGCAGCTCTGACAGAAGTATGGCTCCAGGGATTATTGGGATGGACACGTTCCTGCTGAGGGACAAACAGGAAACTTTTGAGGCTTTTTTTAACAGGATGGAGGTGTTTTTCAGAGGGTTCTTTACAGCTCGTTCATGTACATTCTTAAACTTCAGTAAAATTTTAGTTGGCTTTTTATTTTAGTGAATCCCAGCTTTTCTCCCCAGTCTGTGAATGTACTGAAACAGAGATGGCAGGGAGTTTGATTTTCCTACAGTCACTCAATTCTTTTTTGATTAAGCTGTAAGTAAAAATGAGCACGGGCATCCTGCTCACTGCCCACATGGTGGGAGCTGCCGTGCTGCCTCCTGCTCCAGGGAGCCGGGCAGGGACACAGGGAGCACAGAGCCGAGGCAGGGCTGGGGAGTGGAGCTAGTGTGTGCAGCACTCGGCCTCCCCAGGACCCCCTGCTTTTGGCTTTTTAATCTGCAAGGGGGGCGCTGAACTGGGATCCTCCTCGCGCGCCCCCAGAGCCGCTGTGATCTGCAGGGCTCTCCGGACCTTGGCATCAGCATGGCACACTGTGTTGTTCCTCAGCTGCCTCTCCTGGAGCTGCCCAGCTGTTTGGCCCAGGGGTTTTTCCCAGTCTTTTGTGTGGCGAGGGGCACCGTCCAGCTCATCAATAGGCATTTTCAGGGTGCAGAGCAAACCCGGCCGGCGTGTCCTCGCTGTTTTCCGTGTAGCACTTACCGAGGCGGCGCAGCCCGCGGTGTGCCCGCGGTGGCCGCGCGTGCTGCTGTGTGCGATGTGCGCGGCCGTTCATTGCCCAGCAGGGCATTATCAGGCAGAGCATGAAAAGCCTTTGCCGTCCCCCCCCCGGTTTGCAGCGGCCCACGCGCAGCCCCGGCCGTGAATCGAGAGCTGCCGGCCGGCCCGCAGGCTCAGGTGGTCGCCAGCCCCCGGTGTCGCCGAGCCCTTTCAGCAATTTGTCACGCCTGGGTCTGCTCCCGCTGCGCCAGCACGTGCCAGCTCCGTGTCGGAGGGGCTGTGGGCCAGACGGCCGCGCAGCCCCCGCGTCCCGCTGTTCCCGGCCGGCGCTCGCCCGGCCCGCTCCGCACGGCCCTGGCAACAGCCGAGCGCCGAGGAATCAGCATCTCCATAATGAGAAGTGAATGGCATCCGTCAGTCCCTTTAGAATAGGGCCCAGGCGTGTGCCTCCTCTCCGAGGAAGTTTGGCAGCCTATTCATTAACAAGAGTCATCAGGAGTTCAGCCCATAATGGGGAGGCAGCCCCGCACGCCGCGGGCTGGCGCTGGCGCTGTCAGGAATGTGTTCTCCCGGGCTTCGGGGAAGGGAGGAAAACTGAGCAAATAACGCTGTCAGCAGGTGCAAACGCTGAAATGCTGGCTATTGATTTTCTTTCTCCAGGCTTCCACGGGAAGTTTGTAAGAAGATTTATCACATATCAATCGTCCTCTGCAAGCGTTAAAAGCAAAATTCTTCTTTTCTTTCTCTTTCTTTTGTTGCCACCACGCCTGCAGGAACTTGCATGCAATGAAGATGTGCTTTGCTTATTCCCCTCAAGGTCGACACTCGACCATCGTCTCCTGGCTCTAAGCACTGCTTTAGTCTGATTTTTTTTTTAATACTGTTTCAGAGTGGTTTTGTTAATGTACTGCAAGTTACAAATGGCACTTCAATATTAATTAGTAATGCTTTTCAATTCTAAATACCCTCACCTGCATTCTGTTGTCACTGGTGTTATTCTCCTGCTCCTAATTTCTAAATTCAGCTTGGCCTTTGCTCCCACTGAACAGCCTTGCGGAGCTCGAGTGCATTTCCCCGTAACAGAAGCACAATGAGGCACTGAAAACTTTTGTTTTCACTGAGGAAACGGAGAATGAGATGTCATCCTGGCTCCTGCGAGCCCTAATTCATAAAGTCATACGTGAGGCTCTCCAGCCCATTGTAGATTTGTCCCAAGCGTTATCCTGTTATTGGAAGTGTATGATTCACCTTCTGAGCAGACAGAAGCTGCACACAAAAGGGGAAGATTTGCTTTCTCCGCTGTGAAAGGCTGCCGCAAGCAGGGGTCCTATTAAGACAGCTGGAAAGTTGCTTCAGCTTGTTACGCTTGTAAGTTTTATTGGTGACTGGTTTTTGATTACACATTTGAATGCTGTGTGTTCCAGGTTGCCGAGTTTTAATTAAAAGCCAATAGTCTCCATGTTAGCTCGCTTTGTTGTCTGCATTATGCAGGCCATAATGCATGCAAGTTGTGGGCTGGGTTTGTCCAGTGTCCATCGTTTCTTTGGGATACATAGGGTTGCACCTTCCAGCACCTGCCCTAAATACAATTGTCATGCTTTCAGAATTGTGTTTATTGTGGTTAATTTCTTTTGAGAAGTCCAGTGATCAAATGAATGCGGGGGGGTTGATCCCCTCTGTCCCATAGCTTGTTTTTCCAATCTAGTCACTTTTCTAGTCATTGGAACAGGAATATTGTGTGCCAGGGCTTCCCATAGTGCCCCAGCCCGTCTGTGACGGTGGGTTCTGGTTTGGACAGCTGCGGTCTGGGGGTTTGCTCCTGCCCTCGGCAGCTCCCGAGTCACTGTTTCTGAGCCATGAAGCTCAGAGGTGTTACCCTGAATTTCCAGCCCTGAAGGGTGTCCTCTCCTCACTGCTCCCGTTCAGAACTGCTGGGCAGTTCTGGTCCCCCCGTTCCCTACCCATTGCAGCCTGGTCAGCGTGGATGTGGGGCTGAGGGGCTGGTGCTCAGGGACGCCGTGGGACAGCCTTCAGCTCTGCACACACGTTTCCTTAACGGGGCCACCGCAGCTACGAGGAGAGAGCTCTGTACCTCGAAGCCATCATCCAGAACCACAAAGAGGTGATGACGTTTGAGGATTTTGCCGCTCAGGTCTTTTCTCCCTCTCCCAGCTACTCCCTCGGTGGAACTGGTGAGTCTCTGCACGTTATTCTTCTCTGTAGCCCCAAGAAGCACTTGAGCAGCAGATGTACACCTGTTTTTTGTAGATAAATGCTTGCAAATTTAAGAAGACCATTCTTCCCCTGAATCAACTAATGAATATCAAAAGGAATGATGACATTCATTTTAATTTGTTTTGCATCAGAGCTATTCAGTCTGCTCCTTTCTTCAGCTATCCTGTTAACCCCCGACTCCGGCGAGGTTAATGAACTTTCTTGCAGTGATGGGCTCCAGCTCATTCAGGACTCCGGGTTCTTGCTGAGCTGGGAATATGTTGTTCAAAAGCGAGGCCTGAATTGGGGCTCACTTATCAAAAATAGTTCCTCGCAGGGGAAGCTGCTGCTAATGCTAAATGGGGATTATGCTGCTGAGCTACCAGGGTCAGGGATTAATGCCCAAGAAACGCAGGAACGGGGTGCTGTTAGGGAATCACAGCGGCGGGCGGGATGCGGGCGCGTCCCTTCAATGCAGACAAGCACACTGCAGGCTGCCCTCCAGCACCTGGCCTGGAGCCTCTTTGGGGGCTTTAATGGATGTGTGGATATATGTGTGTGTGGGGGGGGTGTATACACACACATCAGTGCTCATCATTCATCATCCCTCCTGAGAGGTGACAACGCAGTGCCAAACTCTGGGCATTTATTCCTCGTGTGCCCTGTGGAGATTTAGGTTAGTGTGTGGTCAGTGAGGTACCAATCGCTGCCTGGCTGGTTCATTGAGTTTAAGTGAACCTCTTCTGAAAGGGATCTTTTGCTCTGAAATGCAGATTTCTAGTGCCCTCAAGATGTGTTTTTTCCAGCCTCCAGAAAGTATCTCGTCACCGTCACCGAGTGCTGGACTCTCTAACAAAGATTCCTTAATCCATTGTTGACACTCATAGGGTGACACAGGCACTTTCTAATCATTCCCTGCTTCTCTTTTGGATTGCTGAATAGATTATTTCCAACTTGTACAAACGTTGCGGGACATCTGCTCTATTTCTCTTTAGCCCGACTTGTTAGCAGATATCTTCCATCTAAACGAAACATTGAAGGAAGAAATTAAATTTGCTAGAATAAATCACTTAGGAATAAAACCAGCCGTGCAGCATTGTCTAGCGTTCCTGGCTCCGGTCCTGGCGCGCTCGGAGCTTTGTGAGGAGATAAGAGGGCTGTGCGGGCCGGGCAGTGGTGGCCAGGAGCAGCAGGCAGAAGGCTTTGGAGATAAGCGCTGGCAGGAGGGGAGGGAGCCGGGGCCATTTACATAATCGCGCCTCTGCGTCCTGGAGAGGCGTCAGGGAACACGGGATGGATCTATTGATCTCTGCTGAACTGGAATACTAAACAACGCTAGGAAAGCTTATAACTTAAAGCTTTGATTAATGTTTCCTACATTAAAAAGTAGAACAGCTGTGCATTAAATTCTTTTATACACTCTGCCAAAAGTCTGAGACAAAAAAATGGCCCATTTCAATAGGAGCGCAGCGCGTGCCCAGGGTTGGTTGGTAGCACTTGAATCGTTTATCTGTTGACATATCAGCAAATAGAAACGTAGATATATTGATCTATTTTAAATGTTTTGCTCTGTGCATAATTGTGTCTCATTTTCATGTTTTTTAGAGCACGCAGTGCTCTGGTTGTGTACAAATGTGGTCTGACGGGGCAGATCCCTCGGCAGTGCACTCTCTGAAGGCTGGGATATGCTGTGTGTGTGCCAGACCTGGTTAAAGTGTTTCCCAGTAGCTGAGGTTTTCAGAGCACTGTTAAATCATGAGTAGCCTGGATGTGGTTTTATAATTTCATTATTTTAATTGCTTTTAATTGTAAAACCTGCCCCAGTCAGGTCCCAGTTTTTGGACTTCTGAACCTCGGAATTAATTTCTCGCTCATGAACTGGAGGCTGGCCATGACTTCTGGTGTCAGAATCTCTGCTTCAGAGAGTCTCCTCACGTTACCTACTGATTCACCTGCATATTTAGTCAGTGATGAGCAAGGGCAGTGTCAGCCACGGCCATCGGGATGTGTTTTCCATCAGATGCTCCCTGGCAGTTGGAAGGGAGGCTGGATGCAGCCCTGGCAGCTCGGGAGCTGTTTCCCAGCAGGCAGCCTGTGCCACAGGCAGGCAGTCCTGCTCCAGGCATAGACCCGCCTGTCTAACACCTGCAGGAATCACCTGTGTGCTGCTTAGGATGCATGGCATTTTTCTCCATGTAAAAAGGGAATTTCTATTCTGAAATCAGGGAGCAATAAATGAAAAAAAAAATTTCCCTGAGAAGGTAGTCAGGTACTGGCACAGGCTGCCCAGGAAGGTGCTGGAGTCACTGCCTCTAAAGGTGTTCAGAAGGTGTCTGAATGTGGCACTTGGGGACGTGGTTTAGGGGTGATGATGGTGGTGCTGGGTTGGTAGCTGGATTTGATGATCTTGAAGATCTCTCCCAGCCTTGATGATTCTGTGGGATTCATGGAGCTGGCACAGGTGACAAGCCAGCTGGTGCTGCTAACCCTGCCGAGTGTAAACTCCTCAGGTAAATTTAAGATTAATTCTCATCTGATCTGATTCTTAATGCCACTCAAGTGTGGTCCTGTCAGCGCTGCGAATACACGTGTGCAGCAGAAAGGTCAAGGAGTAAGTGTGCTTTTTATTAAAATGAAGCTTGTTCTCAGTAGTCATAAGAAGAAATCAGGACCATTAAATGAATTGAACACGGAGCTCTCGCTGACACACATCACTGGGGTGTTGCTAACCAGGATCTAATGATTTGAACTGCATGTTTTTGCATTTTCTGATGCTGCCCCGGGGGATGCATCCCCCAGACTCAGGTCGGATGTGGGTTTCCTGCCCTGGATTAGTCTGCCTGTCACCAACAGTCTTGTAGGTGCTGCATTTTCTGCAGGAAAATCATCCAGTTGATCTCCTTTGCTGTTTCCAGGCGCGGAGCCTTAAACTCCCTGTGCAGCTCACAGATAGCCCTGGCTATTGCAGGATCACAGAGAGCCCTGGCTATTGCAGGATCACAGAGAGCCCTGGCTATTGCAGGATCACAGAGAGCTCTGGCTATTGCAGGATCACAGAGAGCCCTGGCTATTGCAGGATCACAGAGAGCCCTGGCTATTGCAGGATCACAGAGAGCCCTGGCTATTGCAGGATCACAGAGAGCCCTGGCTATTGCAGGATCACAGAGAGCCCTGGCTATTGCAGGATCACAGAGAGCCCTGGCTATCTTCAGCGCTGAAAGCAGCCGGGTAGGCAGAATGGCCATCCCTGAACTCATTTAGGGGATGTGCAGATTAGGAACAAAAGCTGGGAATACGGCCCTTTGTTGTTAAACTGGTGCATTACATGCTGTATTTTAATTAGGCTGGGTCTGAGAGGCAGCCCAGGAAATCCTCCATAATCCAACACTATTGAATTATTCTCATCCTTTCCCTCTGCAGATTTCTCTCCTTTTAGAGGATGGGCTTTAAGCTGCTGTTCTTGCTCCCTCAGCCAAAACCAGAAAGAGTTATTCAACAAAACACTTGTGTGTTCTTTAAAAAAATGGTGAAGCTGAAGCGGGCACACACAGATAGAGCAGCGCCCCAACTTTGCCTCTGTGGCTCAAAGGGCTGCCTTGGGCTTGGGGGTTTTTTGGTGTAAGATCAGCAGCCAGAAGCGTTGTGTTATCCCTTAGGAAGTGGAAGTGGCCAGGTATTCCAGGGGAACTGCCTAATCATAGCTTGCTCACCATGGGAGGATTCTGTATGAGGGGTTTGTGCTGGCAGGGCAGGTTTCTGTTTGAAGGGAGCCCCGGAGCTGCAGCGCTGCCGTTGGCACTCCAGGGGTTAATGGGAACGGGCACACTTGACTGCTGAGAGGACTGATCTAATCACTGCCATATCCAAGTGCATCTGTTCACCATGAGGTCATTCTTGTGCATGCTAATGACTTGGAAAATAAAGCACAATGCTCAACGTTATCAGGGAGGATATAGTGTAAATCTTGGCTTTTTTAGTTGCTAATGGATATTGTGGAATGGGCAGGCAAAGCATCCCGGATTCTTGTGTTCCAGCTTAATGTTTTTAAAGCATCCTTTTCAGTGGAGTGTCAGGAAAACTGTGCTGGAAAACTCAGACATGTGGTATCTGTTGATAAATGGATTCTTTAATGAATATTATGGCATTGCCCAGGAGCAACACTTGAGTTGAGGAACTATAGAGGTTTTCAGCATTCCCTGGTTTTAAAGCCTCGGGAGCCTGCCTGCTGATTTACATAAAACCGAGATTTTGCAGGCTTTTTGTTGTAAAGGTGACACATGCTTTTCTTTTGTCTCCAGACTTTTACATGCATAAAGTTCCTGTACTACAAGGAACCAGATCTGGTTTATTTTAAACCGATTTTTGGTCAGTGCTGAGCTTTATCTTTCCCACTTTAAAGCGAAAGGAATATTTCAATTTGACATCTAGATTTAAAATGTATTTTTGACAGAAACAAAAACAAACCCAGAGTAACTATTGCATTAACCAGACTGATGCTCCCTTGTAACGATGAGCCAGGATTCCTTTTGCTTTGGTGTGGTTTTTCTGGTTTTGTTTTTTACTTCTTTGGTTTTTTTGTGCTTTTATCTTTTTCCTTGAAAAAAGGTGTTTTCCTTGTAGGGTGTTTTGTCAGATCTGTGTACAGGTGGAACAAAAGTCTCTCTGGGTTCTGCATATATAATATTTCTGCCTGTTTTGGGGAATAGTAAAAAAACACACATCTGAAAGGGAGTAGCTGTGCCACGATACCCCAGCACGTGCGGCATGTGCCGAGGTCAGATCTGATCCGTGTGTCAGTGTTGCCTGAAACGGAACAATTAATTTCTAGTACCTGGGACTCAGGAAATTCCCGACTGTCCTGGCTGCTCGGAGCCATGGCTCAGCTACTGCCGCCAGGAGAGGAGGCAGCGCTGGCACTGTCTGCCAGGGGCAGCTGTGGGCTCCATCCTCCGTGCCCAGCCCTCCCTGGTCTGGGACGGGTCCCTCCGATGTGGGAGGAAGGACAGGGAGTTGAGTCGTTAGCACGGAGCCCGTGCTCAGCAGGTGAGATGGAACTCGGGTGCTGCCGTGGTGGAGGTTGTCCAGGCAGTGAACAAAGAGGAAAAGCTGAGGGAGGTGGAGCAGGGGAGCCAGAAGAGTTACCACAGGAGGCAGGATTTGGCTTTCTCTTCTCCTCCTTCCCTGTGAGTATTCAGGAGGAGGTGCAGGGACCTGTCTGGCTTTCCCTCTCTGTTTAATCCAGGTAGCTCCACATCCTGAGCAGACTGGAGCCTCTGTCCCAGCCACTGCTGGGCTGCCCTCGGGGGCAGATTTGGGAGCTGCTCCTTGCCCCTGTGCTCTCTGTTACCAGTGTTCCCTCCATGGCTTTCCTTCCTCCACAGAGCTGCCACCTTAGTGTCCCTGTGAGGGGCAGGAATGGTCTGGCATTAAACAGAGCAGTGTCACAGTTACCACGAATTGTTGGGGCAGCAGCTCTGTCCCCCCGTAGCTCCTGTGGCTGAACAGGCCTGGCTCCGGAGGGTCTGGATCCCTGCAGAGCCCTAGGGAAGTTGCATCCCTCCTTTGCAGCTCCCTGCAAAGCAGCGGCCGCCTGCTCTGGGCACAGGGGTCATTCTCCCTGTGCCGACCTGTCCCCGAGGCAGGGCAGGTGCTGGAGCTGCTTCTCCCTCAAGCCTGGCGTTCCCTCGGGATCTCCAGCAGGGAAGGGGCACATTAGGGCTCTCAGCCTGGGCCCCTGCCTTTTCCATGTAATTGATTGGCTCAGAGGGAGCTCCCCCAGCTACGATCTCCGGGAGAGGAGGCAGAGAGAGAGGGTTTCTCCAAGCAATCAGTGCTGGGATGGGAGAAAATATGAGCTTGACAGGCCCATCTCTCCTGCCGGGTGACAGCTCCAGCTGCTCGAGCTGTCAGCTCAGAGAAGGCTCCGGGCAATGTGGCCCCTTTGCATTTTCCCTCTGCACTGAGGCACCGGCTCGGTGGCCATGGAGAGCCAGAGCAGAGCTGGAGCAGAGCTGTCCTGTGGCCGTGGGCCAGGGGCTTGGGCTGCCCCACCTGTGACACCCCCAAAACCCCCAACGCTCCCCCTGGCTGAAGTTGAGGCCAATCCGTGCAGAACTAATTAGCGGCTGCTCCAAGTCCTGACTAAGTGAACTTCGATGTGTACATTTAGGGTTTATTTCCAAATCCCTCAAACCGTCAAGGCTGGGCCTGTGACAGTGCCAGGCACTCCCTCCTGGAAACTGTGAATGCTGTTTTAGGGGTGATTCTGCCCCTGATTAACCTGTAGTTTGAGATTCTCTTACTGCTTCACTTAGAGCTTTCCAAGGCACTGCAGGATGTGTTTGATTAGCACAGCCACTGCTTCAGTTATCGATGATTTCTTCCACGCAGGCTCAGGATGCTGCTTACAGTGTACTTTGAGCCTGTTCTTGGAAGTGGGAAGCAGGAACACCGGGCAGATTTACTACAGTGATTCTCTCTGGAATTTTCTGACCTTCACATTTACTAGGAAGGAAAACAAAGATTTCCAGAGCCCTGTCCTGGTTGACAGGTTAATGGGGGGCTGGAACAGGTCACAGCCCGTGTGACAACTTCATGGGTCTTCTCAAATACAAGGCTTTGGGATCCTTACAGGTCATGGAGACCCACCCTTGCTTTCAGAGGTGTTCAGCTACTTCAGGAGAGAAATGGCTGAAAGGTCATTCCTAGAGCACCTACCCTGGCAAGGCAGGGCATGAGAAATGAGGTTTGTTCTCTCTGGTGGATTTGAGATGCAATAAGCCATTTCTCTCTAGTTTCCCACAAAACAATTTCATTTAAAGTGTGTTTTTATCTATATTCCTAACTCTATTTCTAATCCCCTCCTGCAAAGAACTTATTTTAAAATCTTAAGCCTCCCTCACCAGGCCTCACCTGTAAGAGGCTCTACACTGCTCATTTCCTGGGGTTTTAACCTGCCTGCAGTGTCCCAGTGGTTTAGGTCTCTGTGAAGCCTCAAATCTTACACAGTTTGAAATGGTGTGACCAGCAATGGTGCTGGAGGTGGAGCCGAGGCAGCTGCACCCACCGTCCCATGGCAGCTCGTTTGGCAAAAGCTGAAGTGCAATGGTTATTCATTCCCATTTTTGCCAGCATTCCCTCCCTTGACTGTTTCAATCCACAGACCCGAGAAGGAAGCGTGTGGGTCCCCGAGGGCTGAGGGGAACTCTCCTTCCTGAGCTGCCCTTCTGCTGGTGCCCAGCGTGTGCCGGTGTGTGCCGTGCCAGGCTGCCGTTGGCGCAGCGGGTCCCGGGTGTGCTGCTCCTGCACTGACACGGTTTTGTGTTCTCTCCCTTTAGATTAGAGTGTGTAACGCTCTCGTTAATGGCCGCAGGTAAGAGCGACGCTTCCCGCAGGCCCCTCTGCTGCTGCCGCTGTGCTTCACCTCTAACAGCTCTCCTCCTCCTCCTCCTCTTCCTCCTCTGCTCAGCGTGCGGCCGTGGTGGCTCTGGGCCCTCGGGGTCTGTCTCTGGCTGTCCCTGCCCGCTCTGGCTCTGCGCGCCCCGAGCCCCGCGTGGTCCCCACTGCCCCGGCGGCTGCTGCCGGGCACAGGGACACGGGCACTGAGGGAAGGGCCTGGTGGTGTGTGTGACCAGGGATGGGACAGCACGGGCACTGAGCCAGGAGCCACGCTGGCCACTGTCCCCAGTGCCCACAGAGCTGTGTGGGGCTGCCCCTGCCACCATGTTCACCCGTGCGACAGGCAGGGAGCAGCTGCCGGGCAGCTTTTTTCCCTCTGTGTAAATTCCACTTGTTTGGATGAGTTCTGAATTTTAAGGGCTCCACTGGTCCATGAGAGTCAGAAACTGGTGTTTGTGGTTTTCTTATCATTTACTATTTTGTATTTACAAGCTGCTGTTTGGTTTTCACTGCTGGTAATTTCACATTGCCCAGGCACACTCCCAAACAAACGACAGTGAGGGAGCAAACACCCTCCTCCATAGCACAGGAGCATCCCAACCCCAACCCACCGCCGACCGTGGGCGCAGCCGAGCGCGCAGAGCCCCCTCTCCGACTCCGCAGCTCCCCTGGCAAGGCGGCCAAGTCATTAGAGCCTGTGCCAGCCAGCCTATGAGGGGAACGGGAGCCTTTCTCCAGGCGGTTGTCACTTGCTCACCGCGCAGCTGCCACCTCCCCATCAGTCCCGGCGCTTTCAGGGAGCTGCAAGGTGGGCTGCAGAGCTCGGGACGTGCCAGAAGGAAGCTGGGACTGTCGGAATGCTCCGGCTCCAAGGCGGATGTGCTGCGGGCGCTCCTGGCCTAGGTGTGCCTGGCCACAGCCCCCCCGCCCCCTTGTCACAGGCATCAGCCATTGTTCAGCCCTCACGTGAGCGTTGCTTCAGCTCGTCCATTTGGGGAAAACAGCACTATTTTGACCATCTGCCATTCTGCCACACTGCAGGAATGTCAAGTACGACACCTCCCTCGCAGCCCTTCCCTCCCCCACACTTTTCTCCCCAGCCAGCAGCACCACAGGTTTTGTTTTTAATCCAAAACTGACAGCTCCGAATTTTTCACAGAAAATGCCTTTACAGGCTAAGTCACATTTTCCACCTTTTTAAAATGTGCTATTTCCCCTCAGTCAGTTGTGTTGAAGTACCAATCTGGTAAGTAATGGCTGTCTTTGAGATGCAGACGGGGGCTGTAGGCTGGCTGAGGGGGCTCACACTTTGGGTTTGGCTGCTGCTGTTGCACTCCTGCTTTGAGTTGCTCAAATAACCCAGAGCTGCTGAAGCAGAACAGGTCACCCCTCGTGTTGAAAGCGCAGCAGAGCCCCCGTGGGTCTTTGTCCTGGGACAGGGGCAGGGCTCATCCTGCCACCGCACTGACTCACGGCCTCATCCCCACCTGTCCAGGAGGGCAAGGCTTGCCCTGCTGACCTGTGCCCGAGGGGCAGCTCAGCCAAGGCCCTGCCCAGGCTTTGGGGTGTTTTGTGCATGTCTGGGAGTCACCCGGGCTAGGAAAGGTGAGGGGAGGATTAAAGAGCCCTGGACTGGCCAGGCACAGGAACTAACAGCAAATAAAGGCACAGGCAGAGAACGGAGCCAGGTGTTGAAATGGAAATAGGTCTGTGCTGCCAAACACAACCATCCCCCTGGAGTTCAGAGGGAGTGGCACCGGCACTGGCCTTTGGTGTGGGCTTAGAGCCTCCCTCCACCCTCCTCACCTGGCTGCAAGGCTGTTCTTCCCTCCCACCTGTAGGAAAAAACTTGTGTTTACACCTAGGGAGAGAATTGCAACACGGTTTAAAAATACTGTTCCCCAAGGGAGCTGATGAAATGGTGTTCCTCTGGGAAGCGCCTTGGGACAGGTCAGACCCCCAGCAGCAGGAGCAGGGCAGGGTGTGTCCCTGGGAGCAGCTGCACCTGGCTTTGGTCATTTGTGTCTCAGTTAAAGGCCCTGTGTTCACCTGCTCCCACTCAGCCAGCCCCAGCCTCTGGTTGTACTGGCCTATGGGGAATAAATGAGGTGGAACTCCAGGCTGTAGAACAACAAAGTGTAACCCCAGATTACACCCCATAGCCCCCAGGCTCCCAGAGACCCTTCTAGGGTGAGCCACCAGTAATGAGGGTACCTGGTGTCCTGTCACGTAGTGAAATTGGAAGAAATTGTGATTCTTTAGGGTTTTTTTATCAGAGACACCAGACATCTTCCAGGGAGTTTTGTGTGAGTCCTCATGCTGGGGAAGCTCGTTTCCAGCTCCCTGTAACAGACTGAATACACAAGAGCTGCTTAGTGACACACAGCAAAAAACAATTTTATATCACCCACACAGAACTATTGTATGTGGGTTTGCTGGAGCTTCAAGTGAGCAGGATGGGGGTATCCTCCCCCCGTCCCATGGGGCTGCTGCAGCACTGGGAGCCATTGGGGGCTGTGCAGACCCAAAGGGGCTGGTGCCGGGGGCCTCAGCGCTCACCTGGGCACTGAGGCCTGTCACAGCCTGGCTGCTCCTCACTTGTGGGAGCTGGCAAAGAGAAATCCCTGATTTCTCCAGGAAGTGCAGTATATCACAGTTCCTCAGGTGCCTGGCCAAATTCCTCCTGTAAATGTCAGGTTCACCTGAGTGATGCCGAGGAGGAACTGGGAAGAGGGGAGGGGCTGTGCCATGTGGTTATTCCAAGGCACACAGGCTCTTTTGTCCTGACCTGTTTTTTCCCTGCCCGCTCTGTGTTCCAGGCTGCCTCACCACAAGTGCAAGCGCTGACCTCACTGTCACCATCGGCATCGAGCTGGCGGAGCCGCCCTCGCCCACGCTGCCACGTGCCTCCAGGAGCAGAGTCTCCGGGAAGCTCCGCCGCTCCGCCAGCGCCCTCAGCAAGGCTTCCAGCTGAGCTCCGGGACACAGAGCTCCGGCCAGGGGAGCGACACAGCGGGCACTTTGGGGGGAGCTCGTCTGGAAGGGGATGGACGAGGGCTTTGCTCTGTAAAACTGCCGTTCCCTGACCAGGATGTGCCTGGTGATCAGGTGCTGTCACTGGCTGAGCAAGGGCCCCAAGCCCCTGGGCACAGGCGCTGGCACCACAGCTACAGGTCATGAACCAGCACTGAAGCCAGTTATCCAGTGTACCCTTAGAGCATCGCTTTAGTCATTCCATGCAGCACTTACCTGTGCATTAGGGAATTCTGTCTAAATAGAGGTTTTCCTGTGACTAGCCAGGTAGCACATGTTCCCCTTGGGAGCACAGGTGGAAGAGGGAGCAGCTCTCCAGTCTGTACTGTCCCTGCTCTCCCTGTGCTGTCCCACTGCAGGAGCACTGTGGCCCCTCCATGGCATGTGACGGCTGCACACTGAACCACTCCCTAGAACACAAAAGCCACACTCCTGCCACGACCCTCCCCAGCACGGAGTGAAGAGCTGGGTAACCCCTTCACTGTGTCCCAGCAGGGCAGCAGGCTGTGACCCACCTCTAGCCAGAGGACAGCACATCTGAAGGCTTTTGAGGACGTGCAGTGTCCTCCTGGCACCTGGTGTAGTGAGCAGAGCTCATGTTGTCAGTAGGTGATGTGTTTCGGTCTCCACGTGTGGTAGGTTTCTAGGGGTGACAATTTTTGTAGGTAAATCCCCAGTGTTATAAAAACAACAAAAATCTGAGATCTCACAGCCACAGATCCATGTCCTGCTGGTGTTCGGTCGCTCCTGGATACTCCCACGCACACCTCCCAGTGGAATGGGAGTTGCTTTAAGTGAAGGGATTCCATTTTTGGGAAATGCCCCACTGGGCATTTGTTTTTGCACTTGTACCTGGTGTTACGTCTGTCTGTCCGTCTGCCAGCCCGGGACCCCGCCGTGCACGCAGGATGCTGTTCCAGCCACAGCCAGTGGTGCCCAGGTGGCTCCATGCTCCGCTGTGGGATCTGTGCCCAGGCCCCAGTGCCCCGGGAGCAGGAGCCAGAACCAGTGGAGCTGACAGGAACCCACCCAGCACAGCTGCGGGAAGGAGCCTCTGTCACTCAGGGCTTGGATGGCTGGTTTGATTTTCTGCCTCACATTTGGGTTTTGCTTTCTACTGTTTTTGTGTTGTTGAAGGAACTTAGAAAATAAAAGGTGTATTTTAATTTATTTTACTTTCAGGGCTGGACAGGCAGGGCTGTCTGACCCCTAGTTATCCAATAGCTGGTCTGAAACAATTTCAAAGGCATCCTTCTGAGTAAGGAGCCATTTCTTGTTAGAGCAATATGCATCTCTAATTCAGGGAGAAATTAAAACACTGATGAAATAGTGTTTTCCTGATGTCAAAAGCCTATTAATTTGTATAAACTCAGCTGTGGTTTTGCACCCTGATGTGGATGACAAAGCTGCTCTGTTGCTCCTCACAAACTTAATAAATCTTTGCTCACAATAAATGTCCCCACAGCGCAATAGAAGGGCGTACCTGGGTGGTGGGTGGGAGGTGTTGGGTCCGGTCTGGCGCTCAGCTCTGCCTCCAGGGAGGGGGTGGTGGCTCTCGACCCTGCCGCTGCTGAGTGGAGCTGCCTGGGCCCGTGGGTGTGCAGGGCTGGCTCACACGTGTGGAGCTGCCCGGGCCCGTGGGTGTGCAGGGCTGGCTCACACGTGTGGAGCTGCCCGGGCCCGTGGGTGTGCAGGGCTGGCTCACAGGAGCAGGAAGGGTCACTGCAGGACACGGCGCGGTGACGGTGGCACCGGCACAAACTCTGCCGTCCCTCAGCACTGAGGCCGTGGCTGCAGGACCGGCTGCCCGGTGTGGAACCAGCAACGGCGTTTCCAGGCTCGAGTGCTCGTGGGGTGTTCGTGCCACACCGTGACTGACGCGGGCACTGGACACCGTCACACCCCCGCTCACCCCACAGGGCCCCACCAGCAGCAGTGCCGTTTGCCACCCCTGCAGGGTGGGCACCTCCTGCCAGCCTGGCCCTTCCCACGGCGCTGAGGGGGCTCAGTGGTTGCTGAGCACAATGATCGACCCTCAGGGACCCTCGGAGGCCACTGTCCATTACCTGTTTCCTTGCAATCCCCTGTGGCCCAGCCACGTGCATCAGCATTAAAAACAAGATGTTTCTAATGGTGATTTTCTATTCTATTGAGATATTCCTTAAGGAAATGCAGGGGGCTGCACATGCAGTGTCAGAAAAGACACTTGGAACTCTCTGTTCCTTTGCTGAAGAGAGACAACAAAGTTCTCTCCTCAATTGCTTTCAGGTGCTCTCGTCAGAAATGGAGAGTCACTGCAGCTGGCTCCAGATGAGGCAGAGTGCAGAAATAACTGTCCTTGGGAACACGGCTTCCACCCACCTTTGCTGAGGAGGATCCCTGTCCCAGGCCCAGCACCTGCCACCCTCCTGTGGAACTGGAGAGGAGGCGGGAGCCGGACACGGGGTCACAGTGCTCAGTCACTGCACTGGCACCCCTGGGCCGGGCGGTGCCTGTGCACCCCAGGATGGGCTGGCACAGCCGTGGGACCCATCCCCTGTCCCAGGCGGGCACAGGGCGGGCACGGAGCCAGCCCAGCACAGCACAGGGCAGGAATATGGGGCCAAGGCACCCCCAGCCCCACCAGCTGCAGCAGCAGGCACAAAAATGATGTTAATAATAATTATGAAAATAAAAAATAAAATAATATATAACTAGTTTATACTTACTGTGGGATTGCAAAATGGTTTGGGTGGGAAGGGACCTTAAAGCCCATTCCACTCCACTCCCTGCCATGGGCAGGGACACCTTCCACCAGGTTGCTTCAACCTGGCCTTGGACACTTGTAGGGATGGGGCAGCCAGAGCTTCTCCGGGCAACCTGTGCCAGGGCACCTCCCCATCCTTGCAGCCAAGAATTTCCTCACAATATCCCATCTAAATCCACTCTTTTCCAGCCTTAGGAGGATGCCTACCATGTTCATGTGTATTATCTTATTTCTACATCTGTTAATGTGCTCTCTCTCTATATAACATATTATGTATCTCATGATCTATATGTTATGTGCTATAGTATGTTTAATTATATATCTAACATTTTACATTGTGTATGTCTATATGTTTAAACTGGATAGTGTATATATTATAGCTACCAAATACACACAGATACAGTGTGTATATGTTATTACATTAAGCATAATACATGCAATCTATAATCTATAATCTTCGTATAATACAAGTTATGTAATGTGATATGCATTATATAACATACAATGTATTATACCATATATGCACTATATATTTTATCTTATTAAGACTTGTTTTAGAATATTGATATTCAATATAAATGTAACAATTTTATCAAACTAGGGGGTTAAGGTTACGTATATACGACATATTACATATACATTATATATGCATATATCTATATATGCACACATCCCTGGCATATAATGTAGCTCTATGTACACAGCACTACATAAACTACAACATTACTATACGAACCGTAACATTGTGTGCATATAGATGTACATTCTAAATACCAGCATACTGCATAAGAAAATTGTGTAAATCACATCAGCAACATGTGAATCCTATATAACACTCCATAAAGAACGTGTAAGATAATACACGATACAATATTTTGCACACATATAATGTGCATCACGGAATATTCAATGCACTATGTACATACAATAAATAATACTATTTTAGGTCATGTCTGACATGCAGGTATGGTGCATATGCCAGCTGTGCATATGTGTGTGCACCTGCACACCCCCGTGCACTGTGCACTGTGCAGTGCACTCTGTCCTCCACAGCACACAGCCCGTGGCTGCAGAGCTCAGAAAGCATTCTGTAAGACAGTGGTGTTTCACTACAGCAACACTGGCAACGTATCACTAATTATCTGTAATGCATATATGATATTATGTACTGGACATAATGTTTTCTAATATGCATTGTCTAATAGACAACATAAACCAGACATTATATATCAGTATATGTTGTATAATATAATATGCATTGATATAATGTGTGTAATATACACTGGACTACATATTCTGAAGTATACCTTTATAGATTATAGGATATACTGCTATAAAAGGAGTATATTATTTATATTTACTTTATCACAGAATCTCTGATTCTGAAGGGACCTTAAAGCCCATCTTGTTCCACTCCCTTGCCATGGGCAGGGACACCTTCTGCTAGACCTGGTTGCTCCAAGCCCCATCCAACCTGGCCCGGAACATTTCCATGGATGGGGCAAAGGTAAAATATAATGTATTGTATGTAATAAATTCTGAATTTCTTCTGTGTGCATATAACTAAACAAAAACCTCCTAGCTCAGCCCCCCAGCTGTACAGCATTTTCCTCACATTTGTCTTTGCACTGGTGTTGCAATACAGGCAATTTAGTAAGAAAAACTGTAAAATGAGATAATAAAACAACACCGTGGTCCTGTACCCTGAGGAAGCAGAACCTGTTCTGATCTGCAGCCAAGCCACGTCCCTTCTCTTCCCTGGCCCTGGCCCAGCACCCCCTGCAGCACCGGCAGAGCCTCTGCTCTGGTTTAAATCCTCCCTGTCAGTCACCTTCCCTGGGCCCTAAAAAAGGCTGGCAAGCCTCGGTCGGGCGTGGGAATGGGCCAGGCTGTACGTACCCTCACCTTCAGAGCTGCAAAGGGGCTTTATTGGTGCCTGAAAAGAGCCATTCTTTTCCAAGAGGAACAGGGGATTTAACCAGCCCTGGCTGTTGGGAATAACATCCCCGTTACCGTGTTGGGAGGGCGTGCTCCGAGGAAGGGTCGCAGCTCCCCACGCCGCCGATGCCGCCGTGCCCAGCTCTGCCCAGCCCAGCTCTGCCCAGCCCAGCTCTGCCCAGCCTCGCTGCCTCGCTGCCTGCACGGGGGAGAAGGGCACAGTCAGAGCAGCGCCGGCTGTGCCCTGGCCCTGCAGCCCAGCACTTGGATTCAGGAACGGTTTGTAAGGACCAAGCCTGCAGGTGCCCGGAGCCGGTATCACAGGACAGCCTGGCATGTCCATCTCTCTGATTAAGGTACCAAATGTTGCCAGAGGCAGACCTCTGTTATGTGGATTGTAAACTAAATTTAATTAAGACCATTTAAAGCCCTGATGAGGCTTTTTATCTGCATGGAAGGATCTGAGGTGTTTAAATGCAATATGCAGGACGCACCCACGTGCCCGGGTCTTTCACCCAAGGGGAGCTCGCCAGGGTACCTCAGGAAGCTCCTGTCCCATCCAGCCCAAAGCACCAACACCCCCACAGCACCCCATGGCACCTGCTGGCACCACATGCCCTGCAGCGAATGGGCAGAAACACCTGTGACTCCATGAGCCATTTCCCAGCTCATTAATGGCGACGCATGTTTTTAAACATTTTGTGTGAGGAAGAGGTTTGAAGCCCAAGGCAAAAGCCCAACCCTGTCTTGTTTCTGGGCTTGCCTCAAACCCCTGGACACCTCCCAACCGCCCACCCAAGAAACAGACAGGGAGGTGCAAGGCAGGACCCCTCAAAACCTTGGGTCGTGCCCAGCTATGTGTCCCAGGGAGTCCTTCGCAATGCAGCTGACGGATGCCCCACTGCGCTGATGGCTGTGAGGGACTGGGGCGTTGGGTCCAAAAATTGCTAAAATCCTACAGTGGACAAGCAGGCTACAGAGGCTCCTCCCCTGCAGGGGGGAGCAGCTCGCCCCAGCTCCTCACCAGCTCCATGCCCATGGGGCAGGGACAGAGTCCATGCTGCATTTCTCAGGACCCTGCAGGTTCCTGTAATTAACCTCCCTGGCTCCTTTCCGTGTGCTCACAATCCATTCCAGACCAGCATTTGGCCCCAGTGTGCTCGGAGAGGGGGAAGGCTCCGGTGGTGTGTGCACCGGGCAGAGCTCTCTGTCCGTTTGCACAGAGTGAGCAACCCACGCACCAGCTGCCTCCACCACCACACATCTGGGGCAAGATCAGTGTTTTCTGTGGTGCCCAAACCTGTTCCTGTTGGAGGCATGGAGAGCCATCAGCAATTGATCTGTTAGCTGACAGCAGGAGGCTTTGTTTGCACAGCACTGGCTGCCCGTGCTGCCGGATGGCGAGGATATGGCACCCACCAGGCCACACCTGCATTCCCAGGAGCTGCCGTGAGCAGCGCTGGGTGAGCTCCAGGTCCTGCCATGGCACTGGGCTCCCAGTGTAGCCACCGAGCTACAGGTGGGCTTAGGGGTCTCGTGGGCACAGAGGAGGAGGCAGAGCTGAGCCCACTAGAGGTCCAGGCCTGCGGGCCTGGGCAGTGGGATGGCACAGGGGAGGAGCTGGTGAGGGGTAGGGACAGACCCCTCCCCAAAATACTGCCCAAGGGAGGCTTGTGTGAGCAGGTGGCTTTGTGACCTGTCGTGGTGGCGCGATGCCCTTCACTATCAGAGGGGCAAGAGACGCAAAATGGTGATGGCTCCCTGTAAAACCCCCCGGGCAGTCGGGGCTCACCCTCACAAGGACCCTCTCCAAAAACCCCCCGGGCAGTCGGGGCTCACCCTCACAAGGACCCGGCAGTGCAGGCAGGGGAGAAGAGCTGCAGACATAAAGGCTCAGTAGCTCTGCCCAGGCTGCTGCAGCCCAGTGACGCCAAAAGCACATTCCACCCTTTTTACAGGATGACTGTGAACGGAGCCATTTCCAAAGTACTCCACTGTCACCTCCCCAACACAGAATCTCCACTGATCACGCTTTCCACTGCAATCCTCAGCAGAAGATATAATACAACTTTGGTGCCAATGGCTACCAAGACAGTTCTACAAACCTGGGAAATTCTTCTGGCCCCAACAAATTTTAACTGATTCCTACGGGGACAGACATGGATTACTTAGATTAGGAAATGGACACCGGTATGAAGCTGTTGGTTTGTGGCCTGCTGGTGCCACAGGCTTCGAGCATGGATTTCATCAGGAACAGTGCTGTGATGGCGTGGATGGAGCTCTGGGGTGAGGATGCACTGGGCATTGCTCTAGAAACAGTGTCCAGTGGCGCAAGAGGACAGCCACGTGTGCTGGCAAAGTCCCCTTGGGGAGCAGAGAGCCCAGCCCACGGACAGCTGCGACACCGTCTGCGACAGCCCAGGATCTGGGGCTTTCTGAGGCCAGGGAAGCCAGGAAAAGCAAAACCACACCTCTTGCCAGGCATGTTTTGCTGCCTGTGTCTCTTGGGCCATGGTCTTTTCTAGTATATCAATCTACAGCTAAAACCACAGCTATGCCGAGGCCTGAAGTCAGCCCTGGCATAACCAAGTTGGTTTCCTAGGAATCAAGACAGCAGGAGTGTACCTGCACTGGTGCTGTTTAGCCTGACTGAACACGAAAAAAAAAAATCTTTCTCTAGAAAGACTTTCTTTCTCTACAAGCTTTGCTATATCAAAAAATACCCAGACAATTCCTGGGAAATTTCCCTACAGGAAGCTCCTTTCCCACAGTGAATCAGCCGAGTCTCAGGCAGGAGCCTTTAGGTGAGAGAAGATGGCAGGAACAGGTTGGAAACCTCTTCCTGTGAGCCAAAGCCTCAAAGGTGTTGCCATCCCAGAGCCGGAGCAGCCCCAAGGCCCATGCTGAGCCCCTGCAGCTGCTCAGCCCTTCACACACCAGTCTGGGAGCAGGGATTTGCTGGGGATGCCAAGCAGAACCACACACCATGGAGTTGGCTCCATGGCTTCTCCTGCTGGCAAAGGGGGAGATTGTACAGGTGCACTGCAACAGCTGCCTGGGAGAGGGGTGTCACAGACCCAGCACACACCTTCCCCACTTACACAGGTACTACAACACTTTTCACTAAAAAACTTACGGAACTACATTTTGACCAAACCCCTGCGATTCCCACATACAGACACAAGCCCAGAAGAGCTACCTATATATATATATATATATATATATATATATATATATATATATACGCTTGTTGAAGGATGCTGCAGAAATCCCACAGCAGGGCCGAGGGACAGGCAGGAGCAGACTCCAGCCCTGCCAGGAGGTACGCAGACACCTGGCATTCCATGTGCCAGGTTTCACAGCTCACAGTCAAAGCAGGATGCCACTGCTCCACCGAGCCCCTGAACCCCACACCTCGGTGCTGAGCACGTGGGGCAGCCACCCAGCACACAGCACAGCTCTCCCAGGCAAGGATAGCTCCAAGTTCTCCACTCATAAGTGCTGCCCTTCCTCGAGTTCTCCCTGCAACACCTTCCAGAGGTGGCAGCTCTCCTGGCAGCTCCTCCCTGGCTGTCCCCAGCAGCAGAGCACGGGGCTGGCTGTGCCCGGTGCCAGCTGTGACAGGGGCAGGGCTGGGGCTCCAGCCCACAGCCAGGGCACCCCTTGCTCAGCAGGGCAGCCTTCCCAGGGCGGCCACACCGCACCCTGCTCTCCTCCTCCCGGTAATTCCTTTTTAATTAATCTCATCAAACGGTGTGGAGCAGGCTCCCTGCCGGAGCTCCCTGCCAGCTGCACTGCGGGGCTGGGTCCCAGCCCCCCGAGCCCTCAGGGCCAGCCCGGCAGGGAGAAGCAGGAGGGGTGGGGGCACGCTTGAATTTGAAAATATTTTATTTGAATAGTAAATAATTATACAGTTGAAACAGTTCTATCGAAGCACTCTATAAATAGCTAACAGTTAAGAAAATAATGTGTGTAGAAAAAGAGATTGCATCTAAAAGTAAGAGCTGTTGGTTGCACGGGATAAAATGGTTAAGATCATGTGTTATTCTAGGTATAAAAGTTAAAACCTTTTTAGCAGATCCCTTTAGAAAAAAAGATCTTCTAAAACGCACAGTGAAATGGCAGGCGGGGAGACAAAAAAAGCACATTAGAATATCTGCAATCAAATAATATCAATCTTCATAATTAATATAAATAAATAACGAATAAATAACATAATTACTCAAACCAACATATACAGATAGTCAACTCATGAGCTACCTTAGTAAGGGCAAAACAAACAGAAACAGAAAGTTGGCATGTCACAGTTAAGGCAGTTTCTACAGCATTTTCTGGAGACCATCAACAGCAGAGTCAAGGCATTTGTGGCTACACTAAAGGAAAGGCTCGATTCTCTCGAGCAGTTTGATCTGTTCACATCGATAAAAATCGGAGTGAAGGAACAAAATTTAAAAAAATAATTAAAAAAAAAAAAGAAAAAGAAAAAAAAAAAAAAGAAAAAAAAGAAGAGAGAGACCCCGGGAAGGTAAGTGTAAAGCCAGATTCCAGCAGGTCGCAAGCCGTATTAAAGCTAATCGTGTGGCGGCCCCGGGGGAGCGGCGTGGGGCCGGCGGGGAAGGCACGGGCGGCTCAGCAGGCGGGACGCAGCGGCACCTGGAGCAGGATGACCTGCCGGTTCTCCGAGGGGTGGCACTTGTTGATGTGCCGGGTGAGGCCGGGCGAGCTGTAGAAGGTGGCCGGGCAGTACTTGCAGGGGAAGACCTGGGCGGCGTGGAGGAGGCGCAGGTGCCGCTCCTGGCTGCTCTTGCTGGGGAAGGTCTCCCCGCAGACGGGGCAGAGGCGGCACTCGGCGGCGGGCGGCTCCTCGGCAGCGGGCTCCGGGGCGGGCGCGGGTGCCGGTGCGGGTGCCGGTGCGGATGCGGGGGCCGGGGCGGTGTGCCCCAGCAGGTGCTTGCGCAGGTAGGCTTGCCGGCGGAACCGCTTGGAGCAGCGGGGGCACTCGAAGAGCCCCTCCTCGGAGCCCGCCTCCGAGGCTCCGCCAGGGCTCGGCGTGTCCCGCTCGCTGCCGCTGCCGCCGCTCGCCTCCTTCGGCGGCTCCTCCGCCGAGCCCGGGGCCGCGGCCGGTGCCCGGCCCGCCTCGGGGCCACCCTTGGCGGCGGGCGGGCGCGGCTTGTGCCAGCGGCGGTGGGAGGCGAGGTTGGCGGGGCAGGAGAAGACCTTGTCGCACTCGGGGCAGCGGTACTCCACCCGGACGATGCGGGAGCAGCGGTGCTGCGCCAGCGCGAAGGGGTCCCCGTACTCCTCCTTGCAGAGCTGGCAGATGAACTCGCCCAGCGGGCGGGCGCAGCCGCCCCGCGCCTTGGCCGGCGCCTCCACCGGGCCCTCCTTGATGCGCAGCCCCAGCACGGGCGAGGTGGTCACCTCATCCTCGAAGGTCAGCTTGCGGATCGCCTTCGTCTTCTTGCCCGACGGGCCCTTGTGCCGCCCGGGCTCGGCCGCGCCCGGCGGGCGCTTGTTGGGCGGCGGGCGGCCCGAGGCGGGCGGCGCGGCCGGGGCGGGCGGCGCGGGGGCTCCGCCGGGGCCGGGGTGGGCGGCGGGCGGCTCGACGTGGCCGGCGGCGGCCCAGAGCTTGAGCTCGGCCGGGGCGAAGAGGAGCGGGTCCATGGTGCCGGGCACGGCCGGGGCGGGGAAGGACTCGGCCGAGACGGGTGAGCCCAGGCTGAAGCCGCGCTCCAGGTACTTGTCCCTGCTGACGGGCCGCGTGGGGCTGTACAGCGCCTGCACGGCGGCATCGGGCGTCCCGAAGGGCACGGGCGGCGGCGAGTCCCGCGGCGGGGGCGGCGGCGCGGCGGGGCAGGCGGGCGGCGGGGCGGCGCCGGCGGGGAGCGGCGGGCCGGCGGCGGCCTCGCGGCAGCAGCGCACCCGGTAGGACACGGGGGTGGGCCGCCGGCTGCGCTTCACCAGGAAGCCCCGGGGCATCTTGGCGCCGGCTCCGGGCCGGCGGCGGCCGCGGCGAAGGCTCCTCGCTCTGCCCGCGGCGCGGCCGCCGCCGCCTTTAAGCGGGTCGGGGCCATTGTTCGGGCCGGCGGCGGCGGCACCGGCCAATCAGCGGCGGCGGCGGCGGCGCGGCCGCACCTGAGCCCGGCCCGGCACACGCCCGGCCCCGCCCCCGCCCGCCCCGCGCCGCCCGCCCGGCACGCGCGGCCTTTGTGTGCCGCCCCCCGCGCCCGCACCGCCACCGGGAGCGGCACCGGGGCGCTCCCGCCCGCCTGCCAGCTGGGAACGGCACCGCGCCGCACCGCCCGCCCCGGCACTGAGCGCCGGCCGCTCCCGGCGGGCGGACCTGCGCGGGGAGCTCGGCGCAGGGGGCGGCGAAAGCGGCGCTTGTGGCGGCGGCGGCACAAGGGGGAGCGGAGATGCCCCCCGGGGGTGCTGCCCATCTGGGGTGCTGCCTATCGGCGGCAGCAGGTGCCCAACGACGGGTCTAAGCGAGCGGGAGGAATCACGAACGGGCCGTCGGCGCCCGGCCGAGCCCGGCAGCTGCGAGAGCGGAACGAGCCCGCGCTGCTGCGGGGCCGGGGCGGGAGCGCCGCAGCCCCGACCGGCGGTACCCGAACCTGTTACGCGAGGCCCGCGGTCCCCGCCGCGCTTTGGGTCCCCGCGCTCCCGCACGCCGCCGTCGGTGTCGAAGCAAACACGCCCGGAGCCCCCGAGGATGCGCCCGGCGCCGCGAGGTGCCGGTGCCGCCGGCCCGGCCGCGGCAGGTGCAGCCGCCGCGGGGCGACCCCCGGGCCGCGGCCCCGCTGCCGCGGCCCTTTGTCCGCGGCCGCGCGGGGTACGCGCGGGGGGCCCGGCGCTGTCCCGCAGGTGGCGGGGCCGCGGAGCCGCGGCGGGGCCGGGGGCGCGTGCGGGCGGCGCCCCCCCCGCGGGGCCCTTTGTGGGGGGCGCGGGGCACGCGGGCGGCACGCGAGCGAGCGGGGCCCCCCCGCGCGCGCCTTTGTGCGCGGCATTAGCATAAAGCTGCGCGACCCTCCCGCACAAAGGGAGGGGGCGGGGGGCGCCGGGGGCCGCCGCTCCCCCGGACACCCTCCCTGCGAGCCTGGCCAGGCGGCGGGGGGGTCGTGGGGCCGCCCCGCCCGCCCGGTGGGACAGGCGTGCGGCGGGGCGGGGCGGGCGGGCGGCCCGCGGAGCATTAGCATACAGCTGCGGGCCCGCGGGCACGCGCCGCCGCCCCCCCGCCGCGCCGGCATACCGAGAGCCCCTTCCCCGGCGGGGCTGCACACCGAGAGCCCCTTCCCCGGCGGGGCTGCACACCCAGAGCCCCGTCACCACTGGGGCTGCACACCGAGAGCCCCCTCGCCTACACGGCTGCACACCGAGAGCCCCGTCGCTACTGGGGCTGCACACCGAGAGCCCCGTCACCACTGGGGCTGCACACCGAGAGCCCCGTCGCTACTGGGGCTGCACACCGAGAGCCGTGCCCCGCACACCGACCCCCGTTCCCCCGCCGTCTCTCACCTGCCGCGGGCCGGGTCCGCAGGGGTCCGTAGGTGTCGGTCGGGGCGTACATGGGCAGGTGGGCGCGGTGGCGGCGCAGGAAGCGCAGGATGGGCTCCCGCAGGGCGGGCGGGCCGGGGCTGTGCTCGGCGGCGGGGGACTGCACGGGCACCTGCAACACAGAGCCGTCAGAGGCCGAACCGGACTCGGGGCACACACCGGGGATGCGGCGGGGACCAAAAACGTGTCGGGGCCGGGACGCAGTGGGCACTGAGCACGGAGTGGGGCTCGCACTGGTGGCACCGAGTGCACCCTGGGGCCGGTGGTGCTCGGCTGTTTGTTCATCCCTCCCTCCCAAGTGACACGATGCAGATGTAAGGGTTGTGTGGAACCGAACCTGCGCGGAGTCCCCGGCTGTCCCGGACATAGACTGTCCGACGGGTTTAGCCAAAGGAATTCCCTACCCCGTGCCCAATTTACTGTGGCTTTTAACCCAGTCTGCAGCCTCAGCTGCGGCCGGAGAAGCTGGACATTATTCCTGACGGAGGACAAGCGCCTGTTCCGGAAGGTCTGGCGCGGCACGTGTGCCCTCGGCGTGCGGCAGCATCCGACAGCTGATGGAGGTGCAGACCCCGGCCCTGCCATCTGCCTGTTTGCATCGCCGGAGCCGCGCACGGCGGCACAAACACACGGCTGTGATCCCCCAGGGGTAAACACGCCCTGCGCCAGAGGCCCCGCGAGAGCCCCGCGCAGCGAGGGCGGCCTTGGTGACGGTGTCGACACAGGCTGAACGCAGTCCCCGGCCCCGCAGCAACTGGCTTTTCTATGCAGTTATTGCTTCTACCAGCAAACGTTTCTGTAAACGTTACCCCTATTGCATGACACTGATTTCCAGTTTCTCTGGAAACTGTAACCAGAAATGTCTTGAGTCCTGTGCACTTAAGTTCACAGTTCTTAAACATCTCTTTCAAAGGGGTGTTTTTCCCTCATTTTTACATTTCATCAGTAATTTTTCTGTGTGCTAAAGTGAACTGGAATATGAGCAACAGGAAGCAAAGACAGTCTCTTACTCCATATAGAAATACAGCCAGTCCTAAGGCATTTAAAAGAGATTCCATAAGCACAGGGTACCTAATCTGTATCTGGCAACGTGCCCAGAAGGAACACCCAATGAAAACACATATATGTGATATCTAGTAAATATAGGTTAAATTACCATAAAAAAATCCAAATAAAAATCCAACCCCCCTAATTTGCATTCAGATGCAGATACCATCACCTTACATCCATGTGAGCAATCCTGACTCACAGAGCTGCTTCCAGTCTGTGCAGGGGGACTGTGTGTGTCAGGACTGCTACCACAAGGACACGGTAAGGCGAGTGAATCCTTAATTTGTAGGGCACCAATTCCCCTCTCTCTGAAGTTGTTCACACTTAGAGCATGCAAAATGCAACTGAATGATGGCAAAAAACCCCACTTCACATCAGGCCCCCCATTCTGCACAGAACCTCATTTTGTTTTCTTTTATAGATGTCTTTCAAGAGAATCTAAATTAAACCGCACCAAGGCACTTTCTGGGTCAGGACAACAGGAAGCAAATTGCCTGGAGCCGTTGTGGGAGGAGGCAGAGCCGAGCTGCGTGTGGCTGCAGCTGGGACACGGCAGCAGGGGCACGGCGGTTTGGGTGAGCCACGGGCCCCACAGCCTGCCTTCCTCCCACCACTCTGCCTCCATCAACACTCGGTTCTGTTCCTTTTCTGCACAGTTAAAAATTGTGAGCACGTACTTAAACCCCACGGCTGCCGCCCGGGACCGTGCGGGGTTAAACAAAGGCAAAGGCAGCTCGAGCAGGGGAGGGTAGGCTGGTCCCAGGTAGTGAGGTGGAGGCATAGAGATGAGAACTCAAATTCTGTTTGGGATCAGCCAGAAAGTTCCTGAGGGGTGGGGGAGGCAGCTCCGGGGGCTGTTGGACACCTGCCATTAACAGCCATAGAGTGCAGTGGCTTTGCAGTTTGGGCAGGCAAAGTTACAGGTTGCTGAGGCTTTGTGCCTCTGTCTATGGTGCTAATGCCAAAGCTATGAACAGCATTAGCAAACGTTTCAATTGCACCTGTATTCAGGACATCTACACACTACTGAAAAAGCCAGTTGCTTTCACTCTGGGTTACAACGAAAAACCTACCCACGGGCTCAGCTGAAGCGGGTGTAGGATGGGCTGTAGTGAGTTCCTGTTAGGGAACACTACTAAACCCAAGGGGACAGCTAGACAAGCCAGCCTCCACATGCTGCTGTGTAGTTGTACTAAATTGCAGGTATAATGCAAAAATGCTGTGAAGGAAAACAAAGTGACTTCAAGTTCTACTGGCAGATTTGAGAATATGCCCAAACAACAAAACTGAACCATGTGCTGTACTTGGTGACCCCCCTCCGTGAGGTACACGGTCTGCTCAGGCTTCCCAGAGGAGAGAGCTAAACAGAAACATAAAGCTTCAGGAGAAAGACGGGAGAAGAAACCGAAGTGAACAACACTAACAAATTGCCTAAATAATAAAATGCACTCGGCGGTCGTTTTTCTTACCTGTTCCGACATCAGGATTTGGCGCAGCTCCTTCTGGAGATCAATAAACCGATCGTGATAGATGGCCATGGACCAAGGTTCCCTGAAGTAGCTGGGGAAAAAAGAAGAAATTTAGTTATCTTGTGAACCTCTCATTAACCACTAATAAAGTATTTACCTGCTTTTTTGCCTTTATAAATTACAGTTCTGGACCCATCATGATCGTTTGTTCATAAAACGCCTCCTGTAACAGCATGGTCAATCAATTCTTTTAATGGATGTTCCTGATGTACAGCCAGCTTCAGTAATTACATTTAAAGTGGCTTAATTCAGAGCTGTGGCAAGACCCAGTGAAGAATCCTGATTTTATCAGAATTTAAAAGCCTGAAGACCTGTAAAGAACGGTGTCTCCATTATCTGTCCTCATTTGAGAAAAGCAGATTGCAGGATTAACTGAACTGCTGCATAAACAAATTAAATTTGTGTAGACAATGACACAAATGTTGTTCATCATTAAGGTTTCTGGATTAATAAAAGCCAGAAAAACAGGCCACCACAGCGCTGCAATATGTTCTTTGCACTACTGTGATGAAGCTAAATTGAACGGATTCTAGGAGGAAGCTCTTGTAACTTTTTCTTTCAGTGACAGCATTTACGAGAGCATTCTTCCATGAAAAAGGAGGAAAAGGATGGAGAGGACATGGCTCCATGCAGAACCGCATGGCTGTAAATATAACCAGAGGCAGCCAGATTACAAAGCTGTGATTTATTTCCCTTTATAACGAAAGATAATTTTGACGCGTGTGCAATTCTTGTTAATGCTCGCTGCAGTCAGGAGGTGCCCCACGCTCATCCCTGTAATGACCAAACAGATGTCACCAGGGTCACCCAGGAAGTTGGGAGAGGACATTTGCAAGCCTGTGCCCAACACTTGTGCCTCTGGAATGGCAGCAGGGCCCTGGCACTGCCCCAGGAGCACACAAATGCTCTTGTCTGGCCCAGCTGTGTGGTCTCTAAAAGAACATCTGGATAAGGCAACTTAAACAGTGCTACACGAGTTCAGTAATTCTATCTACAGAGAACTAACGTGCAGTTCCCTCTGCGGATTTCATTTCCTCCCCATCCAGGGGCAGGATTTTCCCCTCCTGCTCTGAACTACACCTCAGCTCTCCTGTGCCATTAACAAGGCTCTGTGTGTCTGGCACAGCTTGGCTGGGTTTCCACGTGCTCGGCCCCTCTCTGTCCCTGCACCCTGTTCCTCTCTGTGTGCCAGGCTGGCCGGGGCTGCCCTCGGAATCTGCAGCAGGGCTCTCTCCCACAGGCATTTTCACACTATAAATATTTACGGACACTATTCCAAACACAAGTGCTGCCCAGCCCAGGAGTTACCACTGGCTCATTCGGATATGCAGGTTAGAAAGGATGAGCTCAGCTTTACAGATCTTTATTTCAGTGACTGCACACCTGAAATGTGTGCAGAGACCTAGACAAGAACGCAATATCCCTCAAATATTTAAACCCCCTTTAATTTCAGAAGAAAACCCCCACCCAACACAAACCTTTAACTCACTGTTGATATCAGATAGCAAAGAGAAAGGGGAGTATTATACAAGAATACATTAAGGTAATTAAACACACTATTTTTACTGATATGCCCTGCTAAAAGCCACGTTCCACTAGCCAAATGTTTTGTCTTCAAGCTGGTATCTTAATTTTAATTGTAACTCTGAGGAGGTGATTTCCTCTTTCAACTGAGACATATCTTCCAACTGCCTTACCTCAGTTAAGGTGCTCACCTGTCTCACTGAGGTGTTGCATTAAATGCTTTTTATTAATGTTTCAGGCGTGCTGTGTATTCCTGCTACCATTACCAGTTCCATTCGTAACCATGAGTTTAACTGTTCCTGTCAATATTCACAGATTTGGAGCTCAAAACCTGAAATTCATTGCTCAGTTTGGAATATTTAATGCACATAAAATGCCCTTTTTTAGGGAACAGAGAATGCCTTGTCCATGTTTTCTAGACAGGCTGCCAGAAGGAGCTCCCAGTACCCAACATTTACTCCCATCTCCCTTCATTTCCCTTAACCTGAAGAACTGTACCCTCCAAGAGCAATTTGGAGATTCACCTCACAGAAACAATTTGCTTTCTTTGCCGGCTCTGCGCTTTCATCTATTTATCTTTTCAGTTCGAATCACCTTTCTCAGGGGGCACATGGTGTTTTTGAGAGAGCAGCTCCACATATGGCTGCTAAAAGGAAGTTTAATAATGAAAACACCCATTTGAATCCAAACCAACAAGTTGACTTTCATTCTGAATTTTATTACCACTTCAGCAGCAGTCCCTCAGGGCGAGCTGGGGAAGGCTCTGAAGTATAATGCTCTTCAGTGTGCGAGATGGAGCTGGCAGGCTCCCAACAGGGGCTCAGAGGCTCCTCCGCTGCCTGAGAACGGCATCTGCCACATGTGTTTGCACCCTTCAGTCTTTCATAACCTGCCAGAGCGATCAGGCTAAACGTGTCCAAGATGACACTGGTGCCAGGGGCAGAACGGGTGTGCAAACGTGGTCCCCTCCGAGCAGGAGCCCTGCTGGAAGCCTTGCCAGCGACGGCAGCGATGGCAGGAAGGCGGCTCTGACAGAGAGGGATGGAACTGGGTCCTCCAGAGGACAATGAGCGACATCCTTCTCGTTGCTAAGGAGCTGGTCTTGCCTCTCATTGACAAACAATATTTAAAGTCTGGTCTGCCTCACTGGTGAGGTGTAGCCTACATTAGATGAGAGGCAAGGAGGAAGGAAATATTTTGTGGTGTCCTGTAAAAAAGGCATAGAATCCTTCCCCTTGCAAAAGATATAAATAAAGTAGACAGAGCTGGGCACTGCTGGCAAGCAAAAATGGGTGTGTGTGCATGTGGCTGTCCATCCAAGAGCTGCCTATAGTTACTCTCCCTGTCATTTGCAGGAACACACCACATTTGTAGAAGAAGCCACTCCTGTGGAAGCTGGTTCTACATCCTGGCAGCGAGGACCTGACACTGCCCCGCTGACTGTCAGCTTTGCTGGCACAGGATATACCACCAGCAGCAAGGTGCAAAGCCAGAAAGTCTCAAAAACTGAAGGAAAAACCTCCAGAATAACACACTTGGTTTGTACAGGAACAAAACAAAAAGCAAGGTATAAAGTACAAAAAGAAGATCAGTAATTGCAGTTATTTTAAAATAATTTACAACCCTGTGACAGGGAAGGCCTGGCAGAGGAAGAGGACCAGCTCTGTGAGAGAGCTGCTCAGCTCTGGGCTGACACTGACCCCTGAGCAGGGGCACACGCTGCTGCTTCTCCCTGCAGTGAGACCAGGATGAGGTGGCATTTTCCAAGACTCAAAGGGCAGGTGGCACCTTGTGATGGTGCCTTTGAAAAATCCCTCTGCAGACTGGTGCGTCCTTGATTACATATGTGGAGGATGCTGTGCCTCTGGCTGTTCTTCTGCTACTCAGAGCTTTTATGGAAACAACAAACCCAAATTCAACTCCTCACATCCCTGCTACCCCCCCTCTTCCAACACACATACACTCAGGGCAAGTTCAGAGACTCAGACAGCCCATGAAGTGGGTTGGATCTGTTTGCAACCCTCATTTAATGTCCCTAAACAATCCTTAATGCAGATCTCTTGAAATCCCATTTGTTTCCTCCCAAAGCTGGCCACGAGGCACCAGTGCCCTGCCCTCCATGCCCTTACGCCCAGTGTCTGTCTGGTCAGTGCAGTGCCCTCAGCACACATGGCTTTTTAGTAGCCAATATAAGCAGAGTCATTGATCAATTTAAGCTCCTGTTAATCTGTAAGGAGTGGAGAGTCTCCTTTCCTCTCTGGAGCTTCCAACATTTTGTACAACATGGGGAATTTTCAAGCTAGATGTCCATTTTCTTGGGCTTAAATTTCTTTTTTTGAGAGAAAATGTAATGCTCAAAATGCAGAGTTCTCCAGGCTGTACCAGTTACATCTGGAAGATATTGTCCATTCTCAAATCCTCAGACCTCAGGACACACAAAGTTATTCCCTAGCACATTTGGGTCCCTTAATCTTAAATGGCTTTGGTGGATTATGGAAGCAGTCCCTCGGTGGTGCCCTTGGCACACGATGGCAAAAGCTCCCCGGTGCAGGGCCCATCAGGCAGAGAAGCTGCTGCTACACAGACCCCAGGAACCAACCCAGGAGGACAAGCACAGAGGAAATGGAAGCTGTTCACCTGACACAGGCTCAAGTGGAACACAATTATGCCAGGAGTGCCTACACAGAGCAGGGAATTCCACTTCCCAGGAGCAGGGAGAGTAGAGGGATGGGATGCAGCACAGTTTTAACTTCCAGGTCATATTGACAATACTTCCCAACCACAGCTTGCAGATCAGCAGAAGTCTTTTCTCCAACACAAGCACCTAAGATGCATTGTTTTGGAGACAACATATGGATGTTTTTGAGACTCTTAATTACAACGATACGGTGATTCCAGTAAAAGGTACAGAATATTTCCAGATATATTTTGGATAGCCAGACCAGGAATCATCAAGTATTAGTTTAAGGAAAATATAAATAAAAGCATTGAGCATTTCCTGCCAATATCATCTGACCAATAATTTTGAAAGACAGCTTTACGTAGGTTTACATAGGTAAAAAGCAGGACCAATTTGTGTAAAATCCCCTAGAGCACCACCTGAGAGTATTGTTCTTCAGCACAAAGGGCATAACATGTCCCCTGGCCTGCAACTTCCTAATGTTTGCCTACAACTGCTGAACAGCCAAGCAGGTGTTGAACCAACAGCCCTGGTTGTAGCAAGAAGGACCTTCAGCTCTTTGCTCTGCAGTTCTGCTCCCTGAACACCTGTTTGCCCAGGTGCTTTACTCACTCCTGTTAAACAGCCTTATGGACAACAAATCTGTGACTGACTCCACTGGGCAGTTTCACAAAGTGAATCTGCCCAGGAATTCACAGGCTTGAAGGAAATCCTGGAAACAAAGCCTGTGCTTCTTTACCACTTTGCACAGAACCCACAGCGTCTTCTCTTTGGAAGATGACTGGGTTAGAAGCTGTGATTCACAACCCCCTCTTTTCTGGAGCTGCAATGGCAAACCAGAGTGCAGGGCAGGCAACTGCTCTCGCAATTCTTGCTCCAGAAAAATGGCCATGGAATGCAGACCTTGCTGAGGACAATCCTGCTCCCCTGGCACAGCCCCTGAGCAACCTGGGGCTGCTGCAGGGACCTGCTGACGTCAGGGGGTGACACTGCATCACTTGCCAGCACCTTCCCTTCACCAGCGCTGGTGAGCCATCCCAACTGATAAACCAGTGCTGTTTGCTGCCTTTTAATATCCTGGCAATGTTACATTAGAGTACCCAGAGGCAGATCCTGGCACTGAGATGCTGCAGCCCTTTCCTGTTCTAAGTGTCCTCAGGAGAGACTCTCCGTTATTTCAGCACCAGCCTTTGGTAAAGTTTAGGTTATTCACCAGATCATAGCAGTTATGGTGTAGGTGATTCCCACTGAACTGCTCTTTAAACTTTCTAAACTCTGTGCTCTTTAAAGCTGACACAGAAGCATTGCTGTCTGCACTCTCCCTGAGCACTTTGTGACTGACCCTGACATCAGGCTTACTGCACTTTCTCACATAGTACTATTCCACCTGTAATGCATTATGGAAAACAATTAAAAGGAAATTAAACCTGACGTACAGAATCATCAGATAGGCTGTGTGCAGCAGTATGATTGCTTTTCTGCAACTGTTTATGGATTCAGAGTTTAATCATTCATAATGGTTTGCATAATTGCTAGGATGAATCAGCAAGGTTTGACTGCAAATTAATGTGGTAGTGTTCAGCTGATGAGCTTTCACTTACTAATTTGGCCGTGGGGTTTCTTAGTAACATGGCCTTTCATCAGCAAGTTAGCTGCTCCTTTAGAACTCCATTAATATCTGTCTCCAGCCATTGGTATTGATTGGGTCTGTGAGTACAGCTGTACCAGGGCACGGTGGGGTTAGTGGTTAATTCGGGAGCGAGAAAGCCGGCGGTGCTTTGATATGGTCTTCTTTCCAGTCCTGTCTCTCTCTTCCTAAAAAGCACATGCATTCCCCTCTAATTAGGCTGCAGAGTGTACAGAGCAGCACTAGTCTCTCTCAGCCATGCTCACTACCTGCCACAGTTCCTTTCCAGTCTTTTTCATCCCTGCAGAAAAACATCTCACCGTCTGCACCATGAACAGAAGCCTAAGGTGGAATGCCTTAAATGTAAGCCCAGTGTGCTAATGGTGTGGGATCCAGCAGACTCCAGACAGCAGCAGGGCATTCTAATGTTTCTCTTAATGAACAAGCACTCCTCATTTTGGAAAGTCTGGGTTAAAACCAGCTTTTCTATGCAGCATGCATTTCATGTTTAAATAATCACTGATTATCCAGCCTATAAGTAACAGATTTATCTCTTTACCTAGTCCTTTTAACAATAATGACAAAAACATCAAATTATGTTCTTTTTCTTGATTTATTTGTTATACTGTGAGATTTATTAGCATTGGGTCAATAAACAGTCAGTCCAGTGTGGAGTTTCTGCTTACAGTCTCATTGAATGACACTGCTTAATAAATCACCTTCGGCCTAATGTAAGCAGCATCAGGATGCGAGAATTGAACTTCAGTGGAAAAAGCTAAATGGTTACTTCAAAAGAAGTGAATACCGTTGATGAAGCTCAAAATGTTTTTGAGCATTTAGCTTGTACAGCCAATATGCAAAACACAACACAAGAGTCAGGGTTTGAGGAGAGCAGCCAAGGAAACATCCAGTGCTGTTATCCAGGCCCCAGGATGCAAAGGGAGGTAAGTGCAGGGACTAAAAGCACATGTCTCTTAAGAACTAAACCTACACACGGGACAAGCAGAACAAGCAGAGCCCTCAGAACCCTGTTTCAGGTGTTGCTCACACTGCCTGGGTCACTCAGCACTCTCAGTCCAGCAGCTGCTTCACCCAGGGTTAAATCCCAGCAGGATGCTGCTGACCAGCCAACAGCATCACCCGGAGAGCAAGCTCGGTGCACAGCTATGGCAGGAAACAGGAGAAGGGGAGGGCTGAGCAACACAGCCTTTCAGAGGGCACCTTTCAGAAAGCCACTGGCACGATGGCACCTCTGACAGGACCCTTCTTCACCTTCCCTCCTGTGCCACCCTCACTGCCCTGTGCCGGGTGGACCCTCACCTCAGCATCACTGTCACTGCCACATGGCTGAGATGTAACCATCATCTTCTGTAGGTCATAGCTGACAACAAGCTCATTAATACAGCATTACAAACTCCTAAGTAAAAGCCACTCACACCTCATTTGTGAAATAAGCTCCTTAAGTATTTTAGAAACTAGTGGGTCAGATTTTTATGCATTACGTAAGATTTGCTTTTTGTTAATGCCAGATGAAGCCTACATGAACCACTTCTACCTCACATTAAAGGCATGATGCCAGTGAGCATCCATTTGGTTGCCAAGTATCATGAGACCCCTCTAATTATCTGTTTTGTACTTAAGATGCAGCAGAGGGAGATTCCACTGCTCTGTGGACACGTTCCATAACTTGGCAACTGCCTTGCAGCTGCCTTTGCCGTGGGAGAACACAAAAGGGGGTCACTGGCTGGTTACCTCCTCCTCTGAGAAGCAGTGTGGAGGACTGATGACCAGTAACAAATCTGCAAGCTTAAAAAGAAAAAAAATGTTTCAGACTTCTCACCCCTCTTTTATCTGCTGCTAGGGCAATGGAAACAATCCAAAGGCTTTCCAGTCAGTGAGGGAGGGAAGGATCATGGCATACAGTGCTAAACTTCAGATTAAACTACTGGAATTTGCTTTCTTTTTCCTTCAGGAGAAGTCTTCCCTGTGAGAAACAGCCTTGTTCTTGGGGCCTCAAATTCCAGTTCAGCCTTTTTGAGATACAGGCGGATGGGAAATAAATAAAAATTACAGAAACTCCTTCTGAAGTGGATTCCAAATCTAGGGAGTAATGCTGCTCATCTCACAGGTGAGAAAAGGTTTGTATACAAAAATCCTCAGGTTTTGGATACTGTGCCTTTGGTTCCTATGGTTTTTCCTGCCCTGGCATGGCATAACTGCACTGTAAGGCCTCTCTGCTCAGGACCATACTGGCTGCAGGCCCAGGTGGAGGGAGAACACCCACTGCCTGGCACGAGGCACACGGAAGGGAGACCATCACTAGGACAATGGGGCCTTTTTCTTGTAGCCCAAGGACACATGAAGATGAGACTTTTCTGGTCAGTAAATACTGCCTGTCCAAGGCCCTGCAACCTGCCCAGCAGACCTTGGCATCCTGTAAACATCCAGAGGGATGCAGTGCATCCCACTGTAGGGCAGTTGGAAGAGACAGCTGTCTGACCACACGTGGTCATCTTCTGGCTCCACAGCCCATTTCCTCAGCTCTTGTTTGCACAGGTAGAAACAAAAGCGTGGCCCCTTAAACCCAGGTCTAGCCAAGTGCTGAACTGAGCCACCCCCAGGTGCCTCTGAATGATGCTGGAACACCTGACACCTGTGAGAATCAGGCCCAAATACAGCTGCAGAAGCTCAGCCACAGGCAATTATTTTTGAGAGAGACCAATACCTGTTGTTACTATATTAATTAATGTCTGTACCACTGGGATCACAGCTAAGGCCTTCTGAGGAGCAGTTATATCAACTGTGCAGTTGAGAGCTGCACCAGGACCTCCTTTAAAAACGTCCACAGTGCCTGTGCTGAAGGAGGAGAAAGGAAAAGAAAATTTAAAACTATTTTGACCCATGAGATACAGTGTTGGCTGGTTTAACTATGAGAGCTGGAAGCATTGTTTCCATGAAAAAAAAAAAAAATCAATTCCAAAGCATTTGAGGCTTTTGATGAGCTGTGAACACAGTGTAACAGAGTGGGAGTGTCTGACCCACAAAAGCTTACACTGGCCCATGTGCAGCCCAGGGACAGCTGATTCCATGCTAGTTTTTCCTGATCCTGCTTGTGAGGCTGAGACATGCATGAACCTAAAGTCTGAAAGGGCAGCAGGTGGAACACACACATCAGTCACAGTGTGACTGGGGGCACATCTGGCATATCCAGGGGGCTATGGTTTCCTTTCCCCCCGTGAAACTGGGCTGGGGTAGCAGGACCAGTGGAGCCCTGGGTGCTGTGTGTCCACTGCCCTGCTTCACCTCCTCCAGAGCCCAGGGACTGAGGGGAGGAGGCAGAGCAGTGACCAATCTTTCCTCTGGTTGTGGGTCAAGTCCTGCAGCTTTTATTGCCATTACAGGCATACCAAAATCAACGGAACTTTTCTGCAGACCAAAGGAAATGTTATTTCTCTCATTATTGCCGTTAGCCCTGGCTCCAGGCACACAGCCAGAAGGGGAGACTTTGTCAGGTTTGCTGGATCTCCAGGGCCTGTTGTTAATGCTAATTTGAGAATGGCACTGGCACAGTCTGGTCAGGAAATCCAGTACCAGGGGGTTAACTTTCAGCTCTTATACCGAACACAAATCAGTGAGGAAATTCACTGCTAGGTGCAGTCTCTAATTATTTAAAAGATAATTTGCATGCTACACAGAAATAAATTAGCTCCCAGGTGACAGCTGTTCCTCTGTGTCCATTTCTGGAATGAGATGCCATGCTGGGAAATCTAAATACAGACCAAAAGATTAAAACACTGCACTTTCTTGCCTCACAGGAAGGCCCTCCACAAAACTGAGGCATAAAGAAGGGAGGCATAAAGAACGGATGCTTCAAACCATCAAGTTTACAAGCTTAACTAACAAATCACAACATTTTCACAGTCTACATTCTTTTCACTAAGGGCCCTTCACATCTTGCTAGAAGATGTAACATGTACTAGTTTAAAAGCATTTTTTTTCAAAGCCAAAAAGAAATTCAGTCCTAACCTCAGGTTTGTGCTCATGCAGGGTCCTCACAGACCATGTGAACGATGCCCAAAACAGCTGGGTTGTTTTTGATCACACAAATAGAAACCAGTAAATCCATTTTCCTGCTCCTCACCAAAAGTCAACCAGGCACCACTTTTTATCCACATAAGAGTCAAGACAATCTTCATCTCACAAGAGCTGCTAAACTGTTTTTCAGTGTATCAGTTTTCTAATAACCAGTCTTGTCCTGGCTCAGTTCTAGCACTGTCTACTGTACACTGCACACATATCTATGTACATTGTATGGTGCACTGCAATGTGCAGATGTATATGTATTGTAGATGTGATATATTACGAGAGTACATTATATTGCCAGCCTTCTTCTGCTGCTCTACCCCCTCCTGAGAGCAGCACAGGAATTTGCTGCTTTCAGGAGCAATTTGCTTCCTCCTCTCCCTTTTCTCATCTGTCCTTGCCCTCTGCCTTGGCTGCCTGCAAAGAGTTCCCTTTGCTTTTTGGTCTCCCACCTGCTACACCTGCTGGAGAATGTCCCCTCCTCACAGGATGGGCATGTGCAACAGGAACACCAAGCCTGGGATGAGCAGGAACACGTGTGTGAGAGCACCACAAGAACCACATGAGCGAGGTGATTAAAGAGCAGCATATGTTCATTGCTGAGGAGCAACATATGGGATTTCATACACATGACCAAAGAGCAAGAAGAGAAGGAACAAACCTATCTAAAGATAAGGTATAAAGAAGACTAAAAACCACGGGAGGCAATAAAATAACCAGATAAGAAAAACCTGGCAACTGTAATTCAGGAATTTTGCCACAGGCTAATAAGAGGTGAGATAAAATAAAGAGGCAAAAGGTCCCAAACAACATCCCTGTCTAAAGGCTGTAAAAGACAAGTCCAAAATTAGTTCATCATGACTAATTAGGGAGAACTCAAGAGATGTGATGAGGTCCTGCTAGGTGGTGTCCCTCTGTGCAGCACCCCAGTGACCCCAGGCAGAGCACCAGCCTCGCAGGTCCTGGGGCCTGTGGCAGGGGGTGTGAGAGGACCCCAGCCATGCACAGCTCAGGGCCTGGTGAGCACAGAGCAGGGAAGACACCCCCAGTCTTACAGGAGCAAGTGACTCTCCAGGGAGTGTATGTGCTGCCATCAGGTAAAGCTGCTCCTCTCACTCTTACAGTGCTGCCTGGCCCAACATCCTATTAACAGATCATCACTGGGATCTTCACCTCTCCTGAGATTTTTACAGTCTCTGTGGATGTTTAGAACTTGACCTTACTTTGTAATCCCCTGATCAGCTTGTGCCCTGTGTGTGATCCCATCAGGATCACGAGCACAAGGAAGGCTAACCCATTCTTATTTCTCTGAAGAAGAAATAAGCTGTGTGTTCAGAAAGTTCACGTCTCCTCTCTTCCAAACCTGAGTGCAGCTGTCAGGGAAGCAGGTGAGTGAGCTGCACTGAGGTCCTCAGGCTGGGCTATGTGCCCAACGTGCAACAAGGGAGAGAAAGGGAAAATATGCTAGTTTGGTCAAGGTTAGGAAAATACTGCTACCTGTGCTGCAGGCAGAAATCCCAAAGCAAGATGATTTATTCTTCCAGATGTTGCTGCTGGTGTGAAACTTGCTGGTACATCTAATGACAGACACTGTAACCACATCTGGGCAAACAACCACGGCCTCAGTGTCTGGTTCACACAACAGATGAGCTCACAGCTGCACATGCACATTGCAATGCCAGAAAAAGGACTACTGGTACCTTGCCACAACCTGAATGAGTTCCTTCCAGTGCTCCAAATGTATGAGCTGATCAGCATCAGCCATTACAAGGAAAGAAAATATGTTGTCTTAGTCCATATCTCACACACTTGTGTTACCCTCCTTCAGGTCCTCCTACTGGCCATGTTTGCTGTGTCCCATTCCTCTTTTGTAAAACAAACCCAACATTTGTTATAAATCAAAATCAAGCCCTATACCAGCAATAATTCCCAAGCCTCTCCAGGACCACAGCACATCCTTTACAGCAAACTTTTACCTAAATAACAATGTTGAATCTGAAAATTTTGCTACCATTTGTGCCTTTCTTCCAGTTATAAATATAACAAAATCAGATCTGCAGACTTTTGAGGCACCACTATCAGCTTTGTATCATGATAAAACCTGGCCATTTGGTTCCTGAGCTTGGCTTTCTGTCCCTACCCAGCTGATGTAAGGCAGTACTTCACTTCTCTGTGTGTGACAGTTTACATTCCCAAGCACCATTTGTGAAGGATTTCTTAAAACAAAAATCAAAGCAATGAAAAATTCTCCTCTCTGGAGGAGACAGCACACAGCCCTTGGCTAGAACTAGCCAAGCTCTTCAGTCTCCCTTGGGAGACCTGCCTGGGAATACCTGCCTCCAGGCACAGGCACTGCCCTGTGCTTGCTAAGGCACCTCAAACTCTGCCAGAGCTGTCTCACTGCTGCAGTGCTGCCACCAAAAAGAGTCCTGACACAGCCTGCAGCTCTAACATTAAGTTACAGTAACTCCCTTCCACAGAGCACAAGGTCTAAAGGATAAACTTTAGGGTTTATCACCAGATAAAAGCAGTCAAGTTATTGAGTGTGGCTACCACCAGGAGCAATTTAAAATCTCCCTGGAAATCTCTGGCTTAAAAATTTGATTTAACGTGACAAAAATACTTTTAAAAAGTGACTTCTGAACATGAATCTACAGTAATAAAGGACTCTTCAGGTTCAGCTGAATGATTAAGCCTGCCAAATATTCTAAACAACAGTGGTAAAGACACCAAAATGTTCTTTCAGATGAAAGATGGTCAAGTAAACCATTGCTCCTCCTCTCAATAAATCAGGCACACAGTTCTTTCCAGGAAGGTCTTCAGGACTTGCACTACTACTGATAATTTTGATAAATAATGGAAAACATTTTTAAATCTCTTCATCTACCTCTTGTTCCACAGGAAAACATGCAGAAGACAAATCATAGCAAGGTTTCCTGCACGAGGCAGTGTCCCTCACCTGTACAGGTCTGTGATCTGCCCGGCCCTCCAGCGGTAGAACAGGTCGTTCAGCAGCCGCTCGTGCTGTCCGTACAAGCACAGGTAGTTGGAGACAGGGAAGGGTTCCTTGGAAAAGCAGGTGATGCCATCCACCATCTTGTACTTGCTGAAGTGCATGCTGAAGTAGTTCCCCTGTCCTGCCTCTCCAGTTATTATCTCCGTCCCCTGCAAGAGAGAACCCCAGGAGAGCTGTAGAGGTGAAAGGAACACCTGACCTGGCACATGGACAGGGGCAGCGAGGGGTTCCCAGCCCACAGTTACCACTTCCTAAAACACACAGCCCTTTTTGTTAAATCAAGGGACCATTCTTTGCACTGTGGGTTATAAGGTACTTTGCTGTGGCTTGGACATAGATTTTCCTGTGTGGTTTAGACCTTGATTAACTGCCCACCCAACTGTGCAGCACGAGCTGAGTGCCACTGCAGACACCTGAGGGCATCTGGGCCCTCCGGCTGCACTGGCAGTGACACCAGATCCACAGGGACCTGTGACCTCCTGGAGCAGCAGCTGGAGTCAGGAGGGATGCCGTGGGGCAGCCCAAACAACACTGCATGCCTCTGTTGGGGCAACTCAATTGAACTCTGTTCAGCCTCAGTTATGACAGAGCACACACATGGCACATCCTGCTTTACTGAGGATCCCCTCCTGAGGAATGAAGAACACACCAGCAGGCTTTTACTCTCTCTCTCCAGATTTATAACTCCCCATCTGTATTTTTATACATGTAAATATGTGTATATGCAAACAGTGTAAGTGCAGAGTCCAAATTCATGGCTTGTGGTAAAAGCTGCATGACTGCAGGCAGAGGCTGACACTGCCACATTAACCAGGTCCAGGTGAACTCCAATGCTGCAACCCAGATTTATCACATATCAATGAAGCATTTCTGGCTTTGTGTAACATGTTTCCCAGTAGTCAGGGGTGGGATGTGCTGGAACAGCTTTCCAGCAAGGAGAGAAATAGCCAGAAGGCTCCTGCTCAGTCCCAGAACAACCCTATACACTACATAAACAGCCCTATGTACAGGTGGGGCTGCATCTACAGGAGGCTGCACTGCTCGTAGGATGTTTCCTTCAGGCCGTGTTCTAGACCATTAAATAGTGAATATCAAAGAAAAATATGCATGTACTCACTTACATATGTATATGTGTGTTTATACACACAAACACACACATCTATACAGGATTTAAATTGCTCACACCCAAGTCTTGCTAATTTGAACTGAGGTTGCCCTGTGTTGCCAACACCAACTCTACTGTCAATAAAGTAACACTGTTGAATGTTGATGCTCAAACTGTAGCATTTAGCTTCAGCCACTTAAATCAATCACTTTGAAGACAAAAATGTAAAAATTTGCTTCAAACCTGCCATTGCAGTGGGATGATCACATAGCTTGAAGCTGTTTTTTCAGGCTGTATTCCTGTTCCAGTTTTATACATTTCTACAACCTGTTGCTAGGCTACAGGAACCTTTGGTACTTCCACATCTCAGCTAATACCTTTCACTAGCTTCTCTTACTTCTTCCTTAGAATATTCTTTTAGGATGTACATGAAGTTTCTAGAGTGGCTTTAAAGATGGTCCCTTTTCAGGTAATCAGCAGGTAATCAGAGCAGCAGCAAAAGAATTCTAATCGTGTTCTAGCAATTTGGAGTAACAAAACCAATTTCTCTCTCTGATGGTCCTTTCAGCTTTCCAGCACATCCTACTTTGGATGGTTCATCCTGGATCTGGAAAACAAGGTGAACCATGCTTTGATTCCTCCCCAAAACCATGGATTTCTTTTTAAAATCCAACTTCTTTCTATGGACCACCACTGTCCAAGTTTTAAAGTGAACACTGAAGTAGCCTTTTAAAAGCTGCTGTTTAAATCAACTGCAAGAATGGGCTTGATACAGAAATCCCTGAGGTAAAAGGTACAATCTATGTGAAACAGGAGCTTGCCTAGCTGGATGGTCCTCTCTGGCTTTAAAAGACATTAATCTAGTCCTTTTCTTGTCTCACAAGTCAGTTCTCCAGTAAGAGAAGTGTCTCCATGTCTGTATCCTGGGACAGCCTCCCATGTAGCCCAATGTGTGAAGTGGTTCCCCCTTCCCTGTTCCAAGAGAACCCTCATGGCTGCAGGACTCACTATTTCCTAGCAGTGAAGCACAGAGCACCTCTTCCAGAATAATTCCTACTATTCTAGAAACCAACTGAATTTCCCTGATAAACTGCCAAGTTTTATCATCTGTGTGCATTTCCAGCACCATATTGCAGGGAGGAAAGAGGCTCAGCACTAAGGCTGAAAGCACCAAATCCAGCTAATACTGTCCTATGTCCTGTGCATAGAAATTGGGCATCATTGAAGAAAGCCAAATGTCAGGAAGCGTGGAAACAAACCCCTGAGAGGTTCAGAGAGGTCTGTCACTCCCCTGGTTCAGCAGCTGTACCTGGTGTATGCAGAGCATGCAGGCTCAGCTGACTGGACCACTTCTAACCCCACCTGATGGCAAACACAGCCCCCCCCACGTGCCACACGTTCCCTTTGTGCTGGGAACTGCCACAGACACATCAACCCACACTTCTCAAGGTACTTGGTTACAATTCAGGGTCCTTGGGCAGGTACTGCACTACCCTGACCAGGAACCTCCTTCCAAACAGAGAGTGAACCAAAGAAGTTCCCTTATTTAACTCACCTGGTCACACGGGGCAAGTCCTGTGTCCGAGCGGGTGGGAACTGCTGGTTTGGAAACGTGTAAGTAGTTATAACCTCCAGGAAGAACACCTCCTGCCATAAGTGAAAATGAGATTTATTAAGTCATAAGCAATGAAGAAAATAAAGTATTTGTTTGCCCTCCTTCTGCTGTCATCTTTTTCCACTACATAAGGAGCTTTGAGGGCTGTTCTGCCATGAGATGGCACCTGAGGTGAGATGGACCTGCCTGTATTACAGAACAGGGGAGGAAAGTGGGAGAAATCCAGTGGGACATACCTTTAACTTTACATCCTTTGTACATGGGGATGAGTCCATCTGGGCCTTCTGGTGGCTCAGAACGGGGCTGAAGGGTTGGATCAAAGAGACTCAGCATGGAGGCAGCAAGCTCAAAGCCAATCTCTCTGGAGTTGAAGTTGCTGTGTGTCCATTCATCTTTACAGTATTTCCTGGAGAACTTTGTTAGAGGACCTGCAGCCCTGATGCTGACATCATTGGTGCAGAATTTGGCATCAATCACAAGCTTTCCATCAAAAACAAGGCAAGCATCATTGACTGCCTTAAAGGTTTCATGATCCACTGCCCTGTAGGCAAAGCTAAAAAAAGCCTAAAAAGAGATATAAATAATTGTAGATTATATTATATATTATTTACTGGTTAATTTCATAAATCAAAACCCACACTTTGTTCTGAATGTTATTTATTTAAAAAAAAGAATAGAAAATATAGTATGATTTTATATACACAGATAGATCCTTCTGCTACCAAAATTAAAACAAAGATAGTAGAAAGGAGAATTACCAAACTAGACTCATCTGCTTCTGGTTATTAGATGAGTTTTATTTTAAAAGCTCCAATGTTCACCATATGTGAAACTACTATGAGTGGCCATGTGTATTTTCTGTACAAGCACAGGACATAGACCTGAACCCTCTATGAAGTTGGTTTGCTTCTTTCAAATGCTCAAGTCAACCTGAAACCCCAAGGAATAGAAAAGCACAGTGTACTTTGCCTTCAGCAGGATAACTGTGTATTACAGATGTTTTCCCAACTGTTGAGCCTGTTTACCAACAAACGGAGTTACTCTGGCTGCCAGCACAGGGACAGTCAATGAAATGGAAAGATCAGAAATTAGAAATGCCAACCTCATTCCAACTACAGCAGCATAATTTCAGCCAGTGGAAGCTGCAGAGGCCAAGGAGGTTGTGAGAAGTGCAAGAGGACTGAACATTCACAGGAACAGGAAAGCTTCCAGGTTTGTTATATTTGACAGTGTCATAGATTTTGGAAAGCATATCCAAATTTTGTCAGGACTGAAACACCTCTAACTACTCCAGACCTGGATCATCCTTGCTTTAGGAGGCAGGCTGACCTGTACCTCCCTAAAGCATGGGACTGCTGCACTCTCTAAGGCCAGGCACTAGGCTGGCTGTCCATCAGATCCACCCAGATCACCCAGGCCAGCCCAGAGGAGGCTGTGTCTGCAGGGAAACTATCTGGCACATTTGGCAGTCAGCTGCTGAGGCTGGTAATGAGCACAGCAGATACCTATTTGGTATGTTTTGTTTTGTGAGACTGAAAAAGGTGGGACTTCCACTCTTTGAAAAGATGGCCTGTACTGTCTTAGGCAACCTTAAATCCTGGCACTGAGGTAGGGAATTATCTTGGGACCAGCAGCTACTGAAGTCACAAGCTCATCTTCCCCACAGGAATATTTCAAGGACATTTAAAGAAAATCACCTTAAATCTCTCTTTTGAGTCTCAAAGAAAAAAAGCTAGTGATAATTCCCTCCTTTTGTCTTCTTGTGGCACCTGCACAGTGGCTCTCCTGGGACACCAGGAAGCAGATCAGACAGACCCCACCTCCCCCAGAGAGGAGCCCCGTGACCAGCAGTGCAGAGCAGGTGGTGCTGGAGCAGCCCTGGAGTGGAACAGATGCACAGGCAGCACAGCCCTGGACAGGGATGGTGCCTGAGGAGCAGCTTTGAAACCCAGCACCACCCTCACCTCTGCCAGAGCGCCGCGAGAGCAGATGTGGGAGAAGCTACAACCACGAGCAGTGTCCTCAAAGCTGCCTCATGCCAGGCTGGCAAAACATGGGCCCCAAGCAAGTGTAAAACAAGGGTGCACACTGGACACTGAGGGTTAAAAGGAACAAGAACAACAAGGCTGAGAGATGTTTTGAACAAGATTGTGCTCTGCAAAGGGCACAGATGAAGACTGACCATCACTACAACAGAGTTTGTGAAGCTCCAGAGCCCTCACACAGAGCTTTCCCCATTAGTGCTCTCAGCTTTTAAAATCATTAGATGACAAGTCACAGGTTGCTGTCCCCCATCAAGAAATATTCCTGTACAGGCTGAGGAAAGGGTGGAAGTATGCATTCCCTTGCTGCTTTCATCCTCAATAGCCCAAGACATAACTGTGTCAGGACAAAGCAGCATCCATAATCTGTCCTTCCCTTAGTGCCATCTTAGGGAGGACACAGCTGTGACTTTGGTAAAGGTGTTACCCAGTTGTACCCCCAGAGCTTTCCTGGGGACTAAGTAAAGTGTCACATGCTCACAGCCGGCTGGATGAGCCAGCTGGAAGAGAAGGCACAGGAGAGGGAAGCAAAGGGAGCTGGAAATTTTAGCAACACTGGCACAGCAGAGATGCAGCAGCAGAGGAGCCAGAGCCCCTGGGCTTGTTAGTAGATAAACCAAGTGATGAACTATGCACAGCTAAGGGAATTCTGACCATCTAGGAGAGCAAAATCAGGGAAGCTCTGCCCATGAGGGCAAGGGGACCACACAGCCCCATGTCCTGCTGGCTGACAGGCAGGACAGTGTCACCAGAGGGGAGGGGAGGGCTGCAACCTCCAGGCTGGGAGCCATCTGTCAGCCCAGGCAGGAGGGAGGGAGGCTGCTGCTTTAGGGAAAGAGGAGATTTTCTCCTGTTGTTTTTATCCTGCAGGACTCAACAAATTAAGCCCCCAAGAACTGCCAATCAACAGCTGATACTGGCTCAAATCCCAAAAGGCCCAGGGCTGCTGCAGCACCGATTCCTGCACAGCCTGGTCTCTGGTGAGCACAGCTGCCCTCCTGGCAGAGGCTGCTCTCCCGAGCCTGGCATCCCCTGAGCCTGGCATCCCCTGAGCCCAGCCTCCCAGGCAGCTCGAGCCTTGCAAGGCAGCTGAACTGGTCTTGGAGAATATAAAGCCCCTGACATCACGAGTAATTAAACATCTCCCATCTTAGAGGCTGGAAAAGAGAGATCTTGAGAGGGAAGGACCATGGCTGGAAGAAGAACGAGCAGGGACACAAATGGGCAAGAGAAGCAAACCCCAAGGCAAGGGAGGTTTAAGGGAACAGCCACATGGGCCAGGTGGTGGGGAAAAGAGGGGGGGCTGGTGGGGAGGTGGTGAGTGAATACCAAGTTGCAAGAATGAGAACCACATCGAGATATCTGTGGAAGAATGATAAAAATGGAGGAGTTTCAGGGAAAGAAGAGAGATCTTGAAGAGCTGTGTATGAGAAGAGTGGGAGAAATGTCACTACTGACACGGAGACCAAAGTCCAGAGACCACTATGGGTAAAAGTGCTGTGGGAGGTCTTCACCCCCATGAGGAAGGGTTCAACTATCCCTATGCTAAAAAGAGAAGGGCTGCAGTGCAGGGGAGCCAGCAGGGACCCCAGCACCTGGGGAGCTCTCTGGGAGAGGCACACAGCTTGTCCTTCCCACAGTGACAGCTGCTCCTGCCCAAAGGGTGGGCACACAGCGGGGTGTGCGGGGCAGAACGGCAGCATCCCATGGGGGAGGTTCTGAAGTGACCATCAGAAGTGCTCGCTCCTGTGGATTAGCCCAGTAAAGGAAAACAGAACAATCCTGACCTTTAGGAACAGCTAAAACTTGTTCCCAGCCTCAGAGCAGAGCCACACCTGTGAGTGTGCTTACACCTAAGATATTAGTACTGGAGCTGAACAGAACTGCAGTCATTGATGTAAAGGGAGAGAAATCTGCTAAAATACATTTTCATTAAGTTACATAGTAGGCCTCTCTATCCTAATGTTTTTGGCTTCTACTGTGACTTAATCAAGTGCACATAACTATTGACAGGAGTAACTGCACACATTTAAATAAGGAAAGGTTTTCTGGAATTACTCAGAAAATGAATTAAGAGTATTTGTCACTCAGCAGCAAACTACTACTTGTGTATCAGGTGACTTAAATACATTTTAATCCAAATCAGTCAGGGCATTAACGATGGGTTTCTTTGGATTTTTAGAAAGCCAATCCTTGAGACTAACAAGTGAACGTTCAGTCTCCTAGAGACAATGAGAAACAGATAAATCAGTGAGGGACTACCTAAACGTGATGGCCTTTGTCTGAAGGGGATGCACTGAAAGCACACACTTACTGAGCACTGCAGCCTCAGCGGGGCTGTGGCAGTGGTGAAGGCAGCCCAGGTGATCAGCTCCGGGTCGCTGCCCTCGCCCCACTGTGCCAGGACACTGTCCCCGTGCAGGGCCACGCCAGCCTGGGCCAGGGCCTCCCGGACAGCGCCCTCCACCTCGGCGCTGGGGAGACAGGGAACGTCCGAGCCGAGCGGGGGCTGCACGAGGTGGATGCGAGAGCCATCAATTCCAAGAGATAAGAGGGTTTCTACTGTGGTGTAAATGTCAATTGTATTCCCATAGACAATGACGTTCCCTAAGAGGAAAAAAAAGGGAGGAAAATTTCTAAGACATACAATGAAAACCTTATTAGGATAACTCAGATGATAATAACGTGAAATTGCTCTCTTTGACCCTCTTATTTCTCTGATGCTATGAAGCAAACAATGTTACCTAGCAACAGCAGCTAAGATAATTTAGTAAAGAATCTGCACAAAACATCCCACAAAGTAGGCAAGTACTTAACACAGAAGTATGACATTCATCCTGACCCCATAATTTGAAATTATTTTGATTGAAAAGCCTCTAGGGGGGGAAAAAAAAAATCACCATTTTTTTGTTCTCTCTCCTCAATTTTGCTTGTTCAAAGGACTGATGGAGGAGGGAGCAGACAGGAGCAAATTAAATACATGATGCAGAAAAACCCCACAAACTGTGGAAAGGTCAAGTTATAGAAAACAAGCCTTTGTGCCACATGGTCATCAGCGCTGCAGCTTCTTTCTGCCAAAGCCTGATCTCCAGAGAATGGGGTCAGCCCTGCAGACACCCTGTCCCACCACCATGGCAGGCAGAGCTCTGCACCGCTCTCTCGAGGTGCCTCCCTCCCTCCCATCACACAAGCTCTGAGCCAGCCAGGCTCCATCCCTCCTCATGCTGGAAGTCAGCAAGCTGGACACAGACATGATCAGCTGCTGGGACAGCAGTGTGTGGGTCCTGCTGCTCCTTCTGCAGAAACCGCTCCTGAAACCAGCTCCATCTTCCCACCCTGGGCACCCAACCCAACACACACCTCCCACCTGCCACTGCAGAGCCACAGGGCAGGGCTTGCACGTTCCTGTCCTGAACTGGTGCCACTTCAAAGGGCACAGTCAGAGCTGAGCAGGAATACATGGGGATGGGAGAGTCCTGTTCTGTGTGAGCACAGCAGGACTCTCCAGCCTAACAGCTAAAGCCCTCCTGGTGATAAGGGAGGCAGAGCTGGGATGCATCGGAGCAGCTGCATGTTTTATCTCAGGATGGTCTAATATAAAACACACAAACATTCCTCTGAGCAGGGACTGAAACACACTCCTCTCCTGCCCATTCCAAGCACAGGAGAGCTGAGCCAGGCCTGCCCCAGCCCCAAGCTCCAGCCTCGGGGCAGGAACAGCTCTACCTGCCTGCCAATGTCCACATCAGCTCCTGCATGCTGGCTGTCTCAGGACAAGGATCTGACCTGCCAGCACGAGGATGCATCAAAAGCACAGTCCTCGTGCTTTAATGTCCCATACCTGGGCAGTGCTGCAACTAACCTGCCCATTCATCTCAGCACTGGCATTTATGTCTTGCCACGAGTGACAGCACCCCCTATACATAAATTGTATTATTTACAGGCTAAGCTGATTTCACTGGGACCACGTTTTACTGCATGAGACACAGGGCAATACTAAACTGAACATGCACACAGCCCAAGCTCCCAAGAATATTAATGATAAAAATGTTAACAGATGTTCTACCATTCCCCTTTGATTACAAGGTTATTTTATTTGTCCCTATCAGTTTAGCTATTTGTAGCTGCCAAATAAACATCTCTCTTCATAGCTGCCAGAGAACAGAACCACCCCATGAGTACACTGCTCAGAAATTATGGAAAACATGTTTTTACTGTTCACAGCAATGACCAGAGGAACAGAACAATTTTACCTACAAATGCATCACTTTGAAATCATAAGAAGAAAGATCTTACTAATTCCATAAATATCATACAGAACAAGGGAATTCTGTCCAATATGTTCATCACTGAGCTGACTTTCCAAGCCAGAACCCATTCTGTGGCTCGTGCCTGCCAGGACACCTGTCTGCAGGCAGTCCTGGCCTCAGGAAAGGCCCAAAAGAGAAGACAGACATAAAACTGATCATTTTTTCCCTGCTGCAGCAAGGTACAATGCAAGAAGCAACGAAGCAGAACTTGGGGTGAAAGACCAGATTTGCTACACTCATTTTCAGTAACTCAGCACGCTGAGAGTGCAGGCAAGAAGGTGGTGTGCAGGTGCTGACAGCCTCATGCTATGTTTACACACTTCAGATTTGTGAGGAATGAAACACCAGGAGCTGAAGAGGCTACAGTGGCTGGAAAAGGAGGATGAGGAGGGCTTCCCAGAGGCATGGCCCAGCAAAGCTCCATTCTGCCTCTGGGGCAAGGCTGGGCTGAGACACTTTTGCCATTTGGCAGCACCAGTTCCCTCAGAAGGAAGCTCAGTTTCTGCATTAGACACTGGCATTTAGGGAAATACAAGATCAGATTCAAGCCCCACATTTGTCATGGAAAATTAAAATTCTGTTTTATATGGTAATATTAAATACAACTGCATTAGATCAGGGAAAGCAGTGCTCCTTTACTGACCTCTTGTAAATCAACAATTTACTGCTTCTGCTTATTACAATATTAGTGGCTTTTTAGATGACAGTGCTAGTAGTCTAAGAACTACAGATATTCATTATGGACTGAAATTATGTCCACTGGACAGAGAGCAGTTGCTCAGGATGCTTTTATTATTTAACTACATGAAAATGCATCTGAGTAAACATAATAATCTTTCACGGAAAAAGCAGCCATAAATAAAGATCATTACAGTAGTTTTATCATTTATTACCCGAGTGTCAGCATCCTGCTGCAGAGAAGACTCATTCATTTTCCACAAGTGGAAGCACAAGATTTCGGTGACCCCAGCATGACCTGAACCTTTGCAGTTTGCAAAAGCTAAAGGAGAAACCCAGTATGAGCCAAAGCATCAGTGGCTTCGGTAGGTGGTTCATGCACTGGAATTTTAATGCGAGAGTATTCCCACAAACACGCTTTTAAGAAGGCAGTAAACTATGCTTGGGTATGGAGAGAAAATAATTGCTCCATTTTGGGCCATTAAAGCAGTTTTGTTCCTTCCTTTACTTCCACCCCACTTTCTATGTTCGTGGCAAGTGCAGAGCTAACGGGAGATGGATTTCAGTAGTCCCCACTCCAGCTGTCCCAGGTTCCATGCACCAGCCGGGTTTCACAGCAAAGCCACAGGAGCAGCCACGGGGCCAGGGCTCACCCTGCTCCAGGGTTCACCCTGCTCCAGGGCTCACCCTGCTCCAGGGCTCACCCTGCTCCAGGGCTCACCCTGCTCCAGGGCTCACCCTGCTCCAGGGCTGGCCACAGCACTCCCCTAAAGGAATGCCAGGGGTGTGAGCCTGGCACCACAGCACTGCCAGTTCTCATTACACTCAGGAGAGAGAACACACATCTTCAGGACAGTCCTTGGGACAGGAACTCCCCCCAGACAGCTTTCCTGCTCTGAACTGTCCTAACTCAGAGCTGGCAGGAGCTGACACAACATGAACTCACTGCCTGCCTACCTCTGTTTCTGTAGTTCAAAGCTGCCTGGGAAGCCTGGATGATCCCAGGTATTTTCAACAGCAAACACAGTGGATGAACTAACGAATACATGAGCAGAGTACATGCACCAAGGCTGAGGAAGTACAGGCATGGGGGACGTCTAAACAAATGTCTGATTTTAAGGGTTACAAAGAGAATACCAGGAGATTGCAGTTCTCTGTGAAAATCTGTAACTAGTGCAACTGAATACAGTGCTGACAGAGACTTCCTAATTTAGACCTGTTTTCTTTGTGTTACATCACATCTATATAACAGAAAAACACATCCACTAATTAAATTATTATTTAATTGGCTAATTAATGACTCCAGCCAGATTTGCATTTAGGACTCATTTTGTTTTATATAATAATAACTGCAGATAATTAATCTATCTCAAGCCTTTCTTTCCTAGCTAAATATGCTGGGTATCAAAAATGACAACAAATTGTAAATTAATCTGGAAAACAAAGCACAGCAGATGAAAGACTTTGTTAGAATTAATCAGGCACCAATTATACCACGGAATTAAGGAACCACTAAGCCTAGGAAACATTTCTGTAAGTGTGCACACGTTAAAGCCCCCTTACCTCTGGAGCTGACCAGGTTTTCCTGCAGCCAGTGTGCTGCCCACAAGCAATCCTGGTCATCGTTGAGAGTGAAGTGATTGGAAGGGATTTTCCCCGTGCATCTCTGTGGCCACTCACTCATGACTTGGCTGTCAGTTGGGAGTTTGATATCTGCTCCAGTGGGAGCCAGGGCCTGGGAGGGATGAATTGGTGAGCAAGTGGTTATCTGGCACATACCTTGGAGACATTAAAAGACAATGACACACTCACTTTGAATGCCTCAGGCTGCTGTCCATGCACACCCCAACCCTCCTTCACACTCAGCAGCAGCAAACACACCCGTGGCCACAGAACATGGATTCCTGCTGGGCTGAGTTCACACACTGTGCATGTATTCCCTGTTTTCCATGGCTTGTGGGTGACCATTCCAAACAGCAGTGCCAGTACAAGTGGAAGCACATGGCAAACACCACAGGCTGCACAGCAAACAGTAGAAATACCCCAACACACAGCTGAGGGATCTCTGCAGTTCTCTGACTAACAGACAACTTGAAAAGGAGATTCTTTGTTGGCTCAGACTGCCTCCACTTTTTCTCAGCAAAATCAACTTTCTAAAATAAGAGATTTTGTCCCAGAGGAAGGGGCAAAAACCTGCTTTATGGTTCAAATATCAGGATTCAGTACCATGTTCACTGTATGATGCTGCTTTACAGTAACAAACTCCACCTGAATTACACAAAGCAAAAAGGGAGTCTCATACAGGACTTGTGCAGCACCAGTGATCCACATCCTGAGCAGTGTTCTCACAGCCAACCACATCAACTGAAATCAGGTTGGGTCACATAAAACCAGGCATGGCATCAAAAGACCTTACTCAACAAGAGAATCCTCTAAATCATAACAAATGTTTTAGTAGGCATTGATTTGACTGCTAACCAAATAAGGGACAACCTATAAAAAGGATGGACTGGAGCTCTGTGTAATAAAACAGAAGCCAGACGATAAAACTAATTCCTTCCTGTCCTTCTGTAGAGCTTAGAAGTGAGAATAGATGATGGGATTTCTTCTCAAAGGCAGGTAAACCCTGACTTTTCACTTGCTTTCTTTATCTTTCTTTCTCCTCCCCTGCAGTTACTGCCCATAAATTATTTTGCAAGTTAGAGTTACCTCCAAACATCTTTTCCTAGGAGCACTTTTTCAGCCCACACTTCAGCTTTTGTTTCATCCCCACTGAACAGTGACCACAGGCTGCTGTTTAAGTGTGGTTCTGCCCTGAGAGATGATCACAAACCCCCCAGCCTGCTGTACACATGCAGACAGACCCTGCTGTGGGCTGAACACCCTCATGTTCATGTGTGGGACATGGCACAGCACTGTACAACCTGCAGACACGTGCTGAGATTCATCTCCTGATTTTAAGGGCAAAACGCCTTGCTCACAACTCCTATCCCAAACCACTCAGCAAGGCAAAGTCCTGCAGCAAGAGGGCTGTGCCAAGCTGCCTGTTTGGTTACACAGCCTGATGGCCCTGTGGGGACACATGAGCCAGAACCAGCCCTGCCCGTGGGGTCCGAGCGGAAGCTGAGCCTGTGGGGCTGGAGCTCAGCTTGATTCCACATCTTACACGCAGCTAAGGGTCAGCTTCAGTCTCAGTGCAAACTCAACTTGTGTGCTACAATACCAAGCAGCATCACAGACATGCCTAGGCATGGTCATCACGTGAGACAAGCCATTAATTTGATAAGGAATTCTCTCCACTGCCAAAACTAGGTCAAATGGCATTAGACCAGCTGGAGTTAAGTCTCCTGTGGCTGGGGCCACATGTCAACTGGACCTACTCTCAGCAGGTTTCATGGTCACAGTGGCAAAAACACCAGCAGCTTTGCTTCGTCCCCAGTCCTGAGCAGTGCCACTGCTGGTGGGGACTTGTGTCCAACCCCTCCTGTCCCCTGAGCTCGGCTGCGGCACCGACACAGCCCAACGCGCTGCACTGAAGGGCTCAGACTGCCTGGAGCTACCCTTGCTAAGGTCAGCTCTGCTGATCCCACAACACTGTTCACTGGAGGCACTGGGAATGCTGGGCTGCTTTGCACTCTGCACACCACCTCACCTGGTAGTTCTGCCCCGTGCACAGCACTAGGTAGTCGTATGGTACTTTCTTCTCCTCGGAAACAACTACGTATTTGGCAGCACGATTTATGCCAGTCATTTTACCAACTACAACGTTAACCCAGGAACAAAGTGACATCTGTGCATAATCTTCATCATTAAAACAGTGGCTGTGAAGAAAGAATATCTGTAAGTGACATTTCAGCAGCTGACAGCAGGCATTAATTAGACATCTGGTGAGCTCGGCCGTGGCCCTCAGTGGTTCCGCCTGCTCCCTCACTGTGAGTTTGCCACAGTCTATGGCAAAAGACCAGTCATTATCAAGTACTCAGTTACAAATTGTCAACTTTCTGCTGAAACCAAACAATCCCTCCCAGCACTGGGCCATACAACCACATAATTTAAGAACAAAGTCAGAAATATATGCTTTACTCTGCTTTTCCTTTGCAGGCTGATGAGAGGAGGCTTTTGCACCTGCAAAGAAAATACTTTAACGGTCCAATTTTTTCTCCAAGACAAGTCTCTCTCATTCAGCTTTTTTGCTGCCTTTGCTATTCAGCTTCACTGGTCATGGCTGTGGTGAGACAAATGCAGGGAAGGCACCACTAGCATTTTAGCATCTGTGTTCCAAAGTATTAGTCCAAAAAGTTTAAAAATTAATAGAAAGCTATGAAAATTGTTGTGAGAGCTAAAAGGAAAAGGCAGAGGTCTCAAAACTCCTGTTGGTGACTCTTTTACAAATGAACCTCTCCACAATGCAAGAATAACAAATTCTGAGAACATACTAAACTGTTCCTCTACCCCAAACTTCCAAAAGCCTCTAAGATGCAACTGAATTCCTCTGCGACGGTCTGGGTGTGCATAGAGCACACCCTACAAGCACCCCTTTCTCCCACAAGCCCAAAAGTGATTAATCCAAGGGGCTGGGCCCGTGCTCTAGCGCCTGATGCCCTTCTGTGGCACTGGTGGCCACAGCAGAGAGCATGGGCAGAGAGCAGCACTCCGAGCTGTGACCCTGCCATCAGTGCCAGGGTGCACATCCTAACACAGCAGCTTGTTACCCACTTCCCAAAGCTGGCATTCAGGATGCCACAGGAACAAACACAGTTGCTTTCATGACCTGGATTGCCAGGCTTTCTGAGGTGCTCTGCATCCTCTGCACTCACAGATACCAGAGGCAAATAAATGAGAACCACTGACAATTCTAAACTGTAATCATGAAGAAATCTATAAATAAGGTGGACATCAAGGACAGGGGAGGGTTTTCAAAAGCACCTTCATAATTGAGGTGCACAGCTCCCAGGAGACTGACACTCCAAAATCACAGGGATGCTTTCAGAAATCATACCCTGCAGAGTTTAATTTTCACTCTTAATCTGCTTTCAGATTTTAACAGCTAAATCTAGTGAGGCAGCTCTGAACCATAACTTTCCATCAGGCAGGCTGCTTTGTTAGTACAACTGGTTCTTACAGTGCACTTAGGAAAAAGAGTACATGCATTTATGTGAGCATATAACCCCTTCATTTGCTAGATTTGTACTTGAACACACCTCTTTCTACAGTAAAAAATTAATTCAGGTAACTACTTATAAAAAACTTCTTGGCAGGGCAAAATACCAAATGAGATCAGGTGGTTTTACACAGGTTCCCATCACATCATTTTCACATCTTTGTAGAGATCTCATTTGTAAGGTTCAGCAAGCAGACATGGAGTTGTTTTGTCATTTAAAGAGCCAGCCCTGTAGTGCACTGCTGCTCACTGACGACAAGATTTGGTAAAATACAATGCGCAGGCTCCAAAGAGTCACATAACAAATCTAAATAACTTACACTAAGTTCATTCCCCAGCTATTCAGAATAAATGATCCATTTTAATTCCATGCTTCTCAAAGCCCAGAACAGTCATGTTCCTGTCTACAGGGAGGACTTCTAGTCACTATTCCAAAATAAAAACTAAAGCCATCAAAACAAAATCGGTGTATTTAAGTGAGAATTATGTTCTGCGAATTTTAATAAGGTAACATTTTATCCCATGAAATGGAAGATATCTTACAGTGTTTGACAGTCCCCAGACACAGTCAGGGCTCTCACCATCTTCCCCTCAGCTGCTGTCCAGCAGCCCCAGCTCTGGGACCACGCTGTGGCTGGGACTGGGGACAGAGTGTCACAGCCCAGGGACTGGCACACACAGCCCGTGAGCAGAACTGATGCAACACAGCTCTGCCAAACTGATCCACAGCAACAATCCTGACATTTCCCCTCTGCCATCAGTGGGCTCTGCACCTCACCACGTCCTGCTCTGAGTCAGTCACTGATCATTTTACTAATATTAATTCCTGTACATTCTTTGCTTCAGCATTATTTGGAACAAAATCCATGAAAGTTAAAACCCAAGTAAGATTTAAAAAGCAAGCAGATGTCTTCTGTCATTTAACCTGGGATCTAAACAACCTAAAAAGCCTTGGAAGGTAGAGACCAGTGGATTGCTGTCCAGAAGTTACTGCTTTGGCACTATTTCCCTCCTCATAGTTCTACCCAGTTCCTCCAGATGAGTGCATGCTGGATGGACAGACTGGAGCATTTTGGGGCTGTCTATGGATCTAGCTAAAATTTAGGAAAGGTTCACAAGAATTACAAGGTGTTATGTTTTCTGCTGGAGCTACAAAAGTGTTTAGATGTGAAGTCAAACCTGTTAATTAAAAATCTTCTACGCTTGGAGCCTGGTGGATCTTTTCCTGGAAGGCCATGAACTGAAATCAAGGTCAGGTTGTTGAACTTCAGACGAGGCCTGTGGAAAGAAAAACAAACAGCCCCATGTGGACCAGAAATTCAGAGGGCACGTCAAAGGAACAGTACAGAACTCCTTGTTCAGGAGGATACAGAAAGCAATTCCTTTGCACAAGCACAAAGTGTTTGGTCATTTTGCTCAGATACAGGTGTCTCTGGATACAAGAAGAACAATTTCCACTGCAGTTTCAGTAACACTGAGGGGGGGGGGACACAAGACTAACAGTATGTTGAACTAAATGTGATCTGACATTTAAAAACAAATAAATATTACAAGTGATTAAGCCTTCTAATCTTCAAGGCTTTCTGTAAGTTAAGGATGGACTGATGCAAATGGTACAAAGGAATCAGAATGTTTTTTATCAACCAATGTTAATTTGTTATTCATACATTTAAAAAATATATTCAAACAAAGTTAAAGGTCATACTTAAACCAAGGAATTTCAAGGTTATGGCTGCCCCTCTCAAAATGCATATTAATAGTTTAATTCTGGATTATGGATTATCTGTGGTAAATCTCCATGCATACTCAGGCCGAGCACAAAGTAATAAATAGCCTTAATGTAACAAAGTGCATATATTTATACAGATTATGGGCCTGATTCTCATTTAAATTAAGGTCACTCTGCAGAGGTGGGTGTAAATAGAATTTGCTCTTCATTTATGGCCACATTATGCTGGCTGAGTGATACAAAATGGTCTTCATGTAAATGAGAGCAAGGCTGCTCCCCGAAGCTGAATGTGGAGTGATGCCATCTGCACACAGGGACTGCTGCAGTGGGGCACACACAGAGCCTCGACAGGAACCCCACACACCTACACAGCAGGGCTCCTGGGCAATTAGTGTACCTGGGCTTAATTACACAAACACCCCAGACACCCTCCTGCCCTCGCAGCAAGGAGGTTTCCTTTCAGCGTGGAGCCCAAGCCATCTCTGTACACACTGCATGGCCTCTTGCCAACAGGTCTCCAAACCCAGGTGCTACAATAACATTGGGTTTCAATGACATTAACAATATTTAGGATGAAAACATTGCAAGCAAGCATCAGAAACATGACAGAACAAAGGTCCAAGGCAACATAAATGTGCCTCTTTTGCATGACTGCACTATGATGCACTTTATTGATCTGGTCACATACCATTTTCCTCTGCAGATGCTCTACCTCTATTGAGTCCACACACACTCCTCCAGGATTTCCTCAGTCATATGGTATTTGTTCCCTGCTTCCCCATTGAGCGGGAGGCTTCAATTCAGAGCTTTCACTCAGTACCATTTACTAACTAATGATTTACTTCTACCTCAGCGCTCCCATGGCATCCCCATATGCCCCAAACATTAATTCATGTTTCCCATTCATTCATCTCGAAGGCATCAAAATGTTGATTAGCATCTCCTTAGCATACTGGGATGAAATGAGTCATATCTTTGATTCCCACTCTACACTGAGAACAGCCCAGGCACAAAGCCCCCTGGATGAGCTACCCCGGGCCGTGCTGGTGCTGGGGGCAGGATGCAGAGCCCCTGGGGCTGGTGCCCGCCCTGCCCGCGCTCCCAGTGCTGCACAGCTCCGGGCACAGCTCGCTGCAAACAGCAGTCCTGCCTTCAAACAGAGCAAACTGCTTCTGCTGCTGACTGTCACATTTGTTCAGTCTTTAAGCACAGGCTGGTACTTGGGAAAATGATCAGAATCTTTCAATAAGTAACTGTAGCTGCAATGCCCAACCCCAGGATTTACAACACGTTCACATATCCAGTGGTCACCAGAGGGGAGCTGAGTGCTCAGCCACGGCTCCTGCTGGGCACTGGCACAGTCACCACAGGGAGACAGGCTGGGGGACTGGGACCAGCTCACTCCACACCATCCTCCCCTTTCCTCCACAGAGCTTTGTTATTTCTAGGCTAACAGAAGGATGGCTTATTTACTGCAGCTTTTGATTCCTTACTGCTGCCTAAAAGCTCTTAATAACTGAAAAACAACCAAGGCTCTGGAAACAGGTAGTGGGTGTCAGGGGAGGGAATGACTTACACACTGCTAATAAATATAACAATGCCTGACAGGAAACAGGGCAAAGCAGAGGTTCCCATTTGGTGAAAAAGTCTTCAAGTTAAGAGACTGAACCAGTGCAACATTAAACAAGTGCACCTGCATTTTAGAAGCAAATAATTCCAGCAGGGATTCACGTTGCTGTGGATACAGAGGGAAGAACAGCTCAAAGATACTGGTAAAGCAGGGAGGGATTAGAGTATCTAGGGAAATAAGTAAAAGGTGTTGGGTTTCAGTGCACAGCTCTAGAGACAGGCTACAAAAAAAAGTCAGAACACTCTTGTCCTCAGAATAATACAGGGTTGTCAATTTACTGTGAGCATAATCAAAGGGACAAACAGAAAAGTTTTAGTACAGTATTTACATATATCCTGTTGTTTGTGAATCTGTTAGAATATTCCTTGCTTGTTTTTCTGGATTTTTGCCTGATGTCTTGCTACCTTTTTTTTTTCCCCTTCTGTGTGCAGAATAACCATGGAGGCTTAGATGGTAGAAACTGCCTGAACAAATAATTTAATCAATTGCTTTCATTAAGCCCCTCATTATCACAATAACTCACATCACTTTTGTTACAAAAAAATAAAGTGCAGTAAAGTAGTCCCCATGAACCTAAATATATCAATTTATTTGAAATCATGCATTTTTTAAAATTATTTTTCCAGTAATTTTTAAAATCTAAAATAAAAAAGGGAGACAGAAGATAATGCTTTATCTGGCTCCCAAAATTGTAAACTATGTGCACTGTTCTCCTGTACACATAATCTTTAAAAGATAATATCTGGAATTATAACCTATCTAAAACTAAACTCCTAATGCCACTTGGATCCTTAGGTTCCCTGTAACACAGTCCCTGTAAAAATCACATCTTGAGATAGTTCTGAAAATGGTAAAACATAGTGTAATTTCAGCACTAAATGCTGAAAGCTGCAGTGTGAAAGCCTTGCATTGACAAAACTTCAAAATCAAAGACCTGTCCTGAAACAGAAAAAGGAACCTTGAGATTTTTGTGGGGAGGAAGGAGCCCAGGACGAGAGATGACGATAAAGTCCCAGCAAGCAATACCCTGGTGTTGAAGGCACAGAAACTCATTGAACAAGGCAGATATAGGCAGCAGTTTCCCTTTTCCCCAAAATATAACCATTTATCCAAAGCAGGACCCCTTTTTGAGGAAACATTTCAAGAACTCAGCAATTGGGATTTGACTTGGAGAACAGACTTCACCAAAAGGAAAAGATATTCCAACAGCTTTTCCAGCTCCACACAAAACTCCAAGTAAAAATGCCCAGCTTAAAGGTTGCTCATACTAATAACCAGACAGAAAGCCCACTCATTGCTGCTCCTGCTCCAGGATAAACACGTTACTCAGCATCCAGGGCTGCTCTGAGCACCCTTTGCAGGCGGTGTTTCCATGCTGCCTGCACGCTCCCTTTGCTTTGCTGGAGCCTTCAGTCAGCCACAGCAGCAGCCCAAGGGTTTGCTGTTTGTACCAACACCTACCAAAAGTGCTCCAGAACCTCCTCTGAGTGCATCAGCTGCAGCCCCCAAGCAGCATTCCAGCTTCACTGCTGACCAACAGATGTCCAGCTACAAGTTATCCCTCTTTAATTACAAGTAAATAAAGATTATCCAGTTCTTAGGAAAAAGTGTTAAGATTGTGAATGAATTTGCATCATGAAAGAAAGGACAACAACAAAGTATTTACACCAGGACACTTGTCCCTGAAAGGGTCAAGGAGGGGCTTTCCACACATCTGTGTGTTTTCCAACCTGTGTCCATGACTGTCCCTCCCATGCCCAGCGACACAGAGAACACACCAACTGAACCAAAGAGAAGGGAGTCTCCTGGGCAGCAGCTCCTGTGGGATTGCCACTCCCGAGCCCAGGGCACGGGGAAGCCACTGCTTACTTCAGTGGGAGAAGTCACCCCTTCTCCTTCCCAGAACACCAAATATTTCCATTCCAAGACAGGTCACAGCACTGGGAAATTCACCACCCTCTTTCATTTCAGAAAACACTCTAAATCCTTCAGAACAGAGAGATTAAAAGAAAAATGTTTGTGTCTGATTTTGATTTTTAAAAAACTCCAGATGCAATTTATTTAAAAACAAGAGTCACTTTTTTAAATGACACCTCAGAAAAATATTTCATCATATCCCAATTACTTCCTCCTGGTATCAAAACAACATGCTTCCTTCAAAAAGTTACATGTTTGATGGAACAGCACTTTTTAGTGTTGTTTTTTTCAGGCACTTCCCACCAGGTTTCTTGGTGATGAATTTTACCAGATGCTGTCATCCAAGGAAGAGGAGCCTATAAGCCCAGGCCACGAAAGCCACCACTGTCACCACTTTTGACATCCTAGCAAAAATCCATTAAAAAAGCTAAAGAATATTTCCTTCACCCTTTGACTAACACCCTTCAAGGATGCTGGGAGTGCTTCTCTCCACCCCACCTCCCTCAACATTATTACCCCACTAAACCCAAACACAGCCCTGTACCAGTTACTTGAAAGAAAATTAACTCTCTCCCAGCCAAAACCAGGGCAATACTGTGTCAAAGCTGTTCCTCTTCAGTTAAATTTGTCTTCTCCTGCTAACTTATCCTCTCCCTCTTCCCCCTTTAAGGGATCAGTCCTAAATTCCCTTCTATGGGGTTATTTTACTGCTTGTCTCTCTCATCCTCTGCACTGACCCTTTTCCTAGAGAATATAGCTAAACACATCAGCAACTCTGACTCTGCTACCTTCCAATTCTTTTATTAATCCCTCCTTTTTTTAGGCAGCTTTATAGCACCCCACAATCTTGATTTCTCCGTTACCAAACATGTCTTTCCAGTTTCTTCTTTCAAACTCCCATCCATCTCACACTCATTTCTCTGTAACATCTCAGCCTCCTCTGTGGCAGTCACTGCTTCTGTCCTTCCAGCCACCTTTCACTGCCCAGCAACTGGTTTTGCTTTCCTCACCTCTGTTATCTTTTCCTATCCTTTTTTGCAACGTTCTTCTTCCACTGATTGTGGCTCTACAATGTAATTCAGTTGAGCCTTTTTTCCTTTGTTAGACTAATCCTTTTCTGCACTTTTCTTCTCAACCCATACTGACCTTGGCAATTTTACCACTAAGCTCTTCTCCCTCCCTTACCCACCTTGTTACATTTTCTCCCAAGCCTCTGACAAGCTGCCACCAGGCTTTGAGTGTGCTGATCCCACTCAAATGCAGCACTTACCAGCAGACTTTTAACACCACACCACCAAGGGCCAACTACCTGTTTATTCACATATTTGCTTATTTCTTTCCTTAGTCCAACATCACTTCAGGCTCAAACATGAACTGCCCTAACACTCTGCACTGAGCAGTACTGTGAGCACACAGTCAACTTTTGTAGCACACTACAGACCACGTGAGGACTCATCTGACAGAGTTACACATTTCTTAGGAGGTTCTTCCAAAAACTTAGAGGATCCTGTCAAGATCTGTGGCATTTCCAGGATCTAGCTTATTAAAATCAATGTGGCCAAGTCCTTACAGTATGAATTGCTCAGAACAGGGAAATGTAAAGAGCTCTTTCCTTGGCCCATGCAAAATACATGGCTAATCAGACCCACCCAAATCCTTGCACGGGTCATTCACAGCTACGGAGTTCACAAGGGCAGCCCTACCATCCCAAACCTCAGGTAGCTTTGAGTCTGCCCAAATCAAAGTACCATCCAACCACTGCTTCAGTGAGAGCGCTTCCCTCCTAAAATTTCAATTTTCATTCCACAAGTGTTCCAGCAATTATTTTTCTAGACAGAAAATGAGGGTTATCTGATGATGGCCTTGGTAGTTACAGTCTCTCACTGTTTAATTGCCTGGCAGAGTCCAAATCACAGTTCAGAGGCATCATCTCCATTTTCCACAAATATAGGTACCATAAACTGGGCAGTAAAACTACAGCGTGGTTGAAATTTTGTTGGTTTGCCTACTGCTGGGCGAGTGCTTCAGTGAATAACAGTGCAAATTCCAGCTTGTTAATTGGACACTTTGAACATTATTGGCCAATCCCCCACGTTAAAACTATGGTGGCAGGGGTGCTATGGCTGTCTACTTACCAGAGTCCAGTTTTCCAGATTACTGCAGAGGAGAGGAGTATTTTGACTCTGTGATGTTGCCTGATGCAGATCTGGCAACACTACCTTCACAGAGATGACAGAGCATGCACCCCAGAAACACCTCCTGACATCAGACAGACTGTCCTTGAACCTGAAGGGCTTGAGGTTAGTCCCAGCTGATGCCCAAGGACCCCACGTGCTCCTCCTCCAAGCAGGAGCACACATATTGTATATTCTGAGGCACCACCATGGTGCCAGGTCCTCATGCCAGAGAGCTGGCAGCCCAGGAAGGACAGGGACACAGCTGGGCCAAAATTCCCAACCCCAACCATGTGCCCGTGGCAGGTGCAGTGCAGGGCTCACAGCACCCAGGGCTGGCAGCTCAGCGGGCACAGCTGCCTCGCTCACCAGGCAGCTCCACCAGCCACAGCTCCAGTCACGGGGTGCCCAGCTCCTCAGCAGGGCACTGGGATGCTTCTCCAGCAGCTCCTGCCCAAGCAGCCTATGCCCTGTCACCCACAGAAGACTGAAGTCGTGCCTGATGAATGCAGAGACACCCAGGGAGCAAACCACCCAACACAGCGTGTCACAAGCACAGCGCAGTGCGGGCACAGGGTGCTGGGAGCTGCAGCCCTGCAGAGCTCCAGCTCCCCCCCCAGGGAACCTGCATAATCTCATCTCCTTCCTCTATCTCATGTCCTCCCACTGTCACCCCACTATGAGCTGCACTCAGACTCCTTCCTGGGACCTGGAGGGTCAACACAGCGATCCAGAAAAAGACCCTCAACACTTCCACTCAATAAGTGTTCAGAAAACCAAGCCAGTCCCTTCAATTAGTGACCTCCATTTGTCACCACTCTGCTCATCACAGTACACAAACATGCACACACAAACAGGAACCAAATCCACACTAATCACTAGTGGGAAGGATCACATCTTAATCAGACAATTCATTTTTTTCTCCACTGCAGCAGCCTGAACAGCCTGCTGTGCTTCCAAATCAACCCACAGGCAGCCTACAGACTGCTCTGGGGAGCTGAGGGGTTACACCCCCTCTGTCACTTGAGGAGAGAGCTGGAGAACCTAAATGCAGTGTTTGCACTTGGAATGCTTCTGTATTTGCTCTGAACCGCATTGATCAGAGGTACCAGGTTACAAAGCTCATGGTGCTCATGTCCCACTGAGTCACCAGGAGGGGATGACAGATCCAAACCAGCATTTTATAAACCCCTTGTGACTCACTCCAAATTTGAGCAGGCTTTGTATGAGAAAACTACTATTGCCAAGATCAGCTTTAACAGGCAACAAGAAGTTATTGCTGTTCAAATATAAATAGTAACAAGAGAAAATTTACAAATACTTAAAAATTTCAAGTGTGAAAGGAAAGTTTGGGCTCCGAGAAATGTTTGCATATGTTTAAAGGGCACGTACTTCAAGTGGAAATCATCTCATTTAAAACTTCAGACAGCCTGGAAAGCCAGACTGTAACTATAAAATAAGCCCACACTGATGCTAATTGAGCCTCGCTTTCTGGCAGAGGCTGTTGGAAGGCTGATCCTGACCCACATCCTCTCCCCTCATTTATGTCTGGTATCAGTCACTGCCATTGTTCATTGTGATCCTGACTGCGCAACAAGGCCAGCTATGGCCCATCTGATTTATCTCTGTCACAGCTGGAGCTCTGTTCACCAGCAATGATGGAAGGCAACAGTGTCGGAGGGATGCAGGCCCGGCAACACTGAGCACACGGCCTGGCTTTGCCTTGGTATGAAGAAAAGGCAGAGGGAAGCACACGTGTATCAGTTCATGTGGCAAAGACAAATAGTACAAAACAATGGGGATCACTAACCCATTCATTACATGTTAGCTCTGTGATCAGCAAGTAAGCACTAACTATTTAATTAGTCAACTAATTAGTGACAGGCAACATGGAAGGCTTCAGATGTTCCCAGACAAATGCAAAGATAAAAAGCCTAATTAACCAGCAAGCATTATGCTAACTACTGCCAAACAGGCCAGATGTGCAGGATACTGTGCACCCCGGTGCTGCCAGATACGGCAGCGGTAGCTGCTCTGCTGGGAACCCTGTTCAGACCCTGCCCTTTCAGAGCTGATCCTGGGTACCCTGAACTCATCCTGCAGAGAAAAACTCAGATTTACTGTGCGGGACTCTGATTCTACCCTAAGAATAAAGTTCAGGGCTTTGACAAAAGTTACTTTAATCCATCTGGGTTTTAAACACGGTAGTTATTTTAATGCACCCATATGGAGAGGGAAATGGATTTCACAACAACTTCATATGAAATATTGTGATCTGAGCCACCAGTCATTTATGGCTATTTTATGTAGCATGCTATGTATATTCCAGCATCTGCAGAGAGTAAGTCATTGTTTACACCAGGGGTTGGATTAAGGAGGTTTTCAAAATCATGGATTAAGAAGGGTTTTCCCTATAATCAGAACACAATAGCATTTTCCACAGCTATATGCAAAGAGGTGGATAAAAGCCAATTGGTTCCCTGCACTGGAACCAGTGACAAGATACTGCTGGGAGCAAGCTCTGCATTCCTGCAGCCCAACTTCCACCCTGGCAGCTGGGGCACACGAGTTCACAGGCTGCTCCAGGAACCAGCCCCTGGAACAACCTGGAAACGCTGGGGTTTGCAATCCTGTGTTCTTCTGGCCTAATGCTGCTGCCATGCCCATCACTCAAACTAGCAAAGGAAAAAAAAACCGAACAAGGAAACCTCCCACTGTCACACCTGTACCTCCCAAACACTGGCTGGTCAGCACGAGAGAGGCCAGGCTCTGCTCTCCCTACTGACTCCACCAGTCACCTGGCTCTCCAATAAAATCCATGTGCACTGCCAAGAAAAGCAGCAGTACAGCTCAAAACATGTCTGCATATGACTACATTCCAAGAAAAAAAAAATAAAAAAACCAGGAAATACTTATTTGAATGGTGAAACCTGAAAAGTGGTATCACCTGCACTGCCCCAGCACTGGATGGAGAACACGGAAGCGATTCCCCAGGGCTCAGAGCACCCCAGGATTAGGAGGAAGCTCCCTGCACTCACAAGCTACTCCACACACCTGTTTGCAGCATTCCTGCAGGGCCCTGTGAAGTGAAGGACTCCAGTGGGTGCCCCAGTGCTCTGTCCTCTGGGACTGCTTCCCAAGGCTCCAGCAGCAGGAACCAGCACAGAGCCAGAGAGCAGGGCAGAGGTCTGGGAGGTCCAGCTGCCAGCACACACTGCCCTGAGCAGCACAGAGGTTTCCAAAGCTCCTCTGGGGTCCAGGTGGGTGTGCACAGTGCCACAGCTGCTCCATGGCACTGCCCCAGGAGTGCTGTGCCCTGGGATGTGCTGCCCACAGCACAGTAGGAGCAGGAGCCATCCCAACGCAGGGGAGCAGAGCTCACTCTTAGGGTTATTTCTCTGCTTAATAAAAAAACATATTTCCTCAGTCTCAAAGAAGTTGAAAACATTCACAAGATCAAGTTCCAATAACTGCCATGTCGGTAAGTGAATTACATTTGAGTGTTTCCATGGTGACTGATAATGTAAAATAATTAACTATGAAGAATAACAACGAGAAAATAACTTCCTCTTTTTAAGGATTAGGGCTCACAAATTGATTCAATCCAGCTATTTTTAGTGCACGTAACCTTCGCAGGGAATATTAGAAAATTATGAGCAAATTAAACTAAACTGCTTTAAAAGGCCTTCACATTGATCAGAAGGCTATTTGCTGCTGATGTGAAAATTAAAAAATAATCTTTCCTAAATTTATACCCCTATTAATATAAACTCAGTGCACTCAGTCGCTCCTGGAGCAGCACCCCATGGCTCAGGCAGGAGCTCAGCTGTGCAGCACTGCAGACAAGCTCTCTGCTACACACAAGGGGATGTGTCCTGCAGGAACTCTGCTAGAGTTGGGATCATACTAACTCCTGCCTGGAAAGCCTTGGCTGAGACATTCTGAGGGCAACAGCTGTAAAGGCCTGTTCACTACAGACTCAGCTGCTGGCTGACACACCTGGAGCACAAACACACTTTGGTTTCCCTCACAGTGTTTGAAAGCACAGCAATAAACAGCACAGGGGGAGTAGTAAGAAAGAGGTTAAAAGCTCTGAAGTGCATCTTTAACTGAATTCAGGGTGGAACTGAAAGCCTAAAAGGTGCTAATAACAGGAGGATGAGAGGAAGTGATTTACCCCAAGATAGGATGCTTTACAGGAAAAGCCAGGAACATAATAAAGAGCAAGGAGCAGGAATTTTTTCTGCACTGCTCCAGCAGTACAACATCTATAAAGCACTTCAACTTATTCTTCTCTTGACATACTGATTTCATTTTCATTTGTGATGTTATCAGTGGTTGTTGTAGAAATACAAATTCCTGGCTTAACTGAAAAAAAGGCAGGATTTTTCATTCTCTGCCCCCCCAATAAAGCACCAGACTCCCCCAGCTCCTGTAGCATTTTGTCATAAAAATCATGTTCAGGATTTGAATTTCATATTCATTTCTGCAAGTGTTTCAAGACATCTCTAGTATGTGTGAATAAACTGCAGAAAACACTGACTGCATCAAAGAAACTGCATTTTCACAGTCTGACTTCCCAATAAGCCCCTGAAACTGCTGTGGAGGAGGTACTGGCACAGGAGCTGCAACAGTGAAACATCAGAGAGGGCACCCTGTCCTCACTTTGGGAAGGCTGTGAAACAGCAGACCTCACCCACCAGCTTTCCCTGCCTTAGGTATAAAAACAGCTGCATACTCCCCTTCTCCACAAGTTTATACAGTTATTTACTCCAATTTGGATAATTCTAGATAACCACAGCAATTCTATTTGCAGTTTTACTGCTGAAAAAATGCTTTAGTGAATGCTGCCAGCACATGCTCCAGGTGGGGTCACTGACAGAGTGGTGTCCTCTGCCAGACCTTTCCCACACCCACACCCAGGTCTGCAGCAAACCGGCAGAATTGACAGAAATTACAACAGTGACTCCTGAGCAATCCCAAACATCACAAACCTCATCAGAATCAAGGGAATCAAAAGGTGTCATGAGAATCAAAACATCACAGCGAGACAACTCAACAAGCTCACATGGCACATTTCTGCACAGCTCTGAAAACATGGCATCATCACAAGGGAAGGGAAGGAGGGATCCAAGCAGCAATTTGAGATCCCACTGGGCACAACTGGCTTTAAAGGTCAACACTGCTTTGGAGCACACATGAAGGGCTACTGACTTCCACCCCTAACAATCTGGTGTAAGAACAACATCCAGGGAGACTTTAAGTGCTTCCAATTCTCACTGTCAGTGTGCCTCCACCCTGAGGATCTCCGGGGGACCTGGAGCAGCTGGGCAGCCTGGGAGCCCCAGAGGAAGCCAGGGTGCCAGCACACACCTCCCTGCAGCTATGGGTGCTCACACCTGTAACTTGTCTCAGCAAATGCTCTGAGACAGACTCAAGGCACACCTCACATGGAAGAAACAAGCCCCTTCATATAGAAGGGACACAAGTTCCTTCATACAGAAAGGAACACATTCTTCTCAGTAAAGGAAACAAAATTAAAAACTTACCAAAAAATCAGTGTTTCCAAAAAAGAGATTCCAACATCGGATGCACCAACCACCACAATTCTAGTGTTGATGGACACTTTAGATTCCAGCACCAGCTTTCGATTTGTGAGGTTCAAAGAAAAACTCAACTGTAAAAACATATGGAACATGACACAGAAATGCATTAAAAAAGCAGCCAAAGCCTGCTAAGAAGCATTAAACTCACAGTGATGTGTTACCTTGCATTCACACCAAACTTTTTATGGCTCACTGACATGACTAATAGCATGATTTTTCTGTGCACAGCACCAGATAAGTTATACAGAAATGCTGAAATACATGCATGTTTAATAGGTCACAGAAAATTAGCAGAGCTGAATGATCTGGCTTCTCCTGAGCAAGGTACTCTGGAGCCCTCCTAGGAGAGGACAAAACACCACCTATGCTATCACTCACTGCATTTAGCAAACACCTGGAGAACATGCATTTCTATACTGCTAAGGCCATTTTTATGCCTTCTAGAGCAGTTTTCACTCATGCTGGTTTATTTATGGAAATGGTTTCACTCAAATTAACTAGAAACTTATATTTTGAGTGTCTTCATGTGTTACATTGAAAACTCCCAAAATTATCCTTCTCTTTTCTTGAAATACAGAGCCACCCAGAAAGCCAGGCGGTCACATGCATAAGCAAGTACCTCAATGCCACCGGGATCAATACTCCAGTCACAAAATCTTACTACAGCATTTGTAATTACTAATCTCAGTTTCCATACTACTTAATGCACACCCTGGCTATGCAGGCAATAGACTCCATGTGGTTTTTTTTCCCTCCATGTGTCTTTAAGTCTCTCTACCTAACAGAGATTCTCAAAATCAATATGCAAGAAAGAGCCAAGAGGTAACATTGCATTTGACAATTTTTTTTCTGCCCTGAACTATATTTAGCTTTTGAATTTCTGATGGGAGGCAGGGAAATACTTCCCATCTCACAGTCCATCACACTGCATTTTTCTGATTGCTCTGGGTTGCCTACATTCCCATTTCATAGAATGCATAAGTGCAGAGTCATAAATGCACTGGGAAGGCCAATGCAAAATGGAGCCACTTCTGATGTTTGTCAGACACTTCTCCTATAAATTCCTGCTGTGGCACTTAGGCAGGAAGCAATCCAAGGCTTCTAACAGGTTTTCCTCTACTACAAATAGGAGGCAGAGGGTTAATGATATTAAGCCCTCTGAATTCCTCCTATGAAATTACAGTAGAAATATATTCTCTATATATTAGTTGACAGTAATTCAATAGATGGAGAGTGTTTTATTTTAAAGCTATGGTAATTACATGTGCCTTCTCAAGAAGTACGTGGCACACTGAGATCCCCAGGAGATCTTTTATGCCATGTCTCTGCACTGGTGGAGCCCCACAGCTGGAGTTTCAGCACAGCCCCAGCACAGAAGGAGGAAAACTGTCTGGAGAATGACTAGTGCTGTCCTTAAGGAAAGATTATGGACCAGTGCCTTGCCAAATGGCATCACTGCATAGCAAGCCATTTAGAATGTGGCAAAACTAAATGTTGCCTTTGGTCAGGCAACATTATTTTTTACTGCCAGATAAATGTTCTTCAAGTTGCAGTTCACCATAGTGCAATGAGGACATCCAGTGGTGAGCCACATTCATCTCAGGGACTGTACTGCCCTAGGAAAATTCCAGAAGATATCTTAAGAAGTATACCAGCCCATGGTGGCTGCTTAGCAGAGGTCAGCTGTGTGCCAGCCAGCTCACGCTGCAGTGAAGAATGCCTGGGCTTGCCAGGGAGAAGCACAGAACCACCCTCGTGCTCCTGTCAGAGTTACACGGGACAGCAGCAAGTGCACAGAGAAGCCAAACAGTTCCATCCACAGCCAGTGCTTTTGGACATGGTTAAACACTCCCTACAGCAGGATCTGCCACTAAAAGGATTTGGGTCACAAGTTAGAATATACCTATAATAGTTCCACATTTCAGAAAATGAAAAAGCCTTTCATAGTCCACTAAAAATTGCTGGGAGAAGCTTTAGGAAATAAGAAGAACTGGTGCCAAGTACTACAGGCATCCCCCACTGCTTAAAATAAAGCCATGTTCTTTGTAACAAGCTAAATGGTCATGCCCCAACTACATGTGATGTAGCCCTGCCAATGCTGACACGTGGAGCCCTCCTGGTCCCACAAACAGGTGTGGAAGACACGGTGCTTCAGGCTCTACTGCTGCCATTCCCATTCCCTGGGTCAGCAGACAGGAACTCTGACAGGCTGGGCTCTGCTGCACACACAGGGTCGCAACTTCGTAGGAAAGCATGGTCTTCTGGGGGGAAAACAATTAGTGATGTTTCTGTCGAAATGTGACTTTTAATAAATTAATAAGGGGTAAAAAACCACAATGAGAAACTACTTGTAACACCCCTAATCACCAAAAGTAGGTAGGGATGCCAGCAGCTGACAGGACAAACCCAACAGGCCTCATGGCAATGCCAAGGTCAAACATCATCTACTGCTGCTCTGTGCTGGTGGCTCACGTTAATGTATTCCAGCAGCCAAACACAGAGCAGGAATACAATTTCCCTGGGAAGAGTTGTATCTAATTTATGAAATGGCTTCTGTATCAATGACACAAAGGCAGCGTTTTAGCAGAATATAACCCGTGGTGCTCCCCACACAATGGCCCCAGCACCAACAGCTGTCATGCTCCAGAAATCACCTTTCCACAGCTAAGTACACTAAACGGCCCCAGGGAGTGAGGAATTAGGTGGATTGGTCCCATAATACCACCTATTTTAACAAAGTGTCAGGACAAATGGCTACATATGTTCCCCAGAGGGGTAATCAGACATCATAACTGATAGGTCAATAGCAAACCAACTTGTTTATTTTGTATCCAATCTATTAAATAAACCAGCAATCATTAACTAATGCACGGCAAAAAGCACTAATTGCCATTGGTAGAAGAGGCCTATGTAGCTCAGAAAAGAGAATTTTCTTTGGTTCTCAAAGAGATTATTTAGGGTGCCTGGCACCCCTGCCCCCCCACTGCTCCCACCCTGAGGCAGAGGGACAGTGGAGCTGGCAGTGGTGGCCCTTAGGCACCAAACCACAGGGATATTCCTGCACACAGCCAGCCAGTGCCATCACTCAGGGGCCTTCAAACCATCCCTCAGTAAAACACTGCTGCACTTCCCAGAGCACTCCACTGACAACCACCCCCTGCACTGCCTGACGGCTCTCACTGGTGGTCTCACAGCACAACATGTGCCAGAGCAGGATCAGTTTATGGCATCCCAAACTCACATCCTTCTACTCCAAGTAACCAATGGAAAAAAGAGACAAAGTACTGCTCAGGTTTCAGCAGACTCACTTGCATGCATTATTTCCTTTGCCCTTTCCAACCATGCCCAGCTTCATGCCCAGCTCTCCTGTCCAGTTTGTACATGCCCTGGGAACAGATTCAGGGTACATTTACTCAACAACATTGTGCTGGTGGTACAAACTCACATCCAGAATATTTTGTAGCTCCTCTTTTAGTTCTGTTTTTAAAACACTGGACCCTGAGCTATTCGTAGGTTTTCTAAATATATTTATTATAATTTTTCTACAACAGGTCAGGGTTTATAGCAAATATTACCTTCATTCTAACAGAAAAAAATGGAAACAGAGCACCCAAAACTGAAAAAACAAGTTAGACAAAGGATTTCAGCTGTGACACAAGAGCAGTGCTGTGTTCTGAACTGGGCATTGATAAATGTACCCCAGTAACACATCACTGCTGTGTCAGAGAGCTGGCACACTGCTTGCTGGGACTCCTCATGCAAAGGCTCCATAACACTGCAGAGTCACAAAATCAGTCAGGCTGGAAAACACCCCTTATATCATCGAGTCCAACTGTTAAACTTAGACTTGACTTAATGACACCGTGAGGACTCGTGCCTTGCCCAGCCAAACACACAGAAGAGTTGGCTACAGGTTTAGGGTGCTGAAGTGGCCCAAATTCAGGACTGCTCAGGGTACTACATGGCAAACACAGGGCTGGCTCATCTGTTATGTACTCAGCATCTTCACAGATCCCTCACTACCACAGGGAGTAACAAGGAACCACTGGGAGGGGCCCTCCCTGCCCTATCCTGCAGGATTCTGTGTCTGCTGACAATGCTTTTGTTTTAATTCAGCATTTGTTACTGAGAAACCTGAGTGATAGTTACTGCTGTAGAGGATTGATGTGATTTGAACTGTTACTGTAAAAACCATCAGAAGGAGTGAAAACAATTAGCAAACCTGTCCTAGAGCAGTGCTGAGCTCAGCAACAGTGACTGGCAAACAAGAAGGTGAGCAAACAGAGCTATTTTAATTTCAAGCTCCATTTGAACCACAAGTTAAAAAAAGAAAAATCAATGTTTACCAAGGAGATATGAACAACTCATTGGAAAATGCATGCTTTTTCAACCTGCATTAGCAATTGTTTTCTAAATACTAGCTACATTCCAAAAAGCCTCATTAGAAATGTCTGCAAACATGTTTTCAAAAGCTGTTTCCAAGCATTTACAGACTGCCACAAACACCAGAAACAGAAGAGAACAGAAAGAGCAACAGTGATGAAGAGTGTACCCTTATTATTTTGTCATCTTTGCCAAAGAATCCTTCTTTGGGAACTGTGGCATAGGCAGGTAACACCTCACCTTCACAGAATATTTTTCATCTACAGACCTCCAAGACCTTTATAAAATGAAGTCAATATTATTACACCAATCTCATACAAGTAAATGCTGATCTTCAGCTTCTAGAAGAACAGTATCTATACAGGCAATCCTATGTCCATCCCCATGAGTCCCTACAAAACCAGGGATTTCCCCTGTAACTCCAACTAGCAGCAAAGCAGAGCAGAGCACAGACACAGCTATTTCTTTTCCTTGCAGAACCACTGTTACCATGGTAGAAGCTGCTCTTTTTCCCTTTGAGCACTGACATTTGGATCCTCAGCCCAGAGAGGGCTGGGCAGTTCCCACTCACAAAAATCCCACAATTGCTTGCTGCCCTGCTTCAAAGGCCAGAGAAATGAACTCTGAACAGTGCCACTGTCAGTGGGCTCAGTTCTTCCCCTTCTGTCCAGGGAAGAGAAGAACAGAGAGGGGACACTGAGCCTGCCTGCAGAGGCACCCACCCCGACACACACCCTGCTCACCAGCCGGAGCTGCCAGGGAGAGGGCAGCAGCACCTCTGCCCACTCCACCCACTGCACACACACACCCATGGCAACACAGGCAGCAATTCTCAATATACTGGACTATTCACTGAAACATTTAAGATATGTGTAAAATTAAAAGCTTAAAAAAATAAAATGTAAAAAGTCATAATATTTCATACTGAAAATAATGAACACCAGGTAAATAATGGTACAGGGATATGAAGGGAAGTTGATTTGTGGGTTACTACAGAGTCCTGTTTGCATGACAGCAGCTGTGGTTCTCCATTTTATAATAGCAAACATTACCTTTCTGTGAAAAAAATATCTGTGCCCTCCCTACAAGCTGGAATTATCAAAGTCAATCTAACAAAATGCTTTGAAAAAGCTTTAAACCAAGTCTGACCTGTTTTTAAGCAGAAATGCCTATTTCAGTTTGCAGCAAATATCATTAACACCTGTACAGCACTGACACCACGCTTTCAAAACAAAGATAGGTCATCTTACTTTTAATTTCACACATGCACATAAGTGGTAAACATTCCTGTTAATGATGCCATCTGGTGCCTCCCATAGCGGTGTGATCCTCTGCCTTCCAAACAAGATGTAATGGCAGCACCACACAAGCCCCACTGACATTTACAGTAAGGAAATTTGTTATCAGCCTCAGTTCAGAACGCCTGTTTGTGTGCCTACTGGTGCTATAAAATCATCACCTTCACCAGCCAAGGGGAAGAACAATAAATAATGGATTTTTATCTATGTACGTACCACAAAAGCATTAAAAATTCATTACTCAGGCACAAGAGCATCTTAAGCAACAGTTACTGCTTTAAAAATTAATATTCCTCTCCTGGTTAAGTGAAAACTATCCACACCCAGCCTTTGTTTGTGATCCCAATACATCCACACACAAATTGTAACGTGTAGGAACTCTGCTGTTTTAACTTTGATACATGAGCCTTGATATTTAAAACACAGGGAATTCTCTTGTTCATCATCCCTAGGCTCTCTGCTGTATTTATTCTTTTTCAACAATAGGCCTCTACTAAGATAACAAAGAAACCAAACCCTCACAAACCTTTTATATTTTAGGCACGTTCAGTACATTCCAGTGCCTCAAACTGCATATACACAGAACTGAAACTGCCAAAATAAACCCCCCTATTGTACCAGCTGTTCTCCCAGGCCAGGACATGCTTTGCTTTAGAGCAGACAGTGAGAGGGTCAGACTGCACTGACTGCTCTCCCTGAGCCCTCTGAGCTATGCTGGGCACTGCTATTCCAGAGGGCAGCAAGGCTGGCAGGTGCTGTGGCCAGGGGGGCAGAGCAGGGTGGGGAATGGACAGTGCCCGGGGTGGGGAATGGACAGTGCCCGGGGTGGGGAATGGACAGTGCCCGGGGGGGGGGAATGGACAGTGCCCGGGGTGGGGAATGGACAGTGCCCGGGG